>NC_059406.1:1561616-1879080 GCF_905220565.1 Melitaea cinxia
TTTATCAGAATAAGGTACAGATTTATTCCTAATTATAGAGGATAATTGCTGATCGCAAAATTGTAAATTAAGATAATAACTCAACAAGTCATTGCGTATTTTATCAGAAGATAACAATGACATTATATAAATGGACGAAATGTTAGTTCAATGGAGCATTAACTAATTTTATATTTGCGCTTAACTTCACGCCATAATTTACTAAAACGACAAAAACATATGGGAGTAAGTCTCGATTTTTGAAGTACAAGATGCAGTCGTGTGGCTGAAATTGTATGGCTAAGTCGTATGGCAACATAAGTTTGTAGGAATCAAGCGGGTAGATAGGCTTCGTGTATATTAATCAAGTTTTAAAGTACAAAACTATGGCGTAATATTAATCCCATAGCAACAAATAATAACCACACATGCTAACGATACTTTTCTTCTAATATCATTAATTCTGGGTCTATTTAACGTACTTCAAAAAGAACGCTAGACGTCCAAACTAAATGACTATTGCGGACATATGTTGATAATTGCTAACTCGTGATAAAAGTCACACGTCAAATGGGTTAATTGTTTGGGAACGAATGTTACATTGCGAAGGATAAGAACTTAAAAAGTATGTCTCGAGTTATGTTTACTATAAAAGTTTCAAGAACCCCATAGCTTTAGAAGCATTCACGCCCATCTATTTTATACTGTTACTGGCCATTACACATGGGAAACATTTTGCCTATTTTATGTGTATTTCCGCACCCCTGGCGCAGGATAAAAATCATCAAGAATGATGCGTTTATTCATTTGTACGTAATCTAAATCGGCTTCCGTATATTTGATAGACAACATACTATCACTTCCTTCAAATTACTTTCAAACTTATCTTTAAATAACATTTTTTTTATTAATAAAAAATAATATAGTTTGACTATAATTATTATTAACTTAATATTTATAAAATTATTTATATTCAAGTGACTATTTTTTCCGTAAAATAATCACCATTGACTGTGTAATTGGTCCGGGAGCCAGTTACAGATTTTCATGGCCAATTTCCCCCCAATCGAAACTTTGTAAAATGCATTAAGGATTTATATTATGAATATTCGCGACCGTCAGCTTCGACTCCGTGGGTGGGGCTGGCAGTCGCAGCCTCTTTTAAGGTGACAAACTTTCCACCGAGATACAGCCAGCTGACATTAATTTTCATTCGTAGTAACATGTGAAAATAATTGACCAAATTTGTACTGGCTCCCGGACTATAACAACTAAATATAGATGAAGTACATCGATACATCGACGACGATTAGTATAATAACAAACATTTAAAATTCCTTAGCGCGATAGATAAATATTATCGTAATGTCATTTTCACACTTTAATATTTATTGATACCTGATTATATCTTATATTTAAAAATGAAATATTGAAGTATTTTTATGTTTATTTTTTTTATTTTAAATACACACGCGGTCCTTGTTCCTAAGACAGGTGATGGTGATGTCAACGTTTTTAATAATAGAAGACTGACTTTTTAATTTTTATTTTTTACTAAATGTTACGCGTTCGCAATCTGACTCGGGACGTGAGCTAACAACCCTAGAGCAGAATCACTGCTAAGTTTGCATTGCCGGTCAAAGTTTTTGCAGTATCGGAATTGTATTTTGATTTTCTTTTGTTATTTAAAGCCTTTTAGGCTTATTTAAATCATTAAATGTTAACGATTTCGCAGGTACTGTTTTGTGAGTTCTGGAATTTTTACTATCTCTATATGGTTCGAAAGATACATGATCAACTAGTTACAAAAAAATATTTGTTTCAATTAAACAAAGTACTTAAAAGTACGTACGTTTTTATTTGACTTCTTCAAATTTAAGTTTAAGCGCACCGAACACTAAATCCTAAACGAAAATTTCATGCTCACAAATTTTAAAGGAGCATTTTCAAGTCAATCCCATCAAGTTTATTTACCATATGTGCGGATAATTTTACATAGCCTTACCATGGCATTAATTGCCACAAGACACCATAACGACCCACGCGTCAAATGAAAGTCCAGCTTTATGGCTCGCGGTTTATGAAGTGTATATCAAGGGAACTTAACGTCGCTTCCTTATTGTGTATTTGAAAAATTTATCGACGCATATAATCGAAATTTTATAATATTTCTGTGATAATGTTACTAATGTTAATAAGTATTAAGATTATCCTTATTAGGGGACATCCATTAATTACGTGAGCTATTTTTCGATCAGTTTAGACCCCTCCACCCCCTCTTAGATGAGATTTAGTAAGATTTGTCTAGAATAGATCCAGAATAGATTTGTCTGTAATAGAGATTGACAGGAAATAATAAACTGTTCAAGTATCATCACTTCAGCCTAATACAGTCCACTGCTGGACATAGGCCTGCACAAGTTCGCGCCAAAAATGGCGTGAACTCATGTGGCTTGCCATAGTCACTACGCTGGGCAGGCGGGTTGGTAACTGCACTGGCTTTGTCGCACCGAAGACGCTGCCGCCCGTCTTCGGGGTGTGTATTTAAATGCCAGCAGTTGGATGGTTATCCTGCCATCGGTCGGCTTTTTAAATTCCAAGGTGGTTGTGGAATTGTGTTATCCCTTAGTCGCCTCATACGACACCCACTTCGTTCAAGTATACTATAGTTAATTTATTTAAATTAAATAAAATTCATACACAAGACAAAACGAACACACATTTTTTTTATATCTGTAATATATTATATTTTTTGAAGTCGATGTGAGATTTTCGATTACCCTCCTCGGTTTAAATGAGATTTGGTGAGATTTCATTGAACCCCTCCTCCCCCCATTCTGAGCTCACGTAATTAATGTATGTCCCCATAGTAATGTATCGTAGTTACTACAAAACATTGATAATGTAGTGTGTGTTCTTGTCCAGGATCGTGTTAATTATCTCAACTTTCAGTCTGAAGCTAAAATTTTAAGTAAAACGGTCTAGGAGTTATTACTTCAAATATTTATTTGATAACGTACAAATTACAACCACACAATCATTTCCCTGTTATCGTATTTATATAAAAACAAATTCTATTTAACATACTAATTTATAATTATACTAGGGGTCGTCCATTAGTCACCTTCCCTTCAATCCCTTGGTGATATTTGGCGAGTTACTTGACTTCCCTCCGCCATACTCAAAAATCACGTGTATTTTTTGTACAAAATATTTAAATTTAAATTATTATAATATTAATAATGAAATTCTTAATATATATAAAGTTATAATATTACAATAATTTAAATTTCATTAATAATATAATATATTTAATAATTTTAAAATAATAAAATTTTTAGAATATTATTTTCAAATACAGGTGTAATCTGACAAAATTTTTCAAAAATTAAAGAGTGTGTTACAAATTTCGAGACAGTCATCAATGTTGCAGGTGTTTTTGGTTGATTTTTTTTTTGGTTTAGAATTCGCGCGTTCAACGAAAAATAAGTACACGTGATATCTCAATATAACCCCCTCCTTGTGATGTTATCCACCCCTTTCCAGTTTCACGTGATTAATAGACGACCCCCTATTGTGTAAACTACACGATTTTGAGTATTCCGTTTTCTTCCATTAAAATGTAGTGTATCATTCAGATATTAAATAGAATTTCTCCTTGTGAAAGAATTATCAAAATCGGTGCAGTACATTTTGGGTTTATAAGTCCCAAAAAAAGAACAGAAAATCACATTCTTCTTTATTGTATAAGTATAATCATAGATATGTCATTATATAATTATAAATTAATATGCAAAAATCAGTATCATACAGGTTCTGGCTAACCGCTAAGAACCACCATATTGTACCATTTTTTTCTCATATATTGTTCTTTTATATTCATATAAACTCACAAACAAACAATTAGGTAATTTTGTATCCGAAACACACATACGTTTGTGAGAAACAGAGCATAACCTTCCCATTTAACAAAAGGGAATCGAACCGCGACAAAACGAACAGTGTTTCTATTGGTATACTTGTATATTATATATTCGAAAATGTGTCGATCTGGTGTAATGATTTCTGATCAAAATTTATTTAAAATGGAAATTTTCAGTAGCTGACATCGTCGCGATTCCCGCGCGGAGAAGATATTTGTATTACCTTCTGGTTTGGGTGTTTGTGAGTATACTACCCTTATAATTAACTTTCTAATTCCCTATTTATGAATTGTTTTCTTTTACTATCTTTTAGTCTAACTGCAGGGCTTCATACACATGCACTCTTACACACACACACGAACACTGTGTGTGATTGTGTTTGGTACTCAGTAACACAGGACATCATCCAGGAACAGTTGTGATTTGCTTGTAACTCTTATATGAATCAGTATTTTTTATATATTTGTGTCTTTACGAAAAAACTAATTAGGATAGATAACCGCTGCTACTGTATCGTGTCCAGTACCCAAAGGTTATCTGGAAGAAATCGCTATTTAGCGATAAGATCGCTTTTGTATATCTTCTATTGTATCTTTCTTTATATGTGTCTGTATTTCGGTGTACATTAAGATTAAATAAATAAATAAATAAATAAATAAATAAATACCTACTCTTTGTATGCAAATTATCCGCCGAACTACAGTGGTACAAGTATTGTAGTTAATCTTCAACTTTTCCCGTGCATAGGAAAGCTCTTTGAATTCATTGTAAATATCAATCTCAAAATCTACATAACAGACTAAAAACTATATTTTAAGAAAAAATAATTCCTCGTATAAGATTATAATCTACTACTACTAAGTAAAGTCAACGCTATAATGCATAGAAACCAAAATTAAGTTACATCAGTCAAATTTACTTCAAGAGTTCATGACCCGCCACTTAACTTCACCTGTCAGTCAATATTAAGTTTTTATTAGGTAAATATCAGGAAGCTTAAAACATCGGATGATTACAGCTAGCTCGTACCAGTACGAACTAAATGCAATCACGATAACTCAATGATTCCTGACCTCCAATGTCATTATAATGACTTATGATGACATTCCTCAAGCGACAAAACGATCAATTTAAACCTAGGGCTCATCCTAATGTATCATATGATTATATAATAACTTAAAAAACAGGAAGAAAATTATCGTATTAACCTTAATAAATGAATTGGGCTGTATAATAATAATATGTAAAACACACTCATAGTCGTTTGTCACCAGGCTTCATATCAGGGGTTTAGGCACCAACTGGTAGACATACAACTTCATAGGAAGTCAGTGTACGTTTATTTGTGTAACTATTAAAGATATGGGAGTCTTAATAGACTAAAAGTCGATAATGGATTTCGAAATTCGGTTATCGATAAATGTGTCGATAACATCTATGGTGTCGATAACCCAAAATATGAAATAGTCACTTTCTAATCATTTCCTTACCTGCCTAACCTCGTTTTTGTTAGATTATAAAACTTTTACTTTATTTCGAAATTTCAATAGTATAACATCATCATCATCATCATCATTATAGCCTATACAGTCCACTGAACCGAAGACGCTGCTGCCCGTCATCGGCCTATGTATTTCAAAGCCAGCAGTTGGATGGTTATCCCGCCAGCGGTCGGCTTTTTAAGTTCCAAGGTGGTAGCGGAACTGTGTTATCCCTTAGTCGCCTCTTACGACACCCACGGGAAAAGAGGGGGTGGCTGTATTCTTTAGTGCCATAGCCACACAGTACATTGCATCAACAAGCTGTAAATAAATAATAGAAAATAAGTTTTGATACAGCGTCATAATAAAATCTTTAGTTTCTTGAAGAAACCTTCTTCATACACTCCATTCCATCTATATTAACTACAACACAGCTACGACATTCTAGTTCTTGAAGTACGTAAAGGCAGCGGTGATCTCTGTGAGTCGTAGATATCGGCCGTCCATTATTAACCGACTTCAAAAAAAGGAGGAGGTTACTCAATTCGACCGTATATATATATCTTTTTTTATATATGTTCGGGGATAACTCCGTCGTTTATGAACCGATTTTGATAAGTCTTTTTTGTTCAAAAGGAGATATCCCTAGTTTGGTACCGTGATAAGGAAACCGGGATCTGATGATGGGATCCTAGAGAAATCGAAGGAAACTCTCGACGAAAATCCGCATAACTTTTTACTGGGTCTACCGATTTTAATGTTTTTTAATTTAGTCGAAAGCCGATGTTTATCATGTGGTCACATTTAAATTTCATCGAGATCTGATTACAACTTTTTGAGTAATCTGATTGATATAATTGAAATCGGTTTTTCTTCGTTTGCCTGCAAACACTATTATTTTCTATCAATTTTTTCTCACTTTTTACTTAAACAATGATAGTGTCACAAAATTGAACAGTTTTTTTTTTCATACTTTAGATTTTGCTTGTAAATCGTAAAAGTTTTAAATATATCGTATGTGAGTGCCGTGATGGGTTAGTTATCTTTCTTTTTATCAGAAGAGGTTACCAAGATAAAGCTTTTAAGTTTGAGCCTTGCAACGTTACCATAACCAACACCACTTATCAGATTATCGTTATAATTATAAATTATTGTAATAGTAATAATAGTAATAATGTATAGATAACACAGATATTCATAATTTAAACCATTTGGGCATCTAAAGAAACGATGGCTGGACGTCATGCAACTGAACATGACAACCAATGTTCTGACCGTGGACGATGCAAATGACCGCGCTAAGCAGAGGAGATTTAATAGGAAGTTACACCCTGGTAACTGCTGCCAGTCAGAAGAAAAACAGATTAAAGATTAACAGCGTACTGTCCACAAATATAATGTCTTTAATTATACTTTTATATTAACTTTTTTTTTTGTTAAAATAATACGCATATCAGTCTCAATTGTAAGATAACTAAATAAAGCAATAAAGGGATTAATTTAATACCCCTTATTGAAACAATACGCATATCAGTCTCAATTGTAAGATAACTAAATAATGCAATAAAGGGATTAATTTAATACCCCTTATTTGATTTGTTATGTCACTTGTATTTACGATAATTACACTACAGGTATAATCATTTATTTCAAAGAATTTGACACGCCTCGAGTAATTATTTTATACTCGCTGTGACCGCGACGTCGTCCGCGTGAAATTTCAATTCGCAGAGTTATAAAATAAAAAAATCTAAAGTAAAAGTTACTCCTTATTACATCAACTGTCTTCATCAACTGTCTGCCAGTGAAAGTCTCGTCAAAATCGGCCCTGCTGTTGCTTGTTTAAGCTTAGTCGGAACAAACTAAAATTATAAAAAAAATGTTATTCTGATATATGTACAGTGTATACTTGCATACATATGAATTTAGTAAAAAGCGGTTATTTCAATATTATAAACAGACACTCCAATTTTATTTATTTCTTTAGATTAGTGCGTGACAAATGCTTATAGTGACTGGCTACTTTCATGAAACTGCTAAAATATAAAGCCACAGTTCACATTTGGTACATTTATTAAAGTAAACGTATAAACAGATGTGTCACGATTTCATATTATAAAAGAAAATTAATTTTATTAAGTATATTCTAGACTTTCATTTTTTTTAATCACAAGTAAAAAACTGCGAACTAACTCTCTTTATAAGCAAAATGATCACGAAAAAAAATGAAACATGAATACATAAGGAATTTAAGTTGCTCTAAACTCTTCGTGGATTTTGATCACAATCATATAATCTTTTAAAACGAATCATAAAAAATATATTTTTAGTTTAATCTCAATTGAGTTGCAACAGTCAATATTTCTGTTTTATAATTTACATTAGATTATTAAAATACTATTAAATCTAGTACTTCTAAGATTCAATTTTATACAGTTTTTGTAATAATAAGTTTAATGATTCACAGAATATTTATAATATTGTAAAACAATACATATAACCTTGTAGCAACTATTGATGTCCATAATCATTGTTTTATATTTATTGTACGATAAATAAGTGGTTTTAAATAAATTTTATTTTATCACTAATTTATCGCAGAATTTGGTAATATTTATTATAGAAATATTTACAATGCTTTATTACGGAAAAATACGAGAAGCCAAACATTAAAATTTATTATTGACGGCGTCTAGTGCAATAATGTTGTCTGCATTCCGACATAATCATTATACGTTTTTTTCTGATTTCGTTGCAAAAAATTAAAATTATTAATATTAATATGAACATATTTGAAATAACTGAAAACTATTTTAATAATATACTCACTGTTGTAAACCTGTTCTAAATCAAGAGGGGATGTTTTCCAAACTGACAAATAAAAAAAATTGAAATGATAGTTATGTTTCCTAAAGTTTTCCACATTTCTTAATTTTTCATTCTCTACGATCTTTAATCTTTGAGCCATTCTCAATTCGATTCGATTGCTCTTAGCAGCACACTTGGAGATTCATTTTTACTTGTATAAAAGTTTTTTTTTTTTTTTTTAATATAAAGTTATGACCACAGGCTTATAATGCCCATGCTTTTGCTATTCCGATTTTTATTTTTGTTAGTGATCGTTTACTTGGTACACTACTGCAGCTTACATTAAGAAAACCAATAATTCTATCTTAGTATCCCTAATGCAGACCTGAGTCAACCGACCGAATTTATGCTCTATCTTACATGCAAAAAGACTTTTTTAGTAATATTATTTATTTATTTTTTATTTTCTTTTTTATTATATTGCGCCTTATCTTAATTATAACTTTCATTATTATTATTATTGTCTATGTTTGTATAAAAGATTATAGTAGAACGCATCTGTAAGATTGTAATCTGTACTCTTTATACAGTAGACTACAACTTTTATTGGATTTCTTTAACCGGGTTATAGTGCCACACGCAAATAAAATCGACGTGAATTGAAACAATTTTCTGATTAAAGAATCTCGCGTATCGTACACGATAACAATGATTCTTGGAGCTGAAAGCCACTCTACTCAACAAACTCTCCATACAATCGGCTTGATGGTAAGCGGTTAATATAGCCTATGGATATCACAAGCTTGTTGCCAGCCCTATGGCAGAAAGGTCATAAGCTCCTGAGAACTCTACAACATGGCTTCTAAGTTACGAAGTCTGGCTGCTTATCACAGCGCTATTTATACTAGAACTGTGTGGATTATTTACAACTTTGAAGCTAAAAACTTAATTCAATTTGTGTTAGAAGACAAAAAAATACGTATAATAAGTATTAAATGAAAATGGCAATAACTTTGCTGAAACAGCCATCATTCCCTCGATACAAAGATTATAAACATTTTCCTAATGCCTTATTCTACCCGCGTATAGTTAATATATCATATTTAATACAATAAAATCCCACACAAAGTCTTGAATTCGCTTTCTAAATTAAACAATATTAATAAATAAAACTTACTTTAGTATAAAATATTATATATTTATGATAATGTAGACATAACCGTCGTGGGAATAATGCTCTTTCTTCTTATAGCAGGATTTCTCATCAAAACGTAATTAATTAACACAATGTAACGGAATTTACTTCAAGAGTGTTGCTATTAAGTTTCTTACCGGATTTTTCTCAAAGGAAACACAATTCCGAACCGGTAGTCGAGTCACATAGAACGAGCTTAAAATAATAATATTCTCATTTTGAATTTATTAAAAAATTCAACACGGTTGATTACGTAACTGAACCCATGGGAATTTCCTATTCAAATATATATCAGTGTTAGAATATTTATATAAATATTGTGGTATATAAATAATTAGATTTCTGGAACAGATATTATCCCAAGGTATAGAAGTTGCAGAGCGAAAGAGTAAGTTACATTCATCACTCTCCAATCTAATCATCTCAAGACACTGGCATATCTATAGACACTGAGACAGCTGGAAACTCTGTTTGTTTGTTCGAAAGAACTAATTTCAGTAACTACTGATTCGATTAGAAAAATTCATTTTGTGTTGAATCATTTATCGAGGTTTTTTCCTCAATTTAACGTGGATGAAACTGCGGGGCACGGCTAGTTAATAATAAAATATAATGATAATAACATTGTAATTACAAGATGGCTATCTAATAAATTTATAATTTATTTTTAAGTAGTTGAGATCTTTACACATTACAAAAGAAACGACAGATACAAAATGTACATTAATACTACGTGGGATATGTTGTTGCGGACTTTTTAAAGTTATAAGCTACACAAAGATGAATTATATAAATATTATAGAGCTAATAAATAACCCAAGAATAAATAAATAAATAAGCTTTTTATACATATACATATATTGTACTAGCTTTTACCCGCGGCTTCTGTCGCATAGTATTTTTTTTATAAAAATTATCCTTTGTTACTTCTAATACCACCAAAAATATGTGTACAAAGTTTCATTAGGATCGATTAAGTAGTTTTCGCGTGAAAGCATAACAAACAAACTTACATTCACATTTATAATATTATACTAGCTGACCCCGCAAACGTTGTTTTGCCATATATGTTATTAACCCCCTTAATCCCACTTATAACTAAGTGGTATGAAAAATAGATGTTGGCCGAATCTCAAACCTACCCGATATGCACACAAAATTTCATAAAAAATCGGTCCAGCCGTTTCGGAGGCCTATTCTAACTAAAATTGTGATACGAGAATTTTATATATAAGATTCTAGACTAGGGATTATATATGTTATTAAAAGCTAATATCGTAACTGTAGCTGTAAAGCGATGAATGAATCATAATGGCAGCACACTAAAAACAATTCATAAAAATCAACCACAACCTCTAAACAGTACACAATACGAAGAAAGTAATAATGCGGGTGTCCGCCAACATGTTAACATTCCATACAATGTTTGTTAAAGCCCTTATCGAATGCAAACAGGAAATCGATCTCAAACCGCCCGCAAGGTGTCTAGACAAATGTTTTACGTACGCCATTGAGTTGGCGTGTTTGTCAAACGTTTTACCAAATATTGGGATGACACGGCCCCTTTGGATTACGGGAAGCGTCTCTGTCAATAGTCTGTTATTGGGAAAATTTGGGGTAAACATAACCCATTCATGTATTCCAAAGGTTATTTAAGGGTAACGACGACTCTAAAGGTATTTTTTACGAATCTCATTTTTTGGTGACAAAGCTATTGTGATTCCTAAATTATATTCAAATTTTATTAAAAAAAAGCACTTTATTTTAATTATTAATATTTAAAACATACAAATATAAATATAAATATATTTTATATAATTCCACAATATCACCATTAGAAATAACACACATGATTTTTATATGGCACATAATTTTCAGAAGTTGTCTAAGTGTTGGGTGTTGTAAGAGGCGACTAAGGGATAACACAGTTCCGCTACCACCTTGGAACTTAAAAAGCCGACCGATGGCGGGATAACCATCCAACTGCTGGCTTCGAAATACACAGGCCGAAGACGGGCAGCAGCGTCTTCGGTGCGACAAAGCTAGCCCTGCGGTCACCAACCCGCCTGCCCAGCGTGGTGACTATGGGCAAAACAAAGGAGTTCGCTCCATTTTTGGCGCAAACTTGTGGAGACCTATGTTCAGCAGTGGTCTGTATTAGGCTGAAGGGATGTCTAGGTACTAATGTTGTTAAATTCGTACTTCTGCGGTCATTCCCTCTTTGTAAAATTTTAAATTTAATTTCAGGAAAGGAATAATATTCAGTCTTACATTATCAAATAGGTATTTAAAAAAATCCACATCCCTAAAGTGTATTTATAAATCTCAAAGTGCGCTACAGACCTGAAAAAGTCTAAGTACTTAAACTAGCAAACACAAGCAAATCGCATTGCTCGAAGACTTGTCTTAAAGCAATGCATATAACTGCATACTGACTTTACGCACATGGCTTTGTTTGCGTGGATTACACAATTATAGTTGTATCGTTTACTAAAACATAGCCTATGGTTACATGTTGTCACATGTCATGTAAAAACGTAATATTGGTGAAAGAATTTTCAAAACCGCTTCAGTAATTAAGTTTATCCATGACAAACAAGCAAAACATCAAATCCCATCCATACATCAAGACATAGTATAAAAAGTAACTTTACATATTGTATTTTTTATGTTATAATACTTTGTAGAAATTTTTTATAGAATGAAAAATTGAAAGAAAATGGAACAAAAATGGCTTACAATTATTTAATCATAACATCTGTTCGCATACGTTTGTCTCATCTAGTTTTATGTTTATTAAAAACGACATTTAAATTATCTCAGTCGACCCTTTCATTGCACTTAAAAAAATAAAAGATCCTTAAGCTCTCAGCGTAATCCTTACAAAGACACCGCATAACGTCTGGTTAGTTCGCAATGTCGCATAAATCAATTTCAATTCTGAAACGATAAATACTGTTATTTCGCCTTCACGTTACTTATTTATATTATTTTGTTTCTTTACTATTCATCACATTGGTCCATTCTTAAAAACGGAATTTTCATATAAGGATGTGAAGCGGTTTGAAGTAGAACTTTTTTACGCACGCTTGACTTGTGGAGTAAGCTGGTGAATTTCTGAAAGTTACGTTTCGTAAGTTTTACTTTAGTCTAAAGCACACTTTTATTTTAATTAAAATAGGCATTGAAAAGACTTTTGTATCATCAATTTACAAAGTAGACCTTTACAAATTAATTAGTTACAGTTAAATTAAAAATCTACTACAAAAAAGCAGCAAAAACTACATTTACTTACATAATTTATTATAGTACTCGTAGCTGTGCTCGCGACTTCGTCCGCGTGGAATTAAACTAAAAAGTTATTTTTCAGTTCGCAGAGTTTTAAAATAAATAAATTTCTGAAATAAAAGTAGCCTAAGTTACTGCCTATTACTTCTGCTATCTGCTAGTAATAGTCCTGTCAAAATTGGTACATCCGTTTAGAGATTAGCCGGAACATACAGACAAATTATAAAAAATGTTATTTTGATATACATATATCCGTACCGTGTACACATCCATATGCATTTAGTAAAAATCGGTTATTTTAATGTTACAAACTGACACTCCAATTTTATTTATTTCTATAGATTATCATTTTTTTTATTTTTTATTATTCTATATCCATTCTATTCTCAACTTCACTTCAATATTAAGTCAGAATCCTCTCAAACATGTAACACATGTATAAGCAACGCTTTCACTCATCACTGGCTGAGTCGATACAAATGAAAATAAATTATAACGGAGATAAGAGGAGCGTACAATCGGGTCCATTATTCAAAGTTTACTTAAAGCTGTGATGTACGTTTATTGATTCATTGTCGGCGTGCCGATTAGGGTTGGCGATGAAGTTTTCTTCTCTTCATATTCTTAGATTAAAAAAATCTGTCTATTTTTCACTAAGTAATTATATAAATAAGTATTTTAATAAGGATATAAACCATTAACCGTAAATTGATAATTTATTTGACTCAGTACTGATTCAGACTTTTTCCGGCGATACCGATTCCGATGATCCTTTTTTAATTGAAAGCTGATGCTTGTGATAATATTGTGTGTATGTGTGTTTATAATTCTGTCGTAGGTACGATTATAAAGAGTTAGTGTATCAGAAACGAAATTATTAATATTCTACGTTGTGACATTTTAATCGATTCAAAAACAAATCTCTATAATACCGAAGAACCAACAAACAAAAGGCCACGAGATTACTCTTTTGTATTATAGGAATACAAATATATTTAATAGATTTAACTAGATGATAGCCCTGGCGAGGGCGGTAAGGAAATGAAATAAAGGGCATATATTACTCGATTAAACCCGATACAAATATTTCAATGTCGCCGGCCTGTGTTTGAATATTTAACAAATGAGTCACATATCTGGATCTCGTATTAAATATTTTTTTGTACATTCCTTTTTTGTTATTATTATTATTATTTCTCGCTTGTTTCTTTTTCTTTTTCTTTTATGTTATTTGTATTGTTTTTGGTTGTACAATAAAGTATATTTGTATTGTAATATTTAAAATTATATGTACTACTATTATTAGTAGTACTAAGAATATTATAAATATACGGTTTATTAAATCTAAATTTGAAACTACCGTATCAGACTCCAAATGTCCTATCATTGAGTAACAGCCTCTGTTCCATATAAAAAAAGAATCAGAGCTTAATACACCATACTTATTAAGCGAATAAGGTTCTGATCCTTCTCCCATATAGAAAAAGACGTCAGAAATAGGATGTTACAGGCTAGATCGTGACACCATGCTTATCCGCTGGCGGCTGGCGGATAATTTCCCCACCAAGATATCGCTTGATAATCGGAAGTGAAGCGAATTTGTGTAAAAAACCAAAAGAGACATTAAAATAAGAAACAATAATGATAATATCGAGATTAAATACACGTGCCTGGAGTACACATACAACATATATATACTTATGCACAAAAAAGCTTTAAAATATATTAACTTTCTATAAGGAAATTAACTGTCATCTCAACTCCAGTAACTGTACACGTGTCAGAATCGATCACATCATTGTATTAATCGCAAAAAATACGATTCCAACGCGCAGCTCAGCTCTTAAGCACGGATTATTGCGCGCGCGTGTTTGACGTTCAATTATTCACGCCGCAAGGATCCGTCTATCAGGATATTTAAGTTATTAACTTCGCGAGGAGGGTTGCCATCTTTGGAATTAAAATCGAGACCAGATATTCTTTATTGGATATTTTAGCTCAGTTTTTATAAAACAGTTTTGAAAATTAGTTCATTAAAGCCCTAGCTGTTCTCGCGTAACCATTATCTTCCTCTTTAAATATTAAAGAAAAAAAAAACCTTTTCTTGCACAGAAATTTGCTTCGTAATATTTTTTGATAACATTGAATTATTATTTCATATTTCCTATATTTTTCTAGTGTTATTATTTTTCATTTTTTTTTTTACTTCTTTACATTTTTTATACGGCAATGTAGTATTTTATGCACAAAAGTAACAAAACAGAATTAAATATATATAAAAAATTCCAAGTGTCATCAGTTGTAAGAAGTAGCCTTATCGTTAGCACAGCGATATCTTTCAATCAACCTTCACAATTACTACTTCATTTTGTATTTATATATTTTTAATTCGTATCCTAACACGTTATTGAGTCTACACTAAAATTAATAATATATTTTCGGATTTAATATTATAGATATTTATTATTGAAAAATAATTTATAATATTTATGAAACTTTATGCATTTTGGTTTTAATGATTGCATTATCATATATGAAGTTATTGAATTTCCTGAGTATCTCTAAAAGTGTGGCAACCCTATTAATAAGGGCTGAAAGAGTGACGTTCAATTTCGGTCACCGATTAAAATTACTTGCCTCTCGATTGCTTAATCTGATGTTCAATCCGAATGTGAAAATAACATAAATTGAATTACACAAATTAATAAGAGAAAGCGGGAAAATTTGTGAATTTATATGTCAAGGAGTATAAACATCTGCTTGAAGATCTTCCACTATTTATATGGTAAATTATTTTAGGACAGATATTAAGGAACAAATTTTATTTTAATATGCACGACTATAAATAATTGTATTTGCTTTTAAACGAAGAAAAAAACTAACTTCAATTATATTGAACGTAATACAACATAGGTAGAAAAAAAATTAGTCAAAATAATACGCATTATCAGAAATAAATCAATAAGTACTCGTCGCAATTATCTCGATCAAATTTTAATGTTTTAAATACGCGCCTATTTAAAGGTTACGAAATAACACATAATAAATACAATCGAATTGAGATATTTTTAAGTTTGTTAAAAATAGAAATTCTATTTTTTGTAATTAAATTTAAAAAATACAGTTTTAGATTAAAAATACTATCATTGTATTTTTAACTGACTTCAAAAAAGGTGGAGGTTACTCAATTCGAACTTATGTATATATTTTTTTATGTATGTTCGGGGATAACTTCGTCGTTTATGAACCGATTATAATTTTAATAATTCTTTTTTTGTTGGAAAGAAGATATCCCAAATGTAGTACCATAATAAGGAAACCAGGATCTGATGATGGAATCTCAGAGAAATCGAGGGAAACCCTCAAAAATCATAGGCAAGACTAGTGGGTTTGTTAATTTTTTGCGTCTACTTACGTTGCATTACTTGTCGATGTAATTGAAGTCGGTTTTTTTCGCTTGCGAGCAAACGCAATTATATTATACTTATACACACTTTTGAAAAAATATTCAGGATTTGTTATACATTTCGATGTCCACACAAACCACAGTTCAAGTTTATAAGTTAATAAAAAGATTTTTGTTATAAATGTAGTTATCCAAACTATTTATTGATAATAATAACCTTACAAAAACCAAACAACAATTCAAAGCATTAACAAACAATATACCTAAATAGTTGAAATACCATACAAGAATATAAGTCAGAAATAATGCTCGTTAAATCGAATCAACAGTAAAATAAATCACTCCCACTTCACCGAAAACATTTACAATTCATCTACAAACGTTTATATTACATTTATAAAATTATAATATGATAAAGTGACCATCAAGTCACAATGACAATTGCCAATAAAATAAGACAAGAAAATTCCTTGGAAATGATATCGTTATTTTTTGCATATTCTGAGTTTAAAAATAGCAGGACTTGTTAATGTATTACAAATTAAGAACACTTTTCGTATTTAATTCTCTCACTCATAAAAAGTAGGTATTTAATGTCCTAAGTAGTAGTGCTCATCACTCATCATTATCATCATCTTCTTCAGCCTATCGCAGTCCGCTGCTGGACATAGGCTTCCACAAGTTCGCGCCAAAATGGGCAAACTCATGTGTTTCGACCATAGTCACCACGCTGGGTGGGCGGGTTGGTAACCGTAGCGCAGGCTTTGTCGCGCCGAAGACGCTGCTGCCGTCTTGGGGATATATTTATATACATTATCGAAATGAATGTCCTTATTCACTTATTGCTTATATTAGAATAGTGTAATAGTATTTTTATTACTGAGTTCTAACTGCATAAATACCTTCCACCCCTTTATACTTACTTGATTATAAAACATCTAACATTTTTTTTTTTAAATATTGGTATATAACATTTCTATCAAAACCGATAAATTTTGCACCACTGTGAACTTTAGCCAAGAAATAGTCTTATATCACTTCCACGACATTCTTAAAACTATTACAAGACTATAAATGCTTGTTTTAATTGTGTCTAGTACTGACAGCTGGTTGATTTAATGCGACCGTCCCTAGTCGTTTCTCTATTTACTTCTAGTTATGTTTCATTCGCTATCTTAACTTATAAGTTGTTTATAGACAAACTTATCCTGACTTACTGACTGACTGACTAAGGTATTTAAGGAACACACTATTAATTATATCCGCCAAACTGCAGTAGAGCGGCGTAGTGGATTAAGTTCCAACCATTCTTCTTTTCAGAAAAAGCGGTTTATTTCCAACAGTCATATGTTACAGGCTGAATCCCACAAAACAATAAATACACATAATAAGTTAGTGGTTTTGGAAATTATAAAATAGAAGAAAACAATATTGTCAAGTGAAAATAATACGTCTTATCGTACAAGTCTGGCCTTATTGAGTGATTAAAATTTTTTATACCTAGTTGAGAATCCCAAATTTAGCGCGTCTAATAAGAGTCGGCTCACTGACCTTGCTGTCGGCTGCCACTTTCATCTTTATCTAAAGTGAATGTTGCAATATGCTTTTCGCACTCCATTATAAGTGGCAGCTTCTGGTTCGGATATCCTTTCAACGAGTTATCTTTTTAATTTCTATTTGAAATATCTGAAAGACTTATCTTCGTGTTGTGCTTGCGATCGCGGAATCTTTACACTATATCTAGGCACATGGCAAATTGGAGCAGCGTGGTAGATTAATCTCTGATCCTTCTCCTATATGGAGGTAAAGGCCTATGCCCACTAGTGGGATGTTACAGGCTGAATTTATCGATCGATATAGGTGTTTGTGATTATAGTGTGTCTGGGCATTTGTGGTAATTTTTTGTGGTAAGTTGTGTGTTTTCGGACCTCAGATAGAAGAATCCTCCTAGGAAGAATGGGTGATAGGGTCGGCAACGCGCTTGCAATGCTTCTGGTGTTGCAGACCTCTATGAGCTACGGTAATCGCTTACAGTCGGTGAACCGACCTAGTTATTAAAAAAAAAAAGAAAATCCCACTGTGAGCCGTTGCGTGTAAAGCGTTTTATTTATTATTTATTCATAAGATATGGTGTGATCCCAAAAGAACCGCGCAAGAAACAGGAAATCGCCGAGAAATAACCTACATGTTTTGACAGAAATTTTGAAATGTAAATCTGCCAATAGGCTTTAATGCAGGGTGTCATATTAAGGTTCCATTAAATAAAAGTAAGTTGCCGTTGCCAATAGACTAAATTGTTTTTTTTTTTTTTTATTTAGTTTATAACTCATACCCGAGCTTAAAAATTAGGTAACCAATGTTGCGTGTAATTCAAAAATTCGAATACGTCGTAAAACCAATATACTAAGTAAATAATAAGTGGGTACTTCATGAACTTGCACGAGAAGATTTTCTACATTTGAATTTTATAATGTTTAGGTACTTGTGAATGTTTATATTATTTCCATTAAAAACAATTTTGATATACACAAGGGATCGCTGATTGATGAAAGGCTGTATGTTTTTTTTTTCAGTGCCATCTCTGAACTATCTATCGGCAGTTAAATGGTCGCACAGGTACTGAATTAAGATACTATTATCTCTGGGCAAAGCTAATAATAAAATCATATATTATCTTACTAAATAATCTAAAAGTTTATTATGAACAAATAGATACATCACTATCCTTTCAATAAAAAAACTGTGAAACTTTAAATATATATATCAGAATATAAGAATAAAACAATATTATACTGGATAGTCGGTAAAGCGTAAGCAACTAGCTATTTGCGCCGATCATAAACATATACAAGTCAAGTATTACGAAATGAACACAGTAAATCATTCCATTTGACAAGTTCATTAGCAATGACAATAGATCATGAGGACAACACAAGGCGTGTCTGTTACAAACCTCTCCTTACAGAGTTAAATAAGGAATAATACACGCTTTGTGACTTGATTATCAAATAGGATATAAGATTAGAACTCTGTAATAGTAAATAAAAAAGGAGTGTGCTTTAGATCACATGACTACACGACGATAGACGAAGTAAAACCGCGTTAGCTCTATCAAATTTACATTTCCCTCTCAACTTCCGTTCGCCTCGCCCTATCACACTTTTCGTAACGCTCTCACGCATTCATCAGCTTACTCCCCAAGTCAAGCATGCTTACAAAATAATCACAAAAGACCAAACAAACATCCGAATGACCTGAACAATGATTTGTTGTTTACGGGAATTGGACATGAGTTAATGCGCCTACGTATCGTATTCACCCTCTTCAGGTTTACCACGTAGTTCAGTCTGCCAACGAATCAGACGACTGTCTGCGTTCTTTTCAAGTGTTCCACTTTTTCATTTACAATTAGGTCGGCAATAAGCATATGGTTTACCCAATGGTAAGAAAGTACCTGTAAATTGCTGTGTGGCTACGGCGCGAAAAAAAGAATATTAGCCACCCCCTTTCTTCCCGTGGGTGTCGTAAGAGGCGACTAAAGGATAACAAAGTTCAACTACCACCTTGGAACTTAAGAAGCCGACCGATGGCGGGATAACCATCTAACCGCTGGCTTTGAAACAACAGGCCGAAGATGGGCAGCAGGGTCTTAGGTTAGGTCGAAAAAGCCAGTCCTGCGGTCACCAACCCGCCTGCCCAGCGTGGTGACTTTGGGCAACACACATGAGTTCACGCATTTTCGGCGCGAACTTGTGGAGGCCTATGTTCAGCAGTGGACTGCAATAGGCTGGAATGATGATGATGATGATGAAGAAAGTACCATCGCAATTTTACCGACACAAACCCCAAGCCTCCCCAAGAGCTCTGACCTTACTCACAACAAGAACACAACACTGCTTGAAAACAGTAGTAGTTAGCTGTGATCTTCTGTGACGTCGATATACTTCCCTAGTCAGGGTACTCCAGTGTGTAACATTTTAAATAAGCAGGCTCACGTTGGCAAATTCAAAATCAAAAACAGCTTTATTCAAATAGGCTTCAAGAGCACTTTCGAATCGTCATTTTACAAATTAAAATAATACCTTGGGATAACTTCGTCCAAACAATAAAACCTTACCCTCATTATATTAATTTAAAAAAAAAGTAAAGAAAAAAAAATTAAACACAAAAGTTAAATGTAATATAAATATAATAGATGAAGCATGCGTCACAACTCAATATACCATTATACACAGACAGGGTTAAACACCCACAACCTTTGGTCTGAGCCAATATTGAGTTCAAGTAAATCTTTAACCAGTCAAAACAAGTTATAAAACCACCGTTTACTCGTATTAAAATTTTATATCTTCCCCTTTAATAGTTGAGATAAAGTCCGAGTTTACGAGGGAGTGGATTTCACTGATTTACGATGCCTAACATCTCGACTTAGGCTTTTGATACCTTTTCAAAGTCCCACGTAAATATAAACTTTATTTTGTTACACATATGGTATATTATTGCTTTGGTAGAGAAACTAGTTCTATAGTATCGAACCTTATTAATAAAAGGAGTATAATGTTTTTATTTTCGTTTAATAATAAGCTACGTAATAAACGCATGTGGTTTTAAATTATTATTGAATAGTAACAAAATCTCTCAATTTATATCTGGAATAACAAGTCTACGAATTAAGCTTTGTTCGTTCAGCTAGCGTAGAATAAACATTGAGGATGTCACACACAAATATAGAAAAATCATATTTGATATTATAATAAAAACGATTTGAATGTCCTAATGTTCGAATGCACGCGATAAAATTCTTCAAAGGTGGCCTGAAAGAAATTTCTTAATGCATCGAGACCGCCTTTTGCGCGTTTTCTTGTTTTTGTAAAAAAAAAAATCTGGTGTTTTATTTAAATGTATGAAACCTGTCATTTTATTAATGATTATTTTTGATTATAATATCTTACGTTTAATATTTATGTGTATGTCAACGTAGTAAATATGTAACGTAGTTATATTTTAATAACAAAAAACTTCGAAATATAAAAACAAATATTCACAGATAATTAATAAAATAAGAATCAGTTATGTCATTGACATTTTCGTGTCTACGTCATTTAACATTATTTATATACAAAGAATTTAAATGATAGACTAGAATTATAACATTTCATAGTTTATATTAATATTCACGGCGTGAGATATGTATCGCGATGAATTCTAAATGAATTCTCACCTTTTTCATTAGTTTCTGTTTTAAATGTCGATAAGGACGGTTTTTTAATGTCATCTTAAGCTATGTATAAGCTATGGAGAGCAGTAGGACCGTACTTTTGTTTTTATTATATTTTATTTTTTTGTCAATAAAAAACTGAGTATGATGATAAAAATTAAGACTTATTGTAAAACACAACTGAAAACACTCAACGCTACTCGCACAATAATTAAACAATAACTGCTTCTTCACTTACAAATTATCATATTTATAGGACAACAATCCCGCCAATACATGAGAAAGATGGCGACCGACCAATCACAAAATTAGTATTAACTATTCGTAAGATGGTGTCTCCATCTTTATGCTCTTCCGGTACTTCAACAAATAATAACCACATTAAGAAAACTACAATCTAATGAAATTACAATCAATACAATCTTTTAAATATAAGCATAAATTTGAACGATAACAGTATTTATTGGGCAACTACCCTACAAAACAGATAACAAAGATGACGACTGACTAATCGTAAATTAATATCACCCATTCGGAAGATGGTGTCGATTAATTTGTACTGTTCCGAAACTAAGCGAATTAACAATAAGAATAATATCAATATAAAATCCAATATTTTCATAATTGTTAGAATTACAAATTTGAATGATAACATTATAATGTTACAATTTAATTGCTGTTTCTTTATTTTCATAAATAAACGATTGTTTTGCAAAATATTTATTTTCTTGTTTTCTAGCTGTCGTAGTTATAAATGAGTTATTTCTTATTATTTTGTATGCATTAAGCATAATAATGCGTAACGTTTTTTGTTGCAATTATAATATGTTTATTGTCTATTTATGAGGCTGTTAACGAGATATTATCTTACATCACTCACTTGACATTTCCGTGTAGTTGTCAACTTTATCCCCGTTCTGAATAACATAGTATTTGTTACTTTAATAACAAAACTGATAGATAATGCATTGATAAAATATACAGTCAAATATACTATGAGAAAAGTTTTAAAATAATAGAATTTGAAAATATTGCAAAGTTAACTAAAAGATATTTTTTTTATGTTTTAGAAATAGACGAAATATCGTCCTCGACGCTTCAGCCTGTAATATCCCACTACTGGGCATAGGCCTCTTTCCCCATGTAGGAGATATCGTCCTCATTCGTTTACATCTATCTCAACTTTGGAGAAGATTATTTGAGAAGGAAGTTGAATTCTTCGTCATTTTTCTAAATATCCTTTGAGAAGCCATAGCGATAATATAGCTTCAAATATCTCTTCTCAATAAACAAGCAACCTTAATTGTACTGATACGTTCAAATCAAAAGTATACAATTCGAATGCATCTAGAAAAAAATCTACATTTTTATGACGTCCAACGTCGAAACACCATTCCGGTGAGCATATTAAAAAAATAAATACCGTTTACCACTAGCGGCCTGTTTGTGGCTTTACTTGTATTGGCTAATCCATATTATTAGAGTTATAATTACATAATACAGTTAAGGGGGCTATCGTAATACTTTCGTTTTTTTTTTTTATTACTGCGAAGTTTTTTTTTCGATCCATCGTCGCAGAATTTACGTTCGGAAATCGATGGTAGCTTCACATTAAACTTATTATATAAAAAAATAAGAAATGGAATAATTACTTATGTAATTTAAAATCAAGACTCGAAAATTCATTCATTAGGTTTGTAATTTCAATTATTATTTTGCGATTCTTCGAGAATCTAGTAATAATGAGAATGGTCACGGGAATCAGTCCCCTGTGCAAGTGAAAGTATTATTAGTAATCATAAAAGATAAAAGAGTTATCCTTACTATTATTACTCAATTATATTCAAACAACTAAACGCATTATTATAACATCAATTGTTCCAGGGTTGTTAATATTTACTTTATTAAGGGTAATAAAACATTCCCATAAAAACCTGTGTAAAAACCAATAAGGAGAAATAAGGTTTATTTTTGTGATTACTTTGTGATAATATTTGTCATAATATATTTTAAAAAAAATATAGTTAAACTCATTAAGTAAGTTATCATTGAATCTAGGATAGCAACTATTCGCGTACAAAAATAATTTACCGAAAAACTTTGACATGTGTATGTTTTTATATATTTTAATGTTTTAATCTGAATAGATGACATTTATATGACATTTTCACAGCAGGTCTATCCAATCCAATTAAATAATATTCACAATAATAAATAATTTATTAAGATTTTCACTGTATTATTTACGGAATACCGATTCTGTTAACATATTCAAATATTTATACATTATTAGCATAAGAAACGTTATAATTTATGAAAAGATGCGTTGTATTAAGTGTCAATGTATTGAAATTAAATAAACTATCGTCATAAAGTTTTTATATTTTATAGATATTTCTTTATCATAAGTATACAAAGAAAAATTAATACTTTATAGCTTCCTGAATTCTGTGTCTACAAATACGTTTATCATGTCTTTTTTCATAATAAACAAGCCATAATTGCGTTTTACACGTCGCGCATTACATACAATGTCTAGCCATTGCTTTCCTAAGATCCGCGAAGTCTATTTCAGGGATAGACACGTCAAGGCGCTAAATATTTTTTATGATGTTAATGTTGATATTAGTGTAGCTTTTATCTACCGAAGTCTTACCTACTGACCAGATGCACTTAAGAAATATCAAGGCGTCACTGCGTCGTTACAGAGAATCCTCGATGAACCTAACACTGACTACAGACAACTCACTCGTTCTGTTGGATAAAGCAGTTTACGAATCGTCAGAAGTAATATTCAGATGAACCAGAGTGCCTAGTGCGAGTTTTGTTTAATCCGTCTCGCAATAACGAGCGTAAATTTTAACTTCATTTTTTATGGGAAAATCGGCATTTCAACCTAGTTCTCGCGTTTGCCGCTAGATGACTCTGTATCGATTCTATCGTATATTATTCTTTATCGTCTAGGCTGCAGTGTTTAAATTCCCATGCAAAATAATCTTCACGTATAAAAACGTTTCTCTCTGTGTGAATAAAACTCGCACTAGGCACTCTGATAAAAGTTCGTAAAGTACCAAAAATACGCGTTTTTTGACAAGCCGTAAATCTTATTCAAAGGATCGCTACAACTATTTCAGTAGCGTATGAGGAAACCGATATTTTTTAAACGTTTTATAGCATAGCCCGCTAATTCCGATGAAATGCAACATCTGCTTACGTAGACGCTAGACTAATAAAATCCTAAGCTGTGATAATATTATTAAATGGTAGTTAAAATCTAAGTTATGTTTGTTCGTCCATTTATAGGTTGATGTGGAAGCTTCCGTTTTCATTTGTGCCTGTAAAGGAATGATCATAAATCGCACTGTAAACTTCTGCTATAATTACATACAGGATGAATGTAATTCTAAAGTAAATTTAGCTTATTATTAAGCGATTTTTGGGTCTATTTCGTCAATTATTAATAAATGCTTAATCGTATGTAATAATATCACAATAATTTGTATCTTGTTGCTGAGATATTATTTTATATTCTTTATTGGTGTATTAAAAATATAAAACAGCTATACATGTGTTATATAATAATAAAATTCAAACATTATAAATACAGAATAATTTAAATCTTAACGTAGCCATATTCAAAATCAATAAAACAAACTTCCAGTCAGGAATCTAATATTAATGACATTATTTGTGTGACTTACAAGTTATTTACCTTCATTGTCTATATTGCACTTACAAATAATTCCGATAGTGTTGCCGACAGAATTCCAATAAATCCAGAGATTGAAAGATATAGGTCGGTTCGAACGCAACCGAGGTTTACTCGCACTGTCACAACAAATTTGACATGAGTAACACGTCGCAGCCCTTACTTTGGAAAGTCGAAGATGTTTCACGCTTAACAATTATAAAATTTAAAAAAAAAATACACTTATCGTTAGTTAACATTAATCAAAAATTAATGCTTCGTTTTTGTTTGTTATTTAATAATTAGAATTTTAAACACAAAAATGTAACAATATTTGATTATGTTCTGTATTGGAAACTTTATTGTTAATGTGTTATATGTTTTTGTGGACAATGTCAAGCTTCTTTTATATTTTATAAAAATTAATAAATGAAAAACTTCCTTATTTTATGATACTGTAGCAATTCCGAATGATATTTAAATTAATTTTAAAATTATTGACGCTACATTATTTTATTCGTCATACTCCATCGAGTTACAATCGAAAACCAACGGTAATACGATATTTCGATGTAAGCTAACTAATTGTTTTGTCTTGTTGAAGCTACTGAACCACACAGACATATCGCAAACCGTAATCCGAGCTTAGCACGTAATTAAAATAGACCTTAATCCCATACAATTAGATATGTGTATAACATGACATTTATATATGCGTTTTGACGTACAGTATTTCAAAACATTGATACAGTACGAAAGTCGTTGCGTCAGTAAGTTCCCTTTGTTGCTTTATATATGATGTGATACTGCAATCTATCTGTAATGTAAGATATATCTCAAAGACAGTTTTGATACAGACCATATTATTCATTACGCTTTCTCTGTGGTTTCTCCCGCCTTTATATACAATATTACATACAAAATAGTTTAGTCTTTACTACAACGACGATGTTCTAATCCTTATCGTCTTAGGACGGAAGTACACCCTGAGTCCTCCTTAAGCGCTTTCATTTTTCTGGCGCGTTTGTGTCTTTAATAGGTATTCAGGCCAGCCTGGTGACGCAAAAAAATGCCCTACGTTTTATTCGCTGGAAGCCTGCAAGCATAATATGTAGATTTTAGTTATTACTCGATACAAGATGCAAACATCTGTATGGCCAATACAAATGTTTGTCATGTGCGGGGATCGAACCCGCAACCGCCAGCGCAACAGCCACAAACCAGTGCTGTGACCGTTGCGCCAACGCGTCGTCAAAACATTTATTTGATAGACCTTTTATTGTATATAAAAAAAATAAGTTTAAAATCGTAACTGTAAAATAATATGATTATAGTTAATTTGAAACTTCCAATAAAGATGTATCTTGAATTTTTTTTTTGGGGTTTTTTATTATTAATATACAAAAAGACACTAAAAATAAAACAAGCTTTGTGAATTATATTTACATAACAATACCATCAAAGCGGTATCTCATCTTATAATATCGAATTACTTAACTAATTGGAGATGGACTCATTAGCAAATGAGACAAATTACAATAAAAATTTAAATTCTATGCAAATCAAATGCGAAACAAATTACTTAACATAAATATGATAATACTGATAAAATTCCTTGAAATGGATATCTGTGAATAATTATAATAGAAATAGCGCCGTAAGATATTTGTGTAAATCTTTCTTTAATCTACACTAAGAAGAATAATACACAATACATGTAAATGTATATATATATATATATATATATATATATATATATATATATATATATATATATATATATATAAAAATATCAAATTATCTAAATTGATTTAAAAGTTTAAATCTAATTGTTATTTGTCTTTAGTTATGAGTAAGAAATTTAAAGCGAAAAAATTCACTTAGTAATTTAGTTCAGTTACACCAACGCCCATCCATAACAAAAAATAAAGATATTTATTATTTATTATTTATACATATATTCCTAGAGGGGAGAACCCTGTTATTCTGAGATACAGTTATCTTACTAGTTCAGATAGCAGGTGCACTTTAATTGTGAATACATTTCTTTATATCACCTTAATTGTAAAAGTGTGAATTGTACCTTTATTTGTTACCGATAAAATACCTTTTTTATAACTTCCAGACAAATAATGGTATAAATAAACAGTACAGAAAGTGATATGAAAAGGATTCTCATATGTTCACATACAATGACAAGATTTTTATTTTTTATCAACTTTAAAACTAAACAAACATATATTTTATCAACAAACACACGCTAAACTGAGCAAAAAAAAACAATTAAATACAATTAAACCTTGCACCGCAATGTCTTCACAACGAACTATAGTCTGAACAAACAACATATGATAAAAAAGGAGAGCCTAGTTTTCTCTTTTCTTAAATATTTGTACGTTCTTTTGTTTTATTTTTCGTAATAAAAACAATTCTTTACTGGACATAGGCTTTACCAATTTTAAACTTAATATCCCATCAAGATGACGGCGATAAGCAAATAAGCAAGTAAGCAACCTATAACACGCAAAAAAGGCGCATTAAGACGTCGAGTTGCGGAAAACAGCCCGTGTTTCATCAACATCAAGCTACCTATAAAAAACAGATTGAAAACGAAGTATACAAATCCGCGTCATTAATTCAACTATGACTGCGATTGGCTGAAGCAAGTAAATGAGCAAGATGTAGCAGAAATTCGTAAAATCAAACAGCTGAAAATGGCCAGCGTGAGACCACATTCTAGCTTTACTAGGCAGACATAGATCTGGTGTAATAAATAAAAATGCACGTATAATGAGCGTTAGAAGCCCTTGGATATATTAATTTAATTCTTTATCCATCACCATATTATTACAATAATTTTCTATACGGAGATAATAGTTATTGCCTTATTTACAATCTTTGTTATTTTGTCCGGGTACGCAATGATACCACTCTCTCGATTAATACATAAAAGTAGTAAAACTATTATAATAGTTAATTGAAATATATAGTAAGGACACCTACCACTCAACGCTCCAGTATGGTGATGTCCTGTGTCAGGGATTCAAAAACACAAAACACAACTAACCATCTTAGATAAGCCTCTGTAGTTATCTCTCAACATAACTTTTATAAAAAAAAATTACAATATCATTCTTGATTTTATATGATTTTTGTTAATGTTTCCATATAGTTAGTAAAGTTCAATATACTTAATGATTTAACAAAGGGTTTTGCGAGTGATATTAGACTTTTTATATACTCCAGGTGCTGAGTGGGGCAATGGCGGGCGCAACCGAAATTTTAGGAAATGTGAGCCGCGTGCGCCGGACACCGCAGCCGCACCACGCTCACCGCTTGATGTACGTATCACAGTACAATTATATAGTAATATTATAAAAATATATATAGATTGAGGTAGGGCACAACAGTAATATCCTGCACAAAACTGGAGCAACCTGGAGCTGGAGCTGGGAAGATCACAGCTAAATAACATTGCTTTCAAGCAGTGCTGTGTTCCTGTGGTGACTAAGGTGACCAGAGCTTGGGGGGGGGGGGGGTTCGGCAAGGCGATTGTGATGATTCTGGTGTTGCAAGCATCTATAGGCTACTTATAATCTCCTAGTAAAACAAGTTAACAGAATTTGTCAAAAATCCGTCAACACGTTTGTAAGGTGACAAATGTTGCATGTCAGACAATTGATTTCTCTGACCATTGCACGAACGCATAACAGCTGATTTATTAAATTCTACATTAGTATGCTTTTTTTGGTATGCGTAAGTATCACCACTCACCAGCTCACACCAGCGCCCTGTGGTGTGTAGTTCCTCGGTAAACAAACAAAACGCAGAGCCCGCGAGTGATACCACGTGGAGTGTTGACACGATCAGAACAGATTCGGAATGAATGAACTCTTATAAGTTAATTGGTATAAGTACGCATAAGTAAGAACTATTTGTTTTCACGTAATCGAGTTCCCTAACTACCGTTTACAATAATTTATTTATCTCTGGTATTGCCTACTAGCGATGGATGTTTGATACAATCTGTATGAAGCTTGCGTCATTCTGTCTATACAAATAAAAAAAATTGAAGCCTGTTTGTAATATTAAAATAACCGCTTTTACTAAATGCATATGGATACACGGTATATATACCAAAATATTTTTTTTACAATTTTTGTCCGTCTGTCTGTCTGTCTGTTTGTTCTGGCTAATCTCTGAAACGATTTTGACGGGACTTTCACTGGCAGATAGCTGATGTAATAAGGAAGACTTAGGCTTCTTTTATTTTAAAAATTTATTTTATAACTCTATATATATATATATATATATATATATATATATATATATAACTGAACAATAACTTTTTTATTAAATTCCACTCGGACAAAGTCGCAGACACAGCTAGTCTCTAATAAACAAATTCAAAGATTTAAATAATTAATTAATTAAAATTCAAATTATTGTAAGCTGCCGTAATTAGGTACAAACATATCCTTTATGTGTATAACTTGACAATTGTATAGCGTTATCATTATTTTAGAAGGGAAATCGAGCTTACTAGTATGAATAACGCATTTCGATTCCATATGATCGAATGACAGTGTCCTATTAAATGACTATCAATTGACACCATAGAAATATACGAGCTGTATCAATTCGAATGTGCACTTACTACGTCAACACGGTTTAATGTCAGATTGTTCGAGTTTTTCATGATACATTACAAGAAATGTATCTGGCGTAGAACTTAAAGCGTCTCCGTAAATAAAGGTCATAATAACATACCGAGAAACGTCAATATATCAACTTTTTCTATCCCCTGTCCTATACCCAAAGATTGTCTGGAGAAATCGCTCTCTTAGCGATAAGACCGCCTTTCTACGTATTCCTCTAAGTACTACTTTTGTTTGTATCTTTTGATGGTGTTCAATAAATATTATTATTATTATTACTTTGAAACTCAGACAATACACAAATTTTTTTACTGAGTATTTCGGCAAGATTCGTCCTTCCTCTGGTAAAAATCGCTAAATATTTTTCTTTGCAATAAATTCTAACGTTACTTTTAAGCATAAAATTATCCGCAATGATATACGACTACAGTAAAATAAGTTAATCAAAACGAATGTAGAAACATTTAAATAACAAGAAATCATTAAAAACGGTAAGTTTTACGATTTGCTATTGACTTGCCGGTAGAATAGACTCGGCGTAGCTCGAACTACTCATTATAGTTGCAGTATCCTGTTATTGCAATAAATAATCCACGGACACTGAAAATCATACTGGCACTAACAAAGCATTTGTAACCTGTGGGCTCATAAGAGACTTTTAGTAAAAAGTAGGTGTAGGTCTTAGCGGACAAAAAAAATTTTTTTTTTGGTGACCCAGAGGAAATCCCTAACGGTTGCCTCCAGCCCGGGGGAGCTGGAGGGTATGTTTGATTCGCACGGACTAAAACCTCTGGGGTGTTCCTTCGCTCGCCTGGGGTGGGATCACGGAGACGCTACACTTCCGCGATCCCGCCGGTGTTGCCCAATTAGGGCCCTTCACCAAAAGCGATCTTCGAGAGGCTCCCTCGTACACTAAGGTTGCCTCCCTCCTCGAGAGCGGAAAAAAAACTAAAATTTTTTTTTTTAAATTATTAATTCCAACCGAAGTTTCTGGTAACAGCTAGTTCATTAATAAGTTAAACATATTATACATACACATACGTAGAATACACAACGGCCAACGAACATGATATAAATATTATCTTATAGTATTTATATTAGTATTTATTTCCATCGTTCACGGATGTCCGCTCATTAAAAATTCATTCATTATTATCAATCCGAGACACCGAGCTGTTTTAATGAAGCGTCTACTAGATATCATTTAAATTTTCTATCAGAAGACCTCATTTGCATTCCCGTATCTCTTATCTTAAATTACAAAATATGTTATGACTCATTTGAAATTATTCTCATCACAGCGTGACTAGGCGTTTGACGACAGCATTTGAATATTATTTTTAAATCAAATATTTTAATAGTGGACCATCGGCGTGCAATAAATGTATTTCTACGTTAATAGTCTCACTGCGTTGGTTATGTCACATGGACTATATTATATCAAAATTTAATTAGTTACAAAGTCAGTAATTGCTATATCAATTTATATAACATTGCAGGGCGGACGAAGAGTTAGACTCGATGGGGACGTGGAAGCGGTCACACTGGCGCGAGATGCAGACGATACTGAGGAAGGAGGGCTCCCAGCGGGACGTAGTCGAGTGCTGTCCCTCAGTGCTCGAGATGGTCGCCAAGAAAGGCGGCCGAACACCCACCGGACTCTACGTAGAACTATACGAGGACGGTGAGAATAAGCAGAGGCTCTACGAGCTCTCCTGCGCCCCGGAGGTTGTCGACAAACCGTGTCGTTTCGTCGACGCCCGTCTCTACAACCAATCGAGGTGCGTCCAGAAATATTCCTATTCCTACGCTCTCGTCAGGTATTCAACAGCCACGGAGATGCCACAGCGGCAACGGCCCGAAGGACATTTCTCAGTGCCTGGCTCTGGAGGCTGGTCTATGGACTATGTTATAGTGCGCGCGGGTTGTGAGTGTCAAATAACGCCTCCGAAGCGTAAGACTGGCCATCGGAAGCGCTTCGAAAGACACCGGCAAAGAAAAAGGAACAGACGGTTAGACGAGGACGACGATACTTGATCTGTGAGTGTCGTGACAATGGACTTTGAACAAATTGCGGAATTCCCGACTTAGTATATAGGAGGTGAGTCGTAGCATCTGGTATGTTTGTTATTTTTGCGTATTTTTAATAGACACATTTGTAAATTATTGCATTACAATCGATTGTTTCTAAAATTTACGTAGTTTCTTCCTCAACTGTAGATTTTTCTTTTGAATCATTGCCTAGTGTAAAATTGATATTAATTTTTAAGTTATAATTTGGATTAACATCAGATGTTACGACGCAAGCCTCATTATCGTTACCGATGTCATCAAGTAAGGCGTACGCTTGTACATCAACTATCGGTACTTCACTGTATTTATTAGTTTATTCTCGTCTATTTAAAACGCTTCTTGTCTTGTGAAATTAACTTCGATCTTATGAAACAGTGCCTTAACTTTGTGCCTTATTTACTTATAAATAATATGTATTGTTGTAACTTTGCAATTTAATTTGTGGAACCTCACGGTTATATACGTACATTACGATGTACCTAACTTATATGTGACTTGAGAACTTTGTATTTATGTTTACTTCACCATTGATACTTGACAATAATAAATATATAATAGTAAAATACATATTTGTTGAAAATTATATATACTTATTGTATGTTATAAAATACTTGAATTTCAACAATTCAATTTGCAAATCGCTATTAAATTTTGTAATGATTAGTATGTACTAATATACTGTAAAAATGTTATTTATACGTATAGCCTGTTAGCGAGTAGGCACAAAGTATAATACTTTTAAATCACTGCGCATATAATTTTGTATATATTAATTGTGTATTATTACTATATAGAATATAATAAAAACTGTATCAAATATTTTATAATTATTCGTCGATTTGATTTATTTTTAATTAGGTATAACTTTAAATTTTTCTTTTGTATATGCTTCCTTTAAATCATTGGTTTTTTAAATGTCATAATTTTTATAATTAAGCGCGCAGTGACCGTTGTCGTTTCATTAATGCTCTCTTACTATTTAAAAATTAAGAATATTTATTCAAGATTTTTTTTATAATCTTTTTTGTTATCGTCTTTAAATGTATTTCCTTCATAGATTTAAGATTCGAGTCAAAGATCTGTATTATTTTCTATTTTGTAATACTTTTATTGTATTTAAATATTAGCCGGTAAGGTTTTATTCGTTTATTTATACTGTGTAATACGAGGTATTCCGATATTAAATTTGTATTAATATTGTGTATGTAGAAGTCGCTTCCATAATTATATTCATGTATATAATAACAATAGTATTATGGACTGAGATTATTTTGTGCATTTAAATGTGGTATTGGATTTGTAACGCACGATTATTTAAATTTTACATTGTAGAAAATTAAATTTTATTTTCCATCAGCGCCATCTATCGCCGAGTAGACAACTCTAAGCTTACGTATAGGTCGCACAGATGGCGCTAGAAATTGCTTTTTAATTTTTTACGCTAGCAACTTACACAACAGTGCCATGAGTAATATTTTAGTGAAATGTAATATAACGACAATAAAATGTGGACGTTAAAGATTTTTGTAATAGGAATAGCTTTACAAGGACTAATTGGGAGTACTTATGTATGCAATCTCAAGTTTTACTCATACCAAATTAAGATTATGTTTAGTTCTTATTTTCGAAAGGTACTAAAACAATTTATTCCAAAACAAATCGATGAATGAGTAAAATTTGTACACAGATGACTTAAAATCACAGCTGATGTAAAATATTTGTTGAATTCAAAAATACAAATTAATAGAATAAAAAACTAAATTAAAAAACAAATTGTTTATTTGTCAATTCTTCCATTAATAACATTCATTCATTCATATTTTTTTATTCGAATTCCTAAGGTCTACTTATCCTATGATAAAAAAAAGTATAAAATCACCTCAATATTTTACGCTTTTGTAAAATTAGGCAGCATCGTGATCTGAAAAAAGGAAAACAATTTTTTTTTTTTTTAATACATTCGTAAACACCTTTGCTACTAAATTACTCTGTCAAGAGGCATTACACAAAGTTAAAAAAAAAAAAAACATTATGCAGACACTGTCAAATTGAGTGATAAAAAAAAATATTTATCTAAAAATAAAAGAGTCGTCGATAAAAGAATGCGTTGATTTATTACATTTTTTTTTTTTAGTTCTACAATTTTTACTGTCTTCAAATCAGGAAAGGCCTAAAAATACTTAAGGGGAAAATACACTATTAGTTAATAAGATGACCCTCTGTTTCACTAGTTCATGTTTTAAAGACAAACTACTTTTTCATAGCTATCTCAAACAACTTGTGTTAAATTATAAATTGTTTCCCTTGAAATGATTAAACATTCATAATTATATTAAATATGGCCACGCGCCTGAGTCACCCATTCAAACTGAAACTGAAACAATCTGAAGTCTCATAGACCCAAATGTTTACCTATAATACTACTGAACGAGTAATTACACACATTACATTATAGACAACATTTCAAAAAAAAAATTAATCACGTAACGAAAATATAAAATAAAGACTAGAAAGGCTTACAGGCTTCATAATATATAAAGTAGTTCGATACTATAATACTTGTCGTATTTTACAATAACCTTACTCACCGAGATACTTTGTCGATAAGTACATGAGCGCAAAGCCTACAGCGACGGATAAGAACTGCGCGAGCCCCGCTCCCCGCTTCCGCTCGTGCCAACGCGCTCGCTCGCGCGGTAATACTTCGCTCACAGTCACATAGAGCAAAGTCCCCGCTGCAAGCGACTGAAATAACACATCGATATAACTTATTTTAATACAGTTAATTGATTTCAATTTGTTTTTTATAGATATATGAACTAAGTTAGTGTCTAATTCATTACTAAAAAACACATTTATAATTGTAACATATTCATTCTCTTGAACATTGTCAATTTTAATATATAAATATAGACATATAAATAAATAGCCATAGCCATCAATAAAGTTACCTGCATAATAGGCACAGCTGGAGAATTATTAAAAGCCTCAACGCTGTCTAAGGCAGCGCCTATAGCGATGCCGGCAGCTGACCCGCCGCTAAATAACGCGACGCACAAAATATGTGTGCACAGATTACTGGCGGCGCTCGCACACAGCTCTGCGCCCAGACAGAAGCCCACTACGAACTTGTGACTGGCGACAGCAGCTAGTAGTAGCATAACCTGGATTGATTAGACTTATTTAAGTCATTTCATACGACTATCTATACTATATATGTATATACTATAATATATAATAATATTATAAATGTGAATGTAAGTTTGTTTGTTACGCTTTCACGTGAAAACTGTTTAACCGAACATCGTGAAACTTTGTACACATATTTTTGGAGCTATTACAAGTAACATTGGATACTTTTTATTTAAAAAAATCAATGCGAGTGAAGCTGCGGGTTGTTACCCCCTAATATTAGTATAGATAAACGCGATTTAAGACAATGAAGTCACTTTCTTAAACTACTAACTCAAATGACTATGGACCTTAAAAACTACAACCGACAATGCACACATAAGATAACCCTACACACCTTTAGACCATTAAACATTCAATATTAAAATCAAAATTTGCACATCGTTATCAAGTTATATTTTTGCTTGTATATTTATATGTGCTATACAAATAGCTCTATCGAATGTACGTGTCAATCAAAACAACCTTGAATTGATTTAACTCACGAATTGGGACACATAAAAATATAATCTAATATATAAAATTCTCGTGTCGCGGTGTTTGTAGTTAAACTCCTCAGAAACGGCTTGACCGATTCTCATAAAATTTTGTGTGAATTTTATTTAAGGGTAGTCCACCCCTACATTTTTTCTTTAATTTTTAGATAAATTATTTATTTTTTATTTTATTATGATTTGGCGTTGAAAAATACATACAACCCTAAATTTTCACCCTTCTACTACCAACCCCTATGTTTAAATAGCGTTTAGCGGCAAGACAACGTTTGCCGAGTCAGCTAGTTGAAATATAAAATTTTATAAAATATTACTGATGTGATACTTATTTGCCGTCCTAGTTGTATAAAAAATAATAACCTTCGATCGACTGTACGAAATTGGACAATCCTTTTTTTGTGTTCGTTAATGTCATGGTAAGGTTTGTATTAAAAATTTGAAAAATAAAATTATAATATGGATAAACCAAAATTTTAGCAACCATAGATATATATACATACTAGCTGACCTCGCAAACGTTGTTCTGCCATATATACTATTAACCCCTTAACCCAGCCCCCCTTATAACTTAGTACTTTAACATAGACGACTTTAGTGTGTGTTTATCGGTTAGTTCTATAAAACCCTAACAGATAGCGGTTTGACATCTACGTTGCACAGATATCCAGTAGATGGCGCCGTATTTCTATTTCTAGATTATAGATGGCGCGTTTGAATATAAAATTTACATATGTTTAAATGAATTATAATTACTGAGCCGAAGAAACGCGTGGCTGTATCAGCTAGTCTTATATATAAAATTCTCGTGTCACAATACTCCTCTGAAACGGCTGGACCGATTTTTATGAAATTTTGTGTGCATATCGGGTAGGTCTGAGAATCGGCCTACATCAATTTTTCATACCCCTAAGTTATAAGGGGGGGGGGGTTAAGGGGGTTAATAACATATAAAGCAAAACAAAGTTTGCGGGGTCAGCTAGTGTGAATATAAAATGTGTTTTGATAGTAAAATGAACGTATATTACGGGTCAGTCCATAACAGAGGTGCCTACTGTTTGACTTACAAATGAATCATTATTTTTTTGTCCAGTAACGTTTCATTATAAAATCGATGTAAATAGAGACGTATTCGTTCAATGTAATACTATTTTTAAGCCATTATGACTTATTCATCCTACAAGGCTACACTAATTAAGTTTTTTGATAGAATTAAATATATTGGTCGACATCAAAACTTTAATTCAAAATGTAAATATTGTTCTTCTTTGTGACAAATTAAATGTTGACGAACTCGATCCACTAATTAAAGTGCATAAAAATGAAATAAAAACATTCGATGAAACTCGTAATAAGTTTATATATTATTTTACTGGCTTTACTTGTTTTCTTTTTACATAAATATTTGATTTTATTGTAAGACTACTGCAAAACAACTGATTTATTTTTATTATTTTTATTGTTTTTGTTTTTTTATCTACAGAACCAAGCCAAGAGAAGGATTTACAATTTATAGTTGGTTTGATCCCCGCACATGATAAATCTTTTATCGGTCATACTCAGGTGTTTGAACTGGCCTGGGCGATTGTGATTGTTATGTGTGACACAGGCATAGGGTTCTCATTCTACTGAGAGCCGTTGAGTGTAGTTTATGAACTATAATAACCAGCATATATAACAAATTATAATAACCAGCGGTCGCCCAGTGGTCGAAAATTGACAATAATTAATTTAAATTTTAAGTTTGAGCATTACCTAAACAAAAGAATGTACATGCATGTGTGTGTAAATTACATGGTAGTGTGTGTAATATTTTTTATTGATTTAATGTATTTTTTTACATAATTAAAAAAATATTAGCATTGTGCACTTCTGTATAAACTATGTGTGTGCGAAATTTCATACTCCTCCGTCCGCGCAATTTTCGTAAAAAGGGGTACCTACAAAGTTTTTGCTTCACATATTACGCTTCAGCCTGTAATATCCCACTATTGGGCATAGGCCTCTTTCCCATGTAGGAGAAGGATCAGAGCATAATCCACCACGCCGCTCCAATTTCACATATTAATATATAGATAAAAATCGAAAACTTAGCAATGCTAAACCAAATACATCTCATCAGATACGATTTGCGTATTTATCAAAATGATAACAATCAGATAAAGCATTTGGAGTTGCACTTAAAATGGATCACTAATTGCTGATAAGACAATCATTAAAACCGTTATTTACCTGCAGTTTCTAGTTACATATCTGATCTATTTAATAGGTAATATAAAATATATCTATAGGTCTACAAAACATAAAGTTCTTAACTCAGGTTTTATACACCAAACTAACCTTGATCTAATTGCTGCACTCGTACTTCTAATCAACAAAGACACGTGGTATTTCCTCGATCGAAATTAGTCATAATTAATTATTGATAAATATACACAACGAAATTTAACTTCCTTGATGAATGAAGTTCAATAAGTGCTTATAACTGAAGTAGCTAATTCTATTTGTATAACTTTATTTCTTCATTTAGCGAAGGAATATTTAACCTTGACCCCGTTACATTCTCTAATTTTGGCACCATAGAAAGCCAGAATCAAAAAAGTTGAATATCATTGACTGACCTGTGCAGCAGTTTCCTGCAAACCGATCGCCAGCCCTTCCAGTAAACTGTGCACGAACAATGCGCACAGCAGACCGATAATTCCAGAGGAACTTTTATTGCAAGGTTCCGTGTGGCTCACATGACACATCCTCGAGTTGCCCGCGTCCCCACAGCATCTCTCCCTCATCTCCGCATCCTCTGAATTCCTTCGTAGAAGACTCGACTGCTCCCCAGCCCCATAATTCCTTCTATGACCACTTGTACTTTCATTTGTCCCATAAAAGAAATGTACAATCTCGTCAACAGCGTAAACTATGAAGAAGCCCGCACACAACAAAAGTTCTGTATAATTCGGTAAGTTCACTCTCGCTTCTGGCAGCATGTGTAACAGAGAAGTCGATAGAAGAACGCCACCGCCGAAGCAGAGTAAGCAAGAGATCAACAAGGGATGCCTTTGCCTCGCACTCTGGGGTATACAAGCGGGTATCATACCCACTACGAAACTCCCCAGTCCTAAAACTGTCATGGAAATCGCCTTTGCTGTTATTGAATTCATTTTAATTTTTTCGTACACTTCTTCATTCACATTAATTTTATAGAAAGTGATTCATATGTTTTTATTGAAATCATAACATCGTTCACGCTGCGAATTAACAGTTTTAACTTTAAACGGGCAGTCGTTACACTCTGTTCAGTTTATCTCGTATTTACACACGTTATCACATAATACTACACGCGCGTTATCTTTAAATGATTTCCCTTAACATTATATATTAAATCGCATTCAAAATACGTCCGCGTCATTTAAATCACTGATTCGTAATGCCGGCTTACCTCCAAGGATATAGTAGTTCTTTGTTGTATATTATGTGTCGTCTACTACAAAATATTTACTTATTTAGTCGACTTTAAGCCGTAAGTAGTCGCAATAAGACCTAAAATTGTCTAAAATATGAGACCAAATTTTAAATGTGAACCATCGCTGTATTACGGTCAGCTGGACAATGAATAATAAAAAAGTATTTCATATTTTAAACGATCTGAAAAAAGAGGCGATAAGCTGCACGCTTATCTAATATTTACGAAATACTATTTATATAATGTGGATTTAAAGAAAAAAAAGAATTTATTAAAACAATAAGCATCGTAATATATTTAGTAAATCGATTATTATTATTACGATTTATTTGGATTTTTCTCTTAAATTATCATAATGAATGTGAACTGATATAAAATGAATTAGTTAAAAAACTACATTCGCGTCCTTAAGACATGTATATTAGTTGTGATTATTGAAAACTCGAAACGATTGAATTTTTTAATATTATAGATTTTAAATCAGTACTAAACTTGTGTTATAACATTCTACTTATAATGTTACGCATATTCATGTTAAGGACAAGTTCGCACTGTACTAAAACAATCTATAAGCACAGCTGGGCAACAGTGTAATCACCAGATAATCCGTCACACTACTCCGTGTATTTATTCTAAAATAAGTATTTATTCTAAATTAAATAAAGATTAAATAAGCTTTTTGTTTTGTTTTGTAATTTGCACGAATTTCCCAATGCAACTTTTTATAATTGTGTTTGCTCGCAAACGAAAAAAAAACCGACTTCAATTACATCGACAAGTAATACAACATAGATCGACGAAAAAATAGTCAAGTAACTACGCGTTATCAAAGATTACTCAAAAAGTACTTATCAGATCTCAATAAATTTTATATGTGACCACATGACAAACATCAGCTTTCGATTAAATTAAAAATTATTAAAATCGGTACACCCAGTAAAAAGTTATTGCGGATTTTCAAGATTTTCCCTCGATTTCTCTGGGATCCCATCATCAGGTCCTGGTTTCCTTATCACGTTACTAAACTAGGGATATCTTCTTTCCAACAAAAAAAGAAACATCAAAATCGGTACACCCAGTAAAAAGTTATTGCGGATTTTCAAGAGTTTCCCTCGATTTCTCTGGGATTCCATCATCAGATCCTGGTTTTCTTATCATGGTACTAAACTAGGGATATCTTCTTTCTAACAAAAAAAGAATTATCAAAATCGGTATATCCAGTAGAAAGTTATGCGGTATAATATAACGTAGGTCGACGAAAAAAGCGTCAAGTAAAAACGCATTATTAGATATAACTCGAAAAGTAGTTGTTAGATCTCAAATAAATTTAAATGGGACCAATTGGCACACACCACCTTTCGATTAAAAGAAAATTTGTCGAAATCGGTCCACACGGGCAAAAGTTCTGATGTAACATACATAAAAAAAAAAAAAAAAAAAAAAAAAATACAGTCGAATTGAGAACCTCCTCCTTTTTTGGAAGTCGGTTAACAAAAGATAAAAACTGAGGATTATTTTAATTCGGTAAACAGACATAAACGCCATTTTTCTATTAACAAGGCGTACCCAGTGTTAATAACTGGCCACAAATAAAAACTGAAAAAAAAAACATTAAAAATGTTGTCATTAGTTTTTCCCGCATTTGTCATTTAAACAGATATTCGACTTTATTCATAAAATCAACATGAATGACCTACTACAAAAACATGGATGTTCAAACGTGTTTTCTGTTCCCGAAGGACTGAAGGAACTTATGTCCGATATAGCGAGAGAAGTAAGTCGTGTAATGTTAAATGCCCCATATGAGTTATTGTGTGTACAATGTAATACATTTATTTCTTTACGTAATTTATAGCGATCGTTACTCATAGTAGGGAATATCCCCCAACCCGCATTGGAGCAGCGTGGTGGATTAAGCTCTGATACTTCTCCTACATGGGGAAAGAGGGCTATGCCCAGTAATGGGATATTATAGGCTGAAGCGATGTAATAAATGTACAATAGGTCAATCCGTTTCCCTTATTTACTTTGCTATTATTAGACGTGTAAACTAGTTATAGCTTATTGTAAGACTCATTGTAGCGGAACAAGTTATAAATGTCAACGTGTGCGAACCCTGAGATGACTAACATGCATATTGTATTACCAATTCAATAAACCAGCAACTCTATAAAATAAATGAACTGTTCATTTATTTTATTATTATCAATACACTTAGACTCGTGTTTGCCATTAAAAATAGTGACTTATTTAATATTACAAGTGGTCGCCCAGAGGTCAAAATTCGACCATAATTAATGTAAATTATAAGTTTAAACTCTTTTAATGTTCTGTTTTCAAAGACTTGTACTACTTCTATAATAATAAACAAAAGAGTATATATTCGCGTGTCTGTCAAATACATGATAGTCTATGTAATGTTTTTTTATTGATTTAATGTATTTTGTATGCATAATTTAAAAAAAATAGTATTCTGCGCTCCTTCTCTATATAAACTATAAGTGAGCGAAATTTTATACACCTCCGTCCGCACACTTTTTTTAAAAAGGTGTACAAAGTTTTTGCTTCAGGTGCTATATAAAAAATATCCTATATGTTCCAATGAAAAACGTAGTATATAATAGTATTTTTATTACGTTTCGGAAAACAGGTCCAATAATAATGATTTGCTTATATTCACAACATAGGAGGTTAACGAGGTCAAAAGATCAGTTCTAGATAGTTCTTAAATCTGATAAAATTTATTTTCTCCATTTCCACCCAAGCAGACTCTATCACCTAAGTACCTACTATTAACATAATTATCTACAATCGACATAAATATAAAATGGACCACATAGCATTATTCTTTCTTTATAAGTATTAATTATTGTCAAGACAAGGTTTGTAAAAAAACAAGTGAGCTTTAGACCACACGACTGAAGTAAGACTTCTGCACAATAGGCCTGCACCGTGTCTTAGATATACAAAACGTAACTGGTTATGAAAGAAAGAGAGATAGAAAATGTGTTTTCATACCTCTATCTCTTCCTCCGTTCGCCTCGCCCGATCACACTTTTCGTAACGCTCTAGTCATGCATTCACCAGCTTACTCCCCAAGTCAAGCGTGCGTAAAGAAGTTTTACTTCAAAACATAGACATTCACAAAAAAATGGCTGTACGAAGTTTTTCGGTTCAATTGGTTGAAGATAAAAGTTTATCAACAAACACGCCTAGAATAGTACTATTAGCAAATTGAAAAAAAAACTTGTAGGTTTTACGCGATCAACCGCCGAATATTCCTGATTATATTTCCAACTATTTGTCCGTGCTGCTACTGACTCGGGAGCATGGGATCATGGCTGTTAAGATCCTGGACGACCTCTGTGACTGCAGACCCTCAGTTTCAGAACACTTGATACAGTTGGGATTACAAACGGGAGAAGCGCAAATCCTATCCGAAATCATTAAAAAGGAAATCGAAGGATTTCAGCCTAGCGAAGGAAAAGGTAAAATAAAATAAAATAACATAACCGACTTGGTCTTGAATCTTCCGTAACTTGTCATTTAAATTAAAAGTCCAAAATGGACTGATCTAATATAGAAAGCTATAAGTAGTCTCTGTACAAATACTATAAATCTGAAAATTAGTTTGTTTGTTGTGTAAGCGCGCTTATCTCAGAAATTACTGATTCGAATTGAAAAATAATTTTTGTGTTAGATAGCCAATCCATTTATCGTGGAAGGGTATAGGCTATTTATTTCTTCAAATTGCCGCGTGTAACTAGTCATTGATATTCTATTTATTACAGAAACAATAAAAGAATATGAAATAATGAAAAAAATTCTCGTTAGAATTCCATTAGATGAAGTAATGTCGGCCAAAGTCTGCCAAGTCGCTAGAAATGCGTTCCGCGAGTACTGGTACAGGAAGAGGACTCTAGAGAAGGTAATTAAAAATCAGTCAGCTCAGCCTATTGCAGTCCACTGCTGGATGCTTGGCCTCCCCGAGTTCGCGCCAAGCATCCCGGTTTTCCGCAATCCTCATCCAGCCTACATCAGCAATCTTACGTAGATCGTCAGTCCAACGGGTCGAAGGACGTCCCACACTGCGTTTACCAAGACGCGGTCTCCACTCCAGGACCTGTCTGCTCCAACGACCATCGGTCCTGCGGCACAGATGGCCAGCCCACTCCCACTTCAACTTGCTAATTCTGTGGGCTATGTCGGTTACTTTCGTTCTCTCGCGGATAGTCTCATTTTTAATCTTATCTTTGAGAGAAGAGAGAATTAAAAATCAAGAAAATGTTATTATTACATGTTGTAAATTCATCAGTTATGAAAAGCTGTTTTTCTTAATTTTAATAACTATAATACTCGTAGTATATATACACATTACACTCATCGTAGAATTATAAATTTTTAAAAATCATATAAATTTTATTATGGGTTTTTAAGCTAAAAAACAAACCGAACTTATAATTAGCGCGCCAACCGATATATAGTAGTGGTACAAAAAACAAATCTTTATATTTTAGAATCCAATCCATCCATTTCCGTTAAAAAGAGTAAATAAGAAAGAGTCAATTAGAGATAATAGATCTACTAAACTTTGGAACAGTTTTACAGAGATTAATAGATACTTACCTATGCTATGCTGTTTTTATGCTAAGCCATGTGGTTTTTATTTTGGTTTATAAGATCTAGTAATGAAATAACAGTATCTAAAAAAGAATACATATTACCATCTGCCATAGGTTTTCTTACACGTAATAAATTTATGATTTTCTTTATTTATAGCTAAATGTCAAGCCGACTGAACCTTGGGAAGTCGCTGCCCAACGAACTTTAGAACTGTATAAAAGAACGAAACCATCCATGAATGAATTGGCGAGAGCCGCTGAAAAAATTCAGGTCAAAATATTAAAGTAATGACAATATAATGAATGAGACCTTTTCAATAACTTTTAATATATTGTTAAATGTTCTAGTAAATCTGTTGTACATATTTATCATAGAACATCTTAAAACTAAATTATCGGTTATATGTAATGCACTAATCAAAGACATTTTAAATCTTCAACATGATATTGATATTACTATTACATAACCAAGCATTCAAATTTAAGTAATGTAAAAAGTTGTTTATTTAGTTAACTACGATTAATGCTATTTTTGTCCAAGAAAAATATTATAACGATGGTAAACGATGATGGGTTAAAGAGTGTTGTACATTTTAGATTGCCTTAATTTTCTAATAATTTTATAAATCCTAATCAAAATACCATCTACTTTTTTATATTTTATTTATATTGATACAATGATTTTATTAAAAATACCATTTTTATTTTAAAAAACTTTTGTTTTCTAACTTAGGCTGCTTACAAAGGATACTACGTTCGCAGAAATCTTCTTCGTCATTTAAAACCTAAGTCTAAAAAGAAGGGTCCAAAGGTTGACATGCCGGGGCCACCGCTTGACATCGCGGCTTCAAGAGAGATTGACTTGGGACCATTGCTAGTAAGATGAATATTTAAAAATTACTACTACTTACTGATATTATAAAGTAATATATCGGTCTTGGTTTTTTATCTTTTAGTGATGTTGTTGACAGTAAATAAACTAATTTTGAATTTTTTGAATGTTATTTTTTTAATGTGATTTTTTTTTTCTGTCATTATCATTAATTATAAGAGCGTATACTCCTAGTACAATCATAATGAGGTTAAAAAGAAGCTTCATATAGGTACCATTTGTTAAATTTTAAATTCGTATAAAATATTTTTTTTATCAGTTTTCTCTAATTTCAAAACAGGATATTGAAGTACGTGAAGACGATATTAATGCTTTGTTTGATGAACACGTAACCAATAAACTTGGTCTACCTTACGACCCACTGAGGGCTATCACTCATGTACCGGATGAGGAATACATAGAAGAAACAGACTTACACGTGGCTAAAGATAGGTCTTCTAGAGTTTTGGGAACAACGTCCCAACTTCCGATAGCGTCGAGTGTGTTGGAACCTCGACGAAGTTTGGCACCAAGCGCTAGTCAGCTGTCGGCAGGTATTGGTTTCACGTGCAATAAAAAACATTAAATTAAGCTTTATCTTGACTCCAGAGTTTTCATTAATTAGGTATATATTATAAATATATAATTATCGATGTCTTGATTTTTAAATTGTACTATCGGTTGATAAGTCGATTGATCATCATTCAAGAGGATTTGAGCTAAGTTGAAAAAGATCTGTTAAAATCAGTGTTTTGCCGAAGAAAATCTTACAGGTTGTTTGACTGCTATTATCATTTAGATTCTACTAAAGTTCAAAAAAAAAATCTGACATCTGAAAAACAATTTTCAAGAATGTAATTGAAATTTATGTCTGAGCCAGTAAATAGAAAGTGACTTACGGAATCCTCGGACAAATAAACATAAAAACATAATAAAAATTATTTTATTTTATGCAAAACTTATTGCTAAATTATAAAAAAAAATATATTTTTATACAAGGAAAACGTCAAAGTCGCTTGGCCAGTCAAATAAGTCAAGACGCTCGCCACAGTCGGATCGCAAGTCAAGTTGATGCTGTCGAGACGAGCCAAAAAATTTCCTTCTCAGATGTAACTTTTAAAACCATCTAATTTTGAACAAGTTTATTTAATTTTTTCTAATATTTACACGAATTTCGAAAAAGTTGTTTCATTATGATAAGTTATTTAATTCTTTCAGCCCGTAATGATCCACTGCTGGATATAGGCCTTTTCCATGTCGGATAAAAATCGGAGCTTAAACATTTCTCACTGTTAATAATGATAGTTATCAAGTGTCTATAATAACAATCGGAATCAACAGCTTTACGTGTTCTCCGAGGCACGGTGGGGAGACCAACAAGGGACATATTAATAATAAAACTAAAACAAAAAAAAAATAATTTAGTTATTATTTAATGATTTAGCCCATTGGCGCAGTTTGTAGTGGCCCTGCTTTCTGCTCCGCGGGTTGCGGGTTCGATTCCCGCCTGAGTCTGGTGTAATATTTGTATTTATTTATTAATGTATCATTTAAATGTACATTTATCAAAAAATAGCTATAACTGTGTGCTGTTGCCTATAACACATGCATTAAGTTGCATACCGTAGGAACAGACGACCTGATACGTAACTGATATTCGTAATAGAAACGATCCTAGCTACTAAATAGGATCAAATAGAACCCAATACTTTTGTGATATCCTAACAGGAGCCTTATGGTCTTAATACAAAAGAAAATAATTTCAAAACCTTGTACTTTTTAAAGATGATGTCATCATTATTTCACAATGTTTTAGTAACATTTCCTGTTAGATGTTTTGAATTCAATTTAGTTTCTTTTTTATTTTCTTTGTATTTTTTAATTAATTTAGTATTAGGGTTTTCCTCTAATTAACCAAGTATTTAAAATTATTTATAACATTATTTTAGTTTAAGTAATTTTATCAAAACACATAAAAAGTGTGATAAAAATATAAAAATAACAACAATTCGACATTTATGTTGCTTTTGTTTATTAACCGACTTCCAAAAAAGGAGGAGGTTCTCAATTCGACTGTATTTTTTTTTAAATGTATGTTACATCAGAACTTTTGACCGTGTGGACCGTTTTCGACAATTTTTTTTTTTAATCGAAAGGTGGTGTGTGTCAATTGGTCCCATTTAAATTTATTTGAGATCTAACAACTACTTTTCGAGTTATATCTAATAATGCGTTTTTACTTGACGCTTTTTTCGTCGACCTACGTTGTATTATACCGCATAACTTTCTACTGGATGTACCGATTTGGATAATTCTTTTTTTGTTGGAAAGGAGATATCTCTAGTTTAGTTCCGTGATAAGGAAACCAGGATCTGATGATGGGATCCCAGAGAAATCGAGGGAAACTCTTGAAAATCAGCAATAACTTTTTACTGGGTGTACCGATTTTGATAATTCTTTTTTTGTTGGAAAGAAAATATCCCTAGTTTAGTACCATGATAAGGAAACCAGGATCTGATGATGGGATCCTAGAGAAATCGAGGGAAACTCTCGAAAATCCGCAATAACTTTTTACTGGGTGTACCGATTTTAATAATTTTTAATTTAATCGAAAGCTGATGTTTGTCATGTGGTCCCATATAAATTTTATTGAGATCTGATAACTACTTTTTGAGTAATCTTTGATAACGCGTAGTTACTTGACTATTTTTTCGTCGATTTACGTTGTATTACTCGTCGATGTAATTGAAGCTGGTTTTTTTTTGTTTGCGAGCAAACACAATTACTTATTTATTCTTATTACAGAGACCTGAAATCTTTACTGATGAAAGACCAGAGGCTGTAGAAGATAATTTAGAAATCCAAGAAGCATTGTCAACAGAGTCTGAAAATGTTGGTGAGAGTCTTGGAACCGAGGCATTAGAAACTGAGGATGTTATAGAAGATATACCAGGTAAACTATTATTTTACGGTGTAGTTTTATAACATCGTTTATATGATACCATTAGAGTCGGATCACGTAGCTTTACTAGGTAATAACAGGATCTACAATCTTAGCAAATAAATCGATAGGATAAGCGTAATGCATGATGTTTGAAATACGCGATGGAATTAAAATTAGAATCGCAAAGAAATTAAAATTAGAAAAGTGCCCCATTTGTCTATTCTGCTTGATCTGTATCTCGATTTAATCATTTTATAATCGTTTAAATTTCACTTATGTGTATACATATGACTCGCACAACCTACACACTCTACATCAGGTACCACTTGTCTATCACAAAATGTATCCACTATCTTCATCAGTGTTAAAATCAAAATCAAAACTTAATTTATTCAAATAGGCTTCAACGCATTCTTGAATAATTTTACAAACTAGAATTATATTTGTTTTTATTATAAATGAAAGTTACTGTGAAGCTACCACTGATTCAGAATGTAAATGTTCAAAATGTACTGCAGCGAGGAATCAACAAAAAAACTTCACAATTTGATCTTTTAAAAAAAACCTTTAATGGAACAATGTACAGAACGGATGTCAAAATTACTACTTATAATCCATTTCCGTTAAAAAAAGTGTCTCATCGCTGTCACTTATTTTAGCCACGCCACATGACCAATTAAATCGTAGTAAATTACATCCGCGCCATGCTTAGTTCAACTTATAAATTTAAACAAGGAAATTCTTTAGGTAAAAACTCGCATAATAACAATAGAACACTTGAAATTACTGACAAATTGATCAAAATTTAAATATCAGAACCAATACGAGACATATTACACAGAAAAAAAGTCGATTACATATTAAGTCATGCTGAAGTATCATTATAAGCAATAATTTTTTTTTTTTTAATTCTTAGATGATCGCACTGAAGATACGGAAGATGAGGAAAGTGCACCTGCAGAGACTATTCCATCATCAGCCCCAGAAACAGCTGATACTACTGACGTTGAGGACGAAATGGCTGATGAACTTAACATCACCGATGAAGAAGAAGCTTAAACTCGTTTTGAAGACGATGATGAAGAAAATTTATTTATTAGTAATAAAATGATTTAGATTCATTTTATTAAATAAATTTTCGTTTATGCTTACTATGCTGAATTGGATATACGTACAAATAAATAAAATTGAAGTGTCTGTTTGTAATAAAATAACCGCTTTTTACTAATTTATACACGGTAAATATACCAAAATAACATTTTTACAATTTTTGTGTCTGTCTGTCTGTCTGATTGTTCCGGCTAAAGTAAAATCATATAATGTAATGTATATAATATATATATGTATGTATATGCTATATGCTTGTAATGTTTCGTTGTTTAGTATGTTATAAATGTTATATTGTACGTATCCTTACTACAATTAATTGTTAAATAAAAACTACCAAATTAAAGATAATAGTTTTTTAATTATTATTTTTAAGTAATATTTTATAAAGCAAGAAAATTTTTAAAGAAAATAATTTACAAACTGCATGTTATTTTTACACTATAATAAGACGTTGCTCACTAGATTGCAACTGATCGTAAAATAAGAATCCCTGACATATTGTAAATATAAAATTTGTTCAAAATGAACGATTTGCTTCAATCTCAAATTCACGAGAGTTGCAAATTAGCATTACCTGAAGGCCTTAAGGATTTGATGAGTGATATTTCTAGAGAGGTGCGGACTTAATGACCATTACAGTTTTGAAGAAGAAAATTCACAAAACCTTTATCCAGCAACGAAATATTTTCAGTTTATAGTATTTTAGATAACATTGTTACTTCTATTACTAAAACTATTCATAAACCGGGCAATTACCATGTTTTTTATTTTCATTTTGCTGAGCTCACAGGATTTCAGTGTTAACTGAAAATATATAATAGCTATATATTTACTGTATAGTCGCAGATAGTAAAGTTATCTTATGACCAAAGTGTATACGTATTTACTTTATATGTTCATAAAGGTTCTTAAGGTTTTTGCGTCTTTTTTTAATTTGTTGCTAAACTTGTTTTACCCAGGTTTTTATTTACAAAGGAAGGTTGAAAATAACATTAATTTTCAACCTTCTCAATGATAACTAATTCAAATAAATTATGTACGAAAACGTGTCTGTGTGTCTTAAAAATTTTTACTTGCTACGGGCCACAGCCGTACCGGGCCGGATTGTTACCAGGTAGAATCCAAATTCAAACTATTTCGTGTTTCAAAAACAAAGTTTTATATGTGCCTACATATTTTATCAAATTTGAAAGAAAGTCACTAAAACTTTGTTGTTTTCTGCATGAAATCATATATATATTATAAGAAACTGGCTAATAATATTTAACGGCCCAGGTTTTACGAGCTCAACCGCAGAACCTGAACCAATTTATTGCAAATTATCTCGAATCTCTGCTAGAAGTTAGAGAAGCATTGGCGATCGCGTGTCGCATTTGTAATGAAACGTGTGAATGTTCTTGTGAGTCAGGGCTGAGAAGGGAATTAATGGCTGTAGGGCTGGATGAAGAAGATCTAGACAAAGCTGTTAAAATCATACAGAACCATTTAAGAAATTGCTCAGGTAAGCTATGCCGTAGAATGTGTAAGTCGATATAGTAGTACAGTTACTTGTAATAGGTCTTTACCTATATGGAATTACCGTTTTTGATGAACTTTTTTCTATATTTTTTATTTTTATTATTCAAAATAATTACTCATGGAATCAATGCATATTTGCCAACTTAGTGGTAACTTATTGATGCCTTTCTTAAAAAACTCTGCTGGACGGGAGGCAACAAACTCTTCAAAGACATTTTGTTCTGCGTCTCGGGTTTTGAATTTTTTCCCGCCAAAAAGTTATCCAAATTCTGGAAAAAGTGGAAGTCTGTAGGAGCAAGATCCGGTGAGTACGGTGGATGACGGAGAACTTCCAGCCCCAGCTCTTGTAACTTGGAGACCATCTGCTGTGCAGTATGAGGTCGCGCGTTGTCGTGCAGGAGCCGCGGGGCCAAGCGATTGTCCAAAGCTGGTTGGAGAAGTGCGAGTTTCCCCATTATTGCATTTAGTTCTTCACAATACACAGTAATGCTCATACCGTTTGGTAAGAAGCTGTGATGAAATACACCGACGCTAGATCACCAAACAGTTACCATTACTTTCTTAGGGGTCATTTTTCGTTTAGGGCATTGTTTAGGTACTGAACCAGGATCTGACCAACTAGCTGAGCGCATGCAGTTGTCGAATAGAATCCATTTTTCGTCACAAGCAACAATGCGATTCAATATGCCTTCGTTTGTGTGTCTGTTGAGCAGTGCAAGGCACGTCTCGACGCGTATTTCGCACTGACGTTCATTCAAATCATGAGGCACCCGTTTGTCGAGCTTCTTTACCTTGCCAAATTGACGCAAATTGACCAATATTATTTTAGTGTTAACTTCGAAAGCTGCTGCTAATTCAGCTGTAGTTTGAGAATCATCAGCCTCCACAATCGCCTTTAATTCGTCATTGTTGACCAACATTTTCGGCCGACCACGTGGTTCATTTCTTAGGTCAAAATTTCCGGAACGAAAGCGAGCAAACCAATAACGGATGGTACGATCGCTAGTAGTGTTCGCACCGTAAACGTCGGCGTCGTTGATGTTGCTTACCGCTTTTGCCGCTTTGCTACCACGACGGAACTCATACTCCATAATCACTCGAATTTTTAACATATCCATGATGACGAAAAACGTACAAATGCGATGTAAACAGAACGCTAACCATTAACCAAATGACTAATTATAAAAAAAGAATTCTATATTTTTAAAATAAAAATAATTTGACATTCGAGTTCTTAGCGAATTTTTGTTTTAGTTTTGAAATAGCCAGTACGACGAAACGGCAATTTTATAGGTAAAGACCTAATATTAATAAAACATCAAACTCTCAACACTCCAGAAAGATGATATGATTATGTTTATCTATTTATTGAAGAATCCTTACAAAAACATAAAAACCAACCAACCATTACAAATAAATAAAAAAATCGGGAAGAAAGTATACAAAATTTAATAAATAAACCTTAAGTTAAAACTATTTATTTCATCATTCCAGCCTATACAGTCCACTGCTGGACATAGGCCTCCACAAGTTTACGCCAAAAATAACGTGAACTCATGTGTTTTGCCCATAGTCACCACGCTGGGCAGGCGGGTTGGTGACCGCAGGGCTGGCTTTGTCGCACCGAAGACGCTGCTGCCCGTCTTCGGCCTGTGTGTTTCAAAGCCAGCGGCTAGATGGTTATCCCGCCATCGGTCGGCTTCTTAAGTTCCAAGGTGGTTGTGGAACCTTGTTATCCCTTAGTCGCCTCTTACAACACCCACGGGAAGAGAGGGGATGGCTAAATTCTTTAGTGCCGTAGCCACATAGCACGACTATTTATTTAGAAGTCAATATTTATAATGCACATTTCATATGATACAGTGAATGAACCAAGTATCTTTATAAAATTGATGGAGAAAGTCAATATTGACGAATTTTATATACCATCAATTCAAGAAGCTATCCAGAGGGCTTTTAAGCGACAGAATCTACAAAATATCAAAAGTAACGTAAGTAAATTACAATGAAGTTGACTATACTCTTATTTGCTATAACCTAATATATAAAATTTTCGTGTCGCGGTGTTTGTAGTTAAACTCCTCCAAAACGGCTTAATCGATTCTCATGAAATTTTGTGTGCATATTGGGTAGGTCTGAGAACTCATCGATCAATCAATCGAACAACATCTATTTTTCATCCCCCTAAATGTTAAGGGTAGTCCACCCCTAAATTATTTTTTTTTTTTAATTTTTAGATAAATTATTTATTTTTTATTTTTTTATGATACAACATTAAAAAATACATACAACCCTAAATTTTCAACCCTCTACATTCAACCCCTATGCTTAAATAGCATTTAGCGGTAAGACGACGTTTGCCGAGTCAGCTAGTAGTGGTATAAAAATACTGATGCAATCAACTAAATGACAAAACGTGCTTTTTTACATAATTTTTTTTATTTATCAACATGTTGTGTAAAATTTGTTTCAAAATATTAATTTATTTCGAAAACACATGCGCATTGATAAAATTCTATTGCATTAGTTTGCGTACTCATATGGTCTTTTGTTAATTTTTTTCTCTTTTCTTTACAAATTTCAAATTTCCTTTACAAATTATACGCTGTGTGGCTAGGGCAGTAAAGAATATAGCCACCACCTCTCTTCCCGTGAGTATCGTCAGAGGCGATTAAGGGATAACACAGTTCCACTAACACCTTGGAACTTACAAAGCTGACCGATGGCGGGATAACCATCCAACTACTGGCTTTGAAATACACAGGCCGAAAACGGGCAACAGCGTCTTCGGAAGCCAGCCCTGCGGTCACCAACCTGCCTGCCCAGCGTGGCGACTATGGGCAAAACACACGAGCTCACGCCATTTTTGGCGCGAACATGTGGAGGTCTATGACAAGCAGCGTACTGCGATAGGCTGAAATGATGATGATGGTGATGAGTGATTAAAACTGATCATTATCAACAAATATAGCTCTTAGTGTGTTAAAATGGGAACGTGTGAGAAATGGATGACTTTTGCAAAATACGATTTTATTCGTTAACCTTCTACTTTACGTATAATCTTTGAAATAATAACATAAAATTATTTTCAGTACTTACAAAATGATCACTATGTTGAAGCAAAAACAGCGGTTCAACATACTATGCAAATATATAAAAGCAAACCTGAGGTAAACCCGTGATTTATTCGTAACTTTTCCTTATAAAATTATTATTGCAGTGATCGGGTCATACGAATCGGCAACCAAATTTTAGTCATTGTGCAAGTTTTGTTTTTTATTTTTAACTAGCTGACCCGGCGAACTTCGTATCGCCTAACAGTCGATTCTTTAATTTTATTAAATTTTTTTTTAGAATTTTTCTCTCCGTAAGAACCATCCTCGTACTTCAAGGAATATTTTAAAAAAAGAATTAGCGAAATCGGTCCAACCGTTCTCGAGTTTTGCGCTTAGCAACACATTCAGCGACTCATTTTTATATTATAGTTTATTACGTTTATATTTTTTAATTCTATTTCAAATTATTTTTTAAATTCTAAATTGAAATCAAAGTGAAAGGACAAATGCTGTCACTTTAAATGTATATTACATTAGCGTTACGTTACAAATTTTATTTTATTTTTCAGACAGCGGAATTAAATATTTTGACGCATCTAAAACCATGTAAGCACTATTAGCTATTTCAATACATACCGCTAATTATGATAAAGACGGCAATATTACTGTATTTTTTCCAATAGTTCTGCATCACGTCTTATTATTACTATAATTTTACGTTGATACGGCAGCAATATCAAAAATAAACGAAATAACAGTCTCAGTTTTATTTTGTGCCTTATTTAAACTAAGAAAAGACCTAGACAAATAACAAATAACAAAACAGATAAGCACAAATAATCTTAGAAGATTTTAATTTAATTTATTAGGTTATTATAGCCTTACTTATTATATATATATATATTATTATAGGTTGACTTTCTGAATTAACAAAATTTGGAAATTGAAACGGTATTAGATTAAGCCGTGATAAAAATAATTTATCATATAACACAGTTCCACTAACACCTTGGAACTTACAAAGCCGACCGATGGCGGGATAACCATCCAACTACTGGCTTTGAAATACATAGACCGAAGACGGGCAGCAGCGTCTTTGGTGCGACAAAGCCAGCCCTGCGGTCACCAACCCGCCTGCCCAGCGTGGTGACTATGGGCAAAACACATGAGTTCACGCCATTTTGCACTTCTTTATGTATATAAACTGAACTGGATTGTACAGATACACTCAAATATAAAATATTTTTAGGCCTTAATATATCCTCAAGTTCTTCTACTAAAACATATGATGCAACGCCGAAGTTTGAAGCTGATGATTTTGAACCAAAGACCGATCAATGTCTAAGAGCTTCACTTAACACCAGCATTGAAAACGAGTCTGAAAATATTAATGATGAAGATTTAAATTTGGAAATAAATGATTTACGAAATACAGAAAAATATATTTCTAATGATGATTATAATAAAGATGGTGATGTGTATGGTAATGATGAAATTAATCACTTATCACATAAGGGTGATCCCTGTGTTTCGGAAATTGAAAATATCATAGAACAAGTTATTGATGATGAATCAGAAAATGAATCAATCTTTTCTTTAATTAATGAATCTTTAACAACCAGTGATGATAGTATCGATGAAGACTTGTAAATAAAAGGAAAAACAATTGTTTTAGGTTTTTATTTAAAATTTACTGTGTCTTATCGACTAATCGTAGGACAGATAGACGAATTTGCTAAATATATATTTATATATATATTTTTTTTTTTTGGTAAACAATGTTTAAAAATAATTTCTACAATAAAGCATTTTACAAATTTAGTAGTTTAATACCTTCAATTTAAAATATAATCAACATTTTTACACCAACATAGTTACAAACTAAAGAAAATAATGTGAAAATCAACAAGTGTTTAGTAAAATAAAATATTTAGACGTGATTTTACATAAATATTACAAAAGTCGAGTATTCACTTGGTTGTATTTAGTTTAATATCATACAAAATTACGCTAAGAAATGTTATTACTACAAGTTTTACGTAAAATCGTACCTAAGATTTTTTCATCGAATAAATCGGATTTATTAAAGTGACAATTATGTATTAACCGTTTTATTTAATATAGACCTATTATAGATTTAACTAAGAAATATATCAGTAGAAATCACAGTTTATCTCGATAAATACTAAAAACAATTAATATAATTATTAAAATCGTATTTAAAAGAATATGTTTCCGAGGGAGGTAACAATAGCAGAGCTGTCAATTTTTTTGGTAAAATCTTAAAAAAACACTAAATAGACTAGCGGAGTTGCTATTAATAAATAATATTTATTGTTCGTCATTTACAATAAAAGTAACCTAATAATTAATTTCTTTATACAAAAAAAAAATATAATAAAATAACTTTAAACGTTATATTAAAATTTACTATTACATAATTATTAATAAAAGCTTAATCTAAAAATCTTAAATATATATAGAACCTTGAGCGACCGAAAATTCCAGAGATCTCTTCAAACATACTTTGGTATAATCCAATATCAAGGCCAAACATATGCTACTTTCATTTATCTATATTTTTTTTAATTAGAAAACAAATGAACTTGAAGACAAAAGTGAAATTGTTTTCTGTCACATTGTTAATTACCTGTGCAAGTGAAACTACATTGCCCGTAATAAAAATTAATTAGTCTTAATTATTTAAAAAGTAAAATTAAAATATATTTTTTTACGTTAAAATCAGATCAATATTATGCACCAGGTAAATAATATAACTTATAGAAAGCACCGGTGTACATTACATACTTACGATAAAAGAAATTCCTATTTTTTATCTGGTAATACAAATCATACTAAAACACTTTTAATACACTAAAATTTAATGATTAATCTTACCATTGATATGTACTCAAAATATTTATTATGCATTCTAATACAATGAAGCAATTACTAAAAAACTACTTACCTTATCAATAACATTTTACTTTATATAGTTGCATGGTAAAGTTAAAAGGCAATAATAATCTATATTCATAAATACTCCGTGCTTATATACTATTTTTCTTAAATATATTATGTCATCTAACTTCCAGTATAAAAAATGTGTCATGTGTTGGCCAGAGAACTTACTATATTAGTAAAATTAATTCGTTTTCACAGAGAAGAGGCTAGGCTTTAGATTAAGAACCGTCATTTTAAAGTTAGATAGGTTAGGGTTATTTTTTTTTTGTAACGAAATTATGTCGATAGACGATCTAATTTGGAAATTAGATAGGTTAGGGTTATTTTTTTTTAACGAAATTATGCCGATAAACGGTCAAATTTTGAGCTTAGATAATTCGACGGTTCTTAATCTAAAGCCTTACCCTGAGAAGATCTTCAAATTGTGTCCATACCTCCACCCATCAGTCTGTTGCCGTATTCACTTAGTAACTGTTGGAAAGAAAAATGTTTTATATAGCGATGATATTTATTTAACGATATACTTACATATTCATTAATTTTAGGTATGTATAATATGTAGACACGATTATGCTCTCGAATATTATAGACATGTATAATAATTTTTGTTGTACACTGAGAAACAAACTGACTATTTTTTCATCGCAAGTTTTTCTATGAGTTGTTTATGGTTTTACTTTACAGCTTACATTACATTCGACAAAAAGATTTACCAACACAATCAAGCAATCATTCAATAATTAAGGAATTATAATAATATCACCAAAAAAAATTTTCAGATATATACATTTATAAAATTGAACTTTCTTACAACGTAGCAGCCTTTTTTTACGAGGGGAAAATCCTTCATGGACACCCTCCGGCGAGGGAGCACCGGAGTGGAGTCAGACTCTTACTGAATAAAAACCATCCACGTATGAGCAGACCTCCGCCTAAGTGGGGCCGCGTTAGCTGCACCACCTCGCCCCGGCACCCAGAGAGGGGCGGCACCCACAAGACCACCCCTCCCTACGACTCGTGGGGTCTCAAGCCAGCCGAAGGTCCCCCGACCCTCCATCTGGCCACCCCACGTAAGAAACGCTCAACCGAATCAGTCTACCATCTGCAGAATGGGGATACATGTCCAGGAGCGTCCCCTCCAAGCCAGGCAGACCTGACCTCCAACGCCCGCCTGTACGACGTTGGGGGTCAGGTCCGCCCGACCTCCAACGCCGGATCGCACCGAGCAAAGCTCCAGCCGCCAGCGCGAGTGTGTGAGTGTGTGCCGGTCACTGACCTTGTACAAGAAGACGTAGTGGTGTCGGTTGGAGAGCGCGTGCGGGCGCTGGTCGCGCAGGCGGCGCACGGCGCGCGGCACGTCGGCCCGCCCCGCCGCCAGCGCGCGCGCGCACAGCTCGCCAGCGATGAGCGCGCACGAGCGGCCCGCGCCCGACGCGCACACCACCACGCACGGCCGCACACCTGCGACAACCGCAACGTTACATATACGTTCATTTTTGTTTCTTTTTCCCCTCAAACACTTCCGAGCACAACGTAAACAATTATTATGTTTTAATTGGTAAAGGAGTAAATAAATTTAGATTAGGAAAAACCGAATTTCGGGATCGTAGGGGTAAGGGGGGGAGGGAGGATCGCTACCCCTGTTACCACTGTCACACTTCGAAACCCCATGGTTATGGAGATATTCATGGTTAAAGTTTTGAGATTAGAAGAAGAATTTCGCAGCTTTCACACGTTATTTTCACATTTCACAAGCTTTTTTTCACATTTCACACGCTACTTTCACATTTCATACGTTATTTTCACGTTTCATAAGTTATTTTCGAACAGGAGTACGTAAAAACGATCTCGACTACAAGATCAACAAACGATACAACTTACGTTACTCATGCTCCGTTCCGTAGTTTTCACATGTTATTTTCACATTCCGCACATGATTTTAATATTTCAAACGTTAATTTAACGTTTTCACACGGTTTTTTAACAAACGATACAATTGATGTTTAACAATTGAGAGCTAGAGGATTTAATCAAAAATGACAAGCCGCTTACCGTTTCGCTCCAAAGCAATGTAAGCATAAATTCATTGTTTTTGTTTAAATAACTATACAGGCACAGGTCTAAGACCATACAGCCTTGTTTCATGTTATGTTTTTTACTTAAATATATTTTTTTTTTATTTATTTACTGTTATATACTCAATATTTCACTTCATTTTATATGACAATAAATAAATAAATAAAAAATATATAGTGAAGTGAAAAACATGACATGAATAAAAAAATACCCTAATCTATTTGACTTCAGAAAGGGGTCGTTTATAGGCATAATTCCGTTACAAAAAAATAACCCTAAACTATCTAATTTAAAAATTACACCGTTTATCGACATAGTTATGTTACAAAAAAAATAACCCTAACCTATCTAATTTAAAAATTACACCATTTATCGACATAGTTTTGTTACAAAAAAAAAATAACCCTAACCTATCTAATTTAAAAATTACACCGTTTATCGACATAGTTTTGTTACAAAAAAAATATCCTAACCTATCTAATTTAAAAATTACATTGATACCGACTACAAGACATCTAAAAGAGAGACGTTTTCAAATATTTAAATAATAAAAAATCTCAAAGACAATTTACTCTAGTTCTCTGTGACTTGTTTCACCTGTATTCAATATATTTTTATTTTTATTTATTTATTATCATATAAAATGAACTGAAATATTAAATATTTTTCGTATATAACAGTAAATAAATAAAAATAAAATATATTTAATTAAAAAACATAGCATGAAACAATGCTGTATGGTATTAGACTTTTGCCTTTACAGTTATTTCAACAAAAACAATGAATTTATGCTTGCATTGCTTTGGAGCGAAACGATAAGTGGCACGGCATTTTTTTTAAAGCATCTATATCTCAGTCATTAATCGCGCGTCGTCGTTTGCGAAAGCAAGATGTCTAGCTTAGTGAAATGTACGAAATGTAATATTGTTATAAACGAATTGCTTTCTTTTGTGTGCAATAAAATAGATGTTATGGACGAGGACAGTATTTGTAGAATATGTGTGAGTGCTTTTTCACCCAATGAAATTACGACAGCGAAAGATCTGTTGTTTGATTCTGTTGTTCCAAAGTCAAAAAAGAAAATCCGTAAGAAAGAAGGTAAAACGCAAAGAGAGATTGAGGACATCATATGCTTGTTAAAGGATACAGACCCAGAGAGTATTCCTATCTTCGTGGCCAGGGACTTGCAAAAACTACCCCCGGTTTCTTTCGATCATGTAGATGTTACAAGTCTGTTGAAAGATATCGTAAAAATTAAGTCTGATATCGCACAGATTAAAGAATGTTATGCATCAAGTGAAGAAATAACATTGCTAAAATCGCAAATAGATGCTCTAAAAAATGCGCCAATAGTGAATGATCATCATAAAAATGTCACCATGAAACGTGGAGCCTGCTTAATGAATAGTTACGTTTATGATAGTGGACCCATGGGATTACCGCCCATGCCACTAAATACATCACCACAAAACGTTTCTACAGACTTTTCACAGGGTGAGAGCTCATCGCCAAGAATCTCCTCGCAGCCACCTATAAATAATATCGTTGAGGGTATGTCGGGTGCGAGTAAGCTAAAACCTACCCGCACATTTGAAGAGGCGATCAACGATCGCTTACCCGATGCGGTGAGTCACCCGCCTAGTGAGGTACAAGTGAGCGGACACACGGCACTCGCGGCCGGTCGTAAATCAATGGCCGATATTGTCCGTAGCGGTGAATGGAAGGAGTGTTCTCATAGTGAAGAATGGAAAGTGGTTCAAAAAAAGAAATTGCGGAATCGATTTATAGGGAAAACTGGAAAAGCTGAAACCGAAATAAATGAAAAATTCAAAGCGGCAGAAATTAGTGTACCAATTTATATTTACAATGTTTCAAAGGAGGTGGCCGTGTGTCACATCAAAGAGTACATTGAAAAGAAATCGAATGTTCATGTTACTATAGAAAAAATGAATATGAAAACGAGAAAGGAATATGATTCCTACAAAATTTTTGTACCTAAACACAAATTAGATTTGTTTTTGAGTGATGAATTTTGGCCGATTGGAGTATCGTATCGGCAATTCATCAACTTCGGGCATATAAAACGGGTATTAAATAAATCAAATAATGACGGAAAACAACCAAAAGATAATACAAAGTAAACCGGTACATGAAATAATTAGTTTTAATTGCAAATGTTTTAAGAGGTCTATTGAAGGCATAAGATCGCTTTGCCAGTCGTGTGACATCATAACCCTGCAAGAGACGTGGTTGTTGCCCCATGACCTGCCCTTACTCAATACGGTGGACGTGAACTTTGGGTGCACCGGAACGTCGGCGGTGGACGCATCGACCGGACTGCTCAGCGGCCGTCCTCACGGCGGTGTGGCGATCTTGTGGCGTAAAAGTGCGTTTGAAAAGGTATCTGTATTGGATTGTGATAACGTTAGGATTGCCGCCGTTAAATTAACTGTAAGTACTCGATCTATAGTTGTTTTTAGTGTCTATATGCCGACCTGTTCTCAGGAAAATTTACCGATTTTTACGGAGTGTTTAAGTGCAATAAGATCTATAATGGAAACAGAGGAGAACTCGGGTGTTGAATCTTTTTATATTTTAGGAGACTTTAATGCTCACCCTAACGAGTTGTTTTTTAATGAGATGATTAATTTCTGTGCTGAGCAAAAGTGGTTATGTGCGGATGTTAAAAATCTAGGAATAGACTCGAATTCTTATACCTTTATAAGCGATGTGCATGGCAGTGTAAGGTGGTTGGATCATTGTATAGTCACAGAATCAGCTAGTAAGACAATAAATAATATATATGTTAAATATGATGTCTACTGGTCGGACCACTTTCCACTTGTGCTAGACTGTGATTTATTTTGTGTAAAACCTAAAATAATGTTACCTAATTGTCGGCCTAATGGCGACAGGGCTAAAGTATTGTGGGGGGAAAGGAATATTTCTCAAATACAAAAGTATAGTCAGATTTGTAACTCTAAACTTAGAGAAATTAACTTTCCGGAAGAAATGACTAAATGTTATGATAGATACTGTAATAATTCTGAGCATAGGGCTATTATTGACAAAATATATGACACTGTAATCAACATTCTGTCTGATGCTGCCGCAGCGACGTATCGCAGCAGGTGTCCCAGAAGGAATGGTTATATAGCCGGGTGGAATAGGTATGTCGCAGACTCACACAGAGTGGCACGGCTTAAATTTAGAATTTGGGTGGATCAGGGAAAACCGCGCGTCGGAAAAATTTATGAAGAAATGTTAGAAAGTAGGAAACATTTTAAAAGCAAATTAAAGTGGTGTCAAGGCAAACAAGAACAAATAAAAATGGATGTCTTAGCATCAGATCTATCGGCAAAGAATTTTGGAAAATTTTGGAGGGATACAAATAAATTAAATATTAGGCCCAGTATCCCCGTAAGCGTAGGGGGTAAACATAATTTGAAAGATATTGCGAATATTTTTAAAGAACATTTCACGGTGACATCACTCTTGGACTCTGTACCGGGTAGCAATAGAGACACTGTGTCTGGAATAACTGTTCAGTTTTTAGCAAAAGATGTGTTTAAAATTATTACTAAAATGACGAGAGGAAGGTCTCCTGGGCACGATGGCCTAAGTATAGAACATTTTAAATATGCCGGCGAGCATCTGCCTCGTATACTTGCGATGCTTTTTAACTGTAGTCTGGGACATACCTATTTACCAGAAGCGTTAATGCGTACAATTGTAGTACCTGTTGTTAAAAATAAGACGGGTGACACGTCTGACACGAGCAACTACCGGCCTATATCTCTTGCAACTACAGCTGCAAAAATACTTGACAGTCTGCTTAACGGCTACCTCGGTAGGTATGTGGAACTTGACGATGCTCAATTCGGGTTCAGGCCAGGTGTTTCTACAGAAAGTGCTATTTTCAGTCTTAAGCATACTGTCAAGTATTATACTCAGAGGAAAACGCCTGTGTATGCTTGCTTTTTAGACCTATCCAAAGCTTTCGATCTGGTAAATTATGAGCTCCTGTGGGAGAAGCTGAGAGGCACGGGTATGCCGGCGGAATGTACCGAGCTCTTAAATTTTTGGTATAAGCACCAAAAAAATCAGGTTAGGTGGGCGGGTGCCGTGTCGGATGAGTATACCCTTACGTGTGGTGTGAGACAGGGTGGACTTAGTTCCCCCACCCTTTTTAATCTCTACATTAATCAGCTGATTGAGGGTCTCAGCAGCGCTCATGTAGGATGTTATATCGACGGACAATGCGTCAATAATTTAAGCTACGCTGACGACATGGTGCTGCTGAGTCCATCAATCGGAGGGTTAAGAAAATTATTAGAGATTTGCGAGTCGTATGCGAGGGCCCATGGCTTAGTGTACAACGCTAGGAAAAGTAAGATTCTCGTGTTTAAGGCTGGTAAGCGGTTGCCAGGTCATGTACCGACAATTACCTTAAACGGGGCAGCATTAAGCAGAGTCAACCAATTTAAATATTTAGGCCATATAATCAATGCTGATTTGAATGATGATGACGATATTGAGAGAGAGCGTAGGGCGCTGGCGGTGAGAAGCAATATGCTCGCACGCAGGTTCGCACGTGGTACTGCGGCTGTCAAAATTACTCTATTCCGGGCTTTTTGTCAATCCTTTTACTCGGGTGGTCTGTGGGTGAGCTACACGCGTCGAGCCTACAGCGCACTACGTATTCAATATAATAATGCCTTCAGAGTGCTGTTGCGGCTACCGCGGTTTTGCAGCGCCTCAGGAATGTTCGCGGATGCTCGGGTCGATGGATTTCACGCGATTATGCGTAAAAAAGCATCGTCTCTGCTGCGCCGCATGAGGGCCAGCAACAACAGCATTCTGAGGACAATCACGGCTCGCCCTGATTGTTCTATTCAAAAGTACTGGATAGAAACAATGACGGGCCAACTAAAATGATTATTATTATTTATTTATTTTTAATTCATCATCTTACTAACAATAACTAACATAGATTATAAGTAAAAATTGTTACTAACACACTAATACACTATGGATGTTCACGTCTGAAATAAACGCTTATTATTATTATTATTATTTATTATTAAACATCAGTTGTATGGTTTGTTAAAAAACCGTGTGAAAACAATAACTTAACGTCTGAAATGTGAATATAACATGTGAAAGCTACGGAACTAAGCATGGTTACTGCAAGTTGTATCGTTTGTTGATCTTGGAGTCGAGATCGTTTTTACGTACTTCTGTTCAAAAATAACTTATAAAGTTGCGAAACGGCGCATGGATTGCACTGCCCGCAGCGCCGGAGCTAAGGTGAAGTCAGACGTGGAGCTCAAAGGTATTGTTATAGCTTTAAATTCTTTCTCTAATCTCCAAACTTTAACCATGGATATCTCCATAACCATGGGGTTTCGAAGTGTGGCAGTGTTACCTTGTGTAGCTTCCCCTACACCCTCCACCCCCAAAAACCCCATAATTCGGTTTTTCCTAGTCTAAAGCTTAGCCGGTAAAGGCAAGCAGCCTTTAAGCTAAGTGTAACAACATGATCATCCGTGTGTACAAATATCAAAAGAAAGAAAAAGAGAAACAAGAGAGAGGGAGGAAGAGAAAGAGAAAAACAACGACGATAAACAATTATTGACATCAACAAACGGACAAAAGAAATAAATTTGAGTACTAAAACTTTACTCACTTTCAACCTCCGAAGCAGCTTTCATTTTGCCCAAAGTACCATTAGTGGCATTTCCTCTTCTCATCATCATCTCCTCGGCCTTAGCGGGAGAGTACACGTTGACTCCATTGCTGGAGCCATTTTCCTCACGGAGTTTCGAAAGATTGTGATATGACGATCTGCTTTGGTCTTGATAAATTACTTCGACACCTGATTATAGTTTTAGATATTAATATTTGAAAACAAGAGTTTGAAAACAAAATATTCTCACGCGTGTACCATAACCAGATGGTTTTTGGTATTTGGAATAATAGTACTTTTTGTGCAAAATGTTTGACACGCTATTTTGGGAATTTAGGGATAGCAATATTTTATCAAAATGATAAAATAAAAGAGTCAGGCTCTAGAGCTGCAGAAATCTAGTCATTGAACCAGACTTTCAAGTCGTACGACTATAATTCTTACCAGCTTTCTGTAACCAGTTAATTCTATGCTGAAGACAAACGACGTGATACTATTTACTAGTCGCTATCTTTCTAAACTTTCCCATATTGTCGCGTTTTCACGTCAAGCATTTAGAGTCGCTCAGTCAGTCAGTCAGTCAGTCAGTCAGTCAGTCAGTCAGTCAGTCAGTCAGTCAGTCAGTCAGTCAGTCAGTCAGTCAGTCAGTCAGTCAGTCAGTCTCAGTCAGTCAGTCAGTCTCAGTCAGTCAGTCAGTCAGTCAGTCAGTCCAGGCTATTGATGTCCACTGTTAGACATAGGCCTCCCCAAGTTAGAGATATAGATATGCCGGTTTTCCGCAACCCTCTACAGCCTATCTTCATAGAACTATCTTAAACTAACACATAAATATCATATTAATTGTTAAGAGCTATCAATGATCAACATTTTGTGACTTTACCATCTTCATCATACTCCTTAGCAGTTTGCGTAATTTTCATATAACTTCGCATTTCCGATAAGAAGTCTATCACGGAGTCGTAATCATCGGGGACGCCCTTAGCTGGCCAGAAGTACCACAAATGAGTGACCTCCCTCCAAGTCCTGGTCGCCATGTTTATAAGCTGAACACTGGATATGGCGTATTTGTCCCTTTGCTCTCTCTTTTTGAGGATAATTTGGAAATCCCCAAAAGTCCTCTTGTTGTCTGATATTTCTGATGGTGGTAAATATTCATAGCATTTTTCCTGTAATAAATTATACATATACAAGTACAATATTATATTATATTTATAAAATTAGAAGCATCAAGTTCCTTACTATAGGAACAGACAACCGTGTGTGTATGTTATAAAATATTTATTTATTTGTAAGAAATCGAAATTCTTAAACACTCCTAATCAATGCTGTTATCGATTAAACAATCAACATTTTTTTGAATACTCAAGTAAATCTTAGGTAACGATAAAGTATTGTAAAGATATTATTTTAAAAAATCGATTTAAAATATCAAAGTCAGAATAAATAAATGGAAAGCAACTCACAACTCCATTTTCCATGTACTCGGTAAGCATCACGATGAGACGAGAGTTCTGTTCCCATATCATCCTCCAGAAATCTATCACAGTGTTGGCTAGTGGAGCCTGACACGCGATATAGTAGTTACGTATATTTCCAGGACCCTAAAAATAAAAAAATAAATTCAAACTCAAAAAATTATATTTGTGGGGATTACCTACATTACACATACTACATAATATAATAACATACGACTGGCGATGCCTGAAGACGTGCGCTAACTAAAAGATTTAAAATTCTGTGCTGCATATTTATAGTGTGCGAGCGGGCAAGCGTATATGTCGCTCCCCCGTCTCGCTCTTGCAAAATCAGCCGATTTTGCTATGTGCATCATTGGTGGAAAAGTAAGCAATCTCATTAGACAGTTAAATTTTAAATATTGTGATATATTAAGGTAAGATGTTTTATTAGTTATTTATTGGTTAATGTGGTTTTAAGATTTTTGTATCTATAGTCGTAAGTTTTTGAAATAAACACATTCCGATCCGAACAGCAAAAAGTGTTAATTCTATCCAACTCCAAAAGAAGAAGTCTACAGTTAGTATAGCTAGGGACGAAAACCCCTTGAATTTACTTCTTTTTTTTTAAGAAGTTGGTAAATAACTAAAATTAGCTAGCCTGGGTTCGAAGACCGCTTTTTTTAGTGAATATATAGATTTTAAGATTGTCTTCATAATAACAAACACAAAAAAAGATTTATCCTATTTTGTGCAGTCGTTCCGAGCCATCGTTCATACATTTCAGCGATTCGTTTTTATTTATATTCATGTACTTTATTATATTATATCTTTATTTTATTTTTATATACATTGATATTTATAAGTAAAACGGGATTTGTACCATTTTTATTGTTTCGCTGTTTTATTGTAAGTTCGCGATATTTCATTACTATTGCAGGCATCACAGTCAGATGTGCATGGTGGCCCATATTACCAAATTAATCATAAAGTTAGCAACCAAGAAAGTTATTATGAACAAAAATTATCTTCTTAATTTTTCGAAATATGAAAATTATCTCACTCACCATTATGTAGTTAGCGTTGATGTACTCTGTAGTCGGATCATTACCGATCCTCTTCAACGGTACTCTAGTCTCTGGCAGTGGCAGTACATTGGAGTACCGATTTTTGTCTTCACACCCTGGCGGTACTTCATCTGGCCGAACAGTTACTGATGGGATTTCTGTAAACTCGGCTATAATAGAGTCTATATCCATCGCGAAATTGGCAAGTGCTGCGTACTGCATAGGGTGTGACGTCACCTATAATGACACGTTTAGATTATAATACAATGAAATAAATTACAAAAAAGCTATAAGAAACAGTCCTTGTACATAAATAAAGGAAACAATCCATTAATAGAAAATTTGTTCAATGATACCTTGACGAATTTTTTTAACAATTAAAATATCAGCCTCCAACAAAATAGAACGTATTATCAAATCGGAGATTTTATAAACTTATGCAGTGTTCAATTTGGGAATTCATTTAATTGATCCTAATAAATTTTAATGCTATGAGATATTTCTCACGTCGATTAGGTGATTTTTAAGGTAAGTCTGCATAAAATTCAATAAAAAAAAAATTGCATAAAAACTATCAGTTTTCATTTCACGAGAATTCGACATCTTTCGCTTCAGTCTTTAATATCCCACTTCTGGGTATAGCCCTCTTTCTCCATGTAGGAGAAGGAGTTGGCGGATATATGAGTAACGATCCCTACTATAAGTAACGGTCGCTATCAGGCGTACATGATAACAATCAGGACCGACGGTTTAACTTGCTCTCCGAGGCACGGTGGGGAGACCCACAAGGACTGCACAAACATCCAGACCACGACAAACATCTGTATGGCCAATACAAATGTTTGCCATGTGCGGGGATCGAACCCGCAACCGCCAGCGCAACAGCCACACACCAGTGCTGTGACCATTGCGCCAACGCGTCGTCACGTTGTCTATTTTCTATCTATTTTATTATAATTAAAAGGCAAATGTTATGTAAAATTTAGTTAATTTTTTAATGTACTTATCTCAATCTCTGGTATACAAAAGTGCGTCGGTGCAAAGTACACATGTCAGAAGTTAAACTTCTTGGGCAAACTAATTTTTAAGTCTCGTTTATATTAAGCTTTAGATTTCCGTTCAAGCGCCATCTAGTTAGTTTACAATGTAATATTAATCGATATTAATGTAACCTTTGTAGTTTCTATAGTACACGCTAGGTGGCTCTGTTGTTCGAAAAAAAATAGCATATCTTCGTGACGTTAATATTATTATTATTGCGTTTCACCCCTAAAAAGTTTACCCTTATGCGCCTAAAGAAGTTTCAATTCAAAATTATTTTAGCAAAATTTTTTTAACCCGACAAATTATATGTTCAAAAACACCACTCGATAAATATCGGGAGCCATGACCACTTATAAAACAGCATGGATTACTTTATTACAAATAATGTCCATACCTCGTCATCATAAGCAGGGTTCCCATAGCTCCGCTTGCTGGCGCGTAGTCGGTGGTTGCCCTTCCTGTGTCCCACGCTGACGCTATCAAGACTATATGCGTCCAAAGATACTGGGGTGCAGCGCTGAGCGTACACGCCACGGCGACCTCGGCGACGTACTATCAACTGAAAAATATAATACCATTTTATTTTGATTGAACCTTTATTAGCCCACTGCCATAGACTTAGATAGTCATAGACTTCTTTGTCAATGTTGGAGAATGTTCGGGGCTTAATGCAACGAAAAGCCCCACTGCGGTTTGGCGATATATCATTTACTACGAGTAACGAACATAACATGAGTATGATACCAGTTGTCAACAACAACAACAGTGACAACTACTGAGACTGACAACTTCACGTGCTCACCAAGGCAGCGTGGGAAGAAACTCAAGGACACACATCCAGACGTTAAACAAATAATTGTAGTAATACAAATATCCATCCCAAGCGGGAATCGAACCCGTAACCGCCAATATTTAGGCGCCTACAGCGTACAGGCACCACTAGGGCACAGCGACATATTTTAAATTTATAACTACTAAAGAATTTAAAATAAAATTGGTTAGATACATATACTTTAAAAGCCAGAATATGTCATAATTTTTATTACCAAATTTCAAATAAATGCCTAATACCTCTCTGTGGCCTAGAGGTATAATTAACACGGAGGAGCAATTAATAATTGTATATTTTTTGTACAAGTAGTAATTAAAGAAAACTTTTAATTCCATGTTGAAAAAGAAGAAAACTCAGCTTTTAGTCATTGGAAAACACACAAACTGTTTTTTTTTTTTTTTTTTAATTAAAACTTGTCCAAACTCTAATCACTACCAAAATATAAAATAATTTTCGTATTCTGACTGATTCCTTGTTGTATATTATTTCCGGGCACGGACTCGGGATTCAAATCCTGGTGAAGACCGTTAAGCGTGAAGTACTTACTGACTTGGTGTGAAAAATAACTGTGACATGTACATAATATGTGTAAGAGGACTTATTTTTATATCTAAAACAAATAAGAATAATACTAACAAGTTAGTTATAAAATTAGTTTTTTTTGTTGTTGTTTAATTTCAAAACATACTTAACAAACGAATCTATGAGTCATGAAGTATTTAAATAGTACACATAAACAAATTCAATTTAGCGATCGTAACGTGGGAATTGTAAAACTCGAATAAGGGACTATCAAATATCGTTTACAACGGTCTGCAAATATTTAAGATTATTTTTTTAACATGCTAATAGACTAATGAGTAATTTTCATAAAAATAATTATATACTGGCCGTGACCTTGGAAGCGTGGTAATTTAATTTTTTTTTCAATCTTATTAAAGTATCCCTATGCTATTCCACACGCTGAGCAATATTTGTATCAAATTTCTACTAGTTGTGTTACGCTTCATTTATTTATTTTAAGTCATATATTTAAGTTACTAAAACATTTAACTGACAAAAAATTCGTGTGTCAAATTAGCACTTCACTGAAACCACTTCAAGAAGGTGGCATATTTGTGGCAAATTTCAACCAGATCCGTTACACTTCAGACAGCCAGTCAGTTCAGCCTATCGCATTATAGTGGACATAGACCTCCCCAAGTTCGCCAGGATCAGGTTTTCCGCAATCCTCGTCCAGCCTAAGCCTAAATCTTACGTAGATCGTCGGTCCATTGGTCCAATTGTTACAGTAACAAATTATAAAAAACTAATTAAGAAAAACTCGTTTAGAATTAGATTCAAAAAACTGTAACATTTTAAACAAGAAAATAAATTTAAAAAAACTAATTTTAAGCATAACAATCACTTTTGGATTATTATTGTTGTTTAATACTGATTATATTCTAGCGACCGCTACATTTAAAACCGCTGTCATACATTTAAATTACTAAAATATTTAACTGACAAAAAATTAGTGTGTCAAATTAGCACTTTGCTGAAAGCACTTCTAGGTAAGAAGGTGACGATGATTTTAGGCGGACAGAACTACTCAAGATTAATATTAACGATGTAATAAATGCGCTTGTCCATTGTATGACGAACTGACGACTATCAACTTTCGACTCGACTTTGAGCTATGTACTTAACAGAACTCTTTTTTAATCAAAAATATGATTTAAATATATTTTTCTGTAACTTTTTTTCTTTTAAGTTGTATTATAAATCACTTTTGCTCCATATTTTTAACATGTAAGTATAAAGATATAAACAAACTATTGTTATATGTATTATATTTACCAATTTAATTAAATATTTAAAAATAATTTTAATGAACAAAACGATGAAAGTTGGTAACTACCTGGTGAGATTGAGTACCGTAAAATGGGGTGAATAGACACAACTTTCAACTTCAAAACTGATTTTCTTACATATTTTGTATAGAAGCTGATTAATAAAACATTGTGAAATCGTGAGTCGTGTTGTAATATACCAAATATGAATCCCAAAAATTAGCGAAATCATGTCTATTATTTGTAAATTGAAAAAAAGTAGGTGGTTTCTATTTACCCGGCAACTGGGGTCAAAAGACACGAGGGAAGGGGTGAATAGAGAAAAAACACTAGGGCTGTCAAATTCAACTTTAATTTATTTATTGAAATAATAAGTAAGAACAAAGACAACATAAATGTATGTATATATTTTATAAATCAGTATATATATAAGTATTAAGTATTTTCAGGAACATTCAATTAAATAATTTAGGAATATAAAAATGGGCAGTATATTTTACAAGCAAACAAGCTTAAAAAAATAACAAAAATATAACAATGTTTAATTCTAACATAAACTATAAAATTCTAAAAAAAACTATATTTGGTAAATAATCTAAGGTTTTCTATAAAATGAGATCAAAAATCACAATTGAAAATAAAATTGGGAACATTGTGATTATAGTAGCAATATAATTCACTTTTGGGGTTTAGTTTTGGAAATTAAATTGGTAACTTGTTATACTACCTATTTAATCTGAATCCATCAGAGCATTTAATATATCATCATCACACCTATAATAAGTGGGCCGCCTAGAATTGGTTTTCGTTGATGCTGTCTCAACAAGTGTATTTGACAATGTTTTCTTTAATTCTGCATCGCTCAGAAGAACAATTCTTTAGAATACCTTTTATACTTCTCGCCACGAGGATCTGGTTTATAAATCCTTGACATGGCGAACGCAATACGATGTAGTGTACCTGTTTGAAATAAATATCAATTATTTAGACTGATATCATTATTATTTACTGAACAGCAAATACAGATAATTATTTAATTTATTTTAATGTTTGAATTTTTATTAAAAAAAAAACAGATAACTACTTAAAATGGTTTTCTAATAATTAATTGATACTTATAATATTTTTAAAGCACGTAGGTAGCTAAGTATAATGAACTAGTCTACGATAGACAACCCTAAAAAACGTGTTTCTATTAACCCCTTTCTCGTTTCTATTAACCTCTCACTCGTATCTATTCACCTCTTTCTTCGTGTCTATTGACCCTAAAGGCGTTTCTATTTACCCCTTTCTCGTATCTATTCACCTCGAAATTGCAGAAAAATGCCTGCATCCTGATTTCACAAGAAATAAGAAAGAAATAATTGAATATTAACAACTTACCTTTGTATTCCTAAAAGATTAGAAATGTATCTTTCCAAATAAATCAATTCGCTAGGTGAAATCTTCAAAGAACTCAATATTGAGCAAAACTTCTCGCAAGGTCTAAAATCACTATTCACACACGTTCACTTTAACTCCTTTTTTCTTTAAACCATTAAACTTTACGTAAATTTGTGTGTTGTCAGCATAAAGGAAAAATATTGCTGTGTAATTAATAGAAGAAATAAACCTTCAATAATAAGCTATATATAATCTAGAGATAAAATAATGAAACTTCCAGTTTTGTTTCTATTCACCCCGCGATTTCTATTCACCCCATTTTACGGTATTGTTTTTAATCCTTAAAAATCGTTCGTTTTTTTTATGACTGTATCTACTATTAGATAATATAAATTAGAGCCACTTAATAAAAAATATATTAAAAGCAAAGCAAAACAAATTCCTTTCTTAAAGTTGGTTAAAATCAAAGATATTTAAATAATCTTACAATGCAATGGACACGTATCCTGAGGTCTGTCATCAACAAGCGTTAGCATTTTGAATTGTAATAACATCCTTCGTGATACAGGTTCGCTTAGTAAGGGCATTTGTGAGTAATTGCGAAACTACTAGAAAGTTTTCTCATTGTAATTACGTATCATTGTTAAAAAAAAATTATAACCAATAATTGTGTTTGGTAGCAAACGAAAAAAACCCAATTCAATTATATCGACAAGTAATACAACGTAAGTAGACGAATAATAGAAAATAACAAACGCACTGGTCTTCACTACGACTTTCGAGGATTCCTCTCGATTTCTTTAGGATTTCATCATCAGATCCTGGTTTCTTTATCATGATATCCAAAAAAAGAATTTTCAAAATCGGTTCATAAATGACGAAGTTATCCCCGAACATACATTTAAAAATATATACGAGTATACGGTCGTATTGAGTAACCTTCTCATTTTTTGAAGTCGCTTAAAAAATATTATACAATTGTCATTCATTTTTCGTTCTAAAAAATATTTTATATTTTTAACACTACAAAGATGGTTAAGAATAAACTTAAGGTCTGGCTTATGGACTCCTGGAATACCTATCCTAAACCTTAACTCTCCCCATAAGTTCTGGCCAATGTTGGGGTAGTTAGTAGCTATGCTGGATTTTATTAATGATACTACTAAATGATGTATTGCGTTTTCAATTCTTTCCAGTAGAATTTCTACACTAAATTTCAGCGAGCTTTGTCTGAGCCTTTTTTAAAAAATAATTTACAAAGTATTTACTTTAAATTAAGCTACCGCCATCATTTATAATAACTCTTCTAAAACTGATATTGTAAATTTATATATTAAAAATAAATCAACGCACATTATTCCCATTTCATTAGTATTTTAGCGAAAAAATTATACACTGTTTGATTAAATAGTCAAAAATAAAAACAGTGAAAACAAAAATATGCCTTATTTTCGGAAATGTAAACACTGACGGTATACGGACTTATCTTCTGCTTTAATTTTTTTCTAAATTTGTCTTCTGTATATTCTTAAATAATGTAAAATAATTAAAATATCCAAGTAACATATCTAAGCCATGTAATAGGTACTTGTATAGGAAAAAATAAATTGTTTTATTTAATCTTAAAAACTTTCGACTAGCTTCACCGGAATGAAAACAAAATGCTGCCCTAAACCGCGTCGAGCGCCCTGCGGAAAACAATCTCGATCACAAATCCCGTGAACGGCGTGTGGGTTGCTCACGCGCACCTCACCGGGGTGACCACACTATATTTTCATTCATTATAAATTATTTGCACTTATTTATGTGAATAAAAATTATTCGAATTCGAAACGTCATTTGATATTTTAAGTTTTTTTTTTGTGAAATGATTTTGACTCGATAGGTGAGTTTTTTTTTTTTTTGTTATAATATATTTGTTTTAATTTCATTTTACTTAACAAATATTTTTATTAAGAACGTTTCTATGTATTTCCTTAAATAGTTTGAGAATTTTAATATCTATATATACATAAGTGAATATTTATCTGTATGTCCTTTATAGAATCGTAAGCTATGCGTTTGATCATATCATGATCTTCATCAAAGTGTTGTGCATGAGCCAAGGTTTCAGAGTTGGTACGCCCAAAAAATAAAAAATAAAAAAAGCTTAGCGACGCGCGCAAGGCATAGTTAGTTTAAAATAAAATTAACAGATTAACAAAAGTTAAATAGTAATCCGTCATTGAATATACTATTTCTAGGTTTTTGTTAATTTTTCATATTTTAATTACTTTATAACAGTTATTATTTAAAAATAAATATTTAACTCTTTGGGAACCTACCTACCATTTATGTATGCAGTGTTTTAATAAATTACTCGTATTAATATTGTAAGTAATTTACGAACAGAACAAATTTTCTCAGCAACTTATTTTCATCTAGATTTCAACGTTGATAGTAAACTAAAGATAAGTTGATCTCCGTAAGATTACCGGTGTAGGCTGGATGAGGGTTGCGGAAAACAGAGATGTCTGGCGGGAACTTGGGGAGGCCTATGTCCAGCAGAGGACTGCAATAGGTTGAATTGACTGACTGAGTTAGCTAAATGCCGTACGTAGGATAAAGTTAATTATGATTTAGTACAAAATTGTGTTTATATTATATATACAATTCTCGTGTCACAATGTTAGCATACTCCTCCAAAACGGCTGGATCGATTTTTATGAAATTTTGTTTGCATATCGGGTAGGTCTGAGAATCGGCCAAATCTATTTTTCATACCGCTAAGTTATGCGGGGGGGGGGATTAAGGGTTAATAGCATATGTGACAAAACAACGTTTGCGGGGTCAGCTAGTTAATGTATAAGAAACTCCATTTCATACACAATTGTTATAGGAATTAGTAAACAATCATTTTGTACGCTGAATCATTTTGATTAGGTTCAGACCACCTGTATGCAACGCTTGTTTTATGTACCATATAGTAAAGATTGAAACTAAAGTAATGATAAATGAATTATTCTCAAATCAAAATAATGTACCGAGGATGCTGGGAGTGTAATAAACAAAACTAAACGTGTCTTTCATAAAAATTACCAAATTAGACATTTTAAAGATGACAATTTCCTACATTTTAAATTGTATGAATCGACGCTAAAAAAATTAGATTGGCAGTTTCTCAAAAAAGAAAACTATCGGCAATCATATAACAAATATCACTATCAAACAATCCAAATGACCCAAAAAAAAACTCATCATTACAGCCTATACAGTCCACTGCTGGACATAGGCCTCCACAAGTTTACGCCAAAAATAACGTGAACTCATGTGTTTTGCCCATAGTCACCACGCTGGGCAGGCGGGTTGGTGACCGCAGTACTGGCTTTGTCGCACCGAAGACGCTGCTGCCCGTCTTCGGCCTGTGTATTTCAAAGCCAGCAGTTGGATGGCTATACCGCCATCGGTCGGCTTCTTAAGTTCCAAGGTGGTTGTGAAAAAAAAACTAATACCAACAAATGAAAAAAAAAATATTGAGAATATAATAATTTACGATTTCAATTTTCAACCAATCCGTAATTTCAGCGTTTAAACACATATCGACGCGATGCTCAACGCGATGCAAAGTTCGTTTAATTAAGTCATAAATCAAATTGGAGTTTCGTATTCAATTTTAAGAGTTAAAGCTGGACACCAGTTTTCATATCGGTCATAAAAATTCCTCACTAGTAACACGAAGTCACCGTCACCTGACACCTCTTATCGTGTTTGCGGGAATTCATACTCGGTCACAATTAATGGGCCACGGACCCTTAAGCGCGATTATTATTGTAAACATCCGCTCGATTATTTAACCGACTTTTCATTTGTATATTTTGGAGTTTCGATGGTTTGTTCTAGAAATTATCTGTGCCTTGCGGGTTCGAACTCGTTAATTTGAGAAAAGAACGTACGTATATTATTTAGACTATAGCCTTCCGCGGTGCGTGGACCATCCAATGGGAAAATATTTTTTTAATTCGGACCAGATCCTGAAATTAGCGCGTTCAAACAAACAAACAAACAAACAAACTCTTCAGCCTTATAATTTCAGTGTAGACTTTCCACGCGTTTCTACTTATCTACGCGTTTCAAAATTTTATTGATTACTATCGTGTCTTTTTATATTTGTAGAATGAATAATAAATTTATTTTGAAATTATACAATATACAGATTTATAATTCACAACTCAAGAAATAAATACTAACTTACTTATTTCTCAAATCTTTCTTTTTTTTTATTATATGATTACTTATGTAATTTAAACTTAAGTCAGAATATTATTACCGTTTTTTAGATCAGTGAATTAATTCTTTACCTCACGCCCATGTGACGGTAGCAAAACGGTTTTTGTGAATATAGCGTAGGGGTATAAGTCGTGTAGAGTTGGAAGCTGATATCTTTTTGACATTACAAGCCTTATGTTCTCATCTTAGCAACATTTTATATAAATTTATTTTTCGTGGGATACGCTTGAGCCTGTAATATACCACTGCTGGGCATAGGCCTCTTTCCCCATGTAGGAGAAGGATCAACCACCACGCAGCTTCAATGCGGGTTGGCAGATATATTCCCTACGGTGTTTATGCGACACGGCACACACATCACTACACTTGTACGGTCGTTCTTTAGTAGGATTATTATTAAGTATTTTGTAATGTCGATTATTGTAGACTTAATCTAAAGACTTTCGTTTTTAAAGCTTCAATTTTGTTACTTTTAATTTAGTTTTACGATGTTCATCGATCATTATTCACTATCAATATTAGATATATTTTTGTTAATTTTTCAGGACCAAAGCTTTACCAGGTAAACTGTTGATCAACAGAACACTCAAATCCGATCAAAAGTACTCAAGTAAGTATTTTGAAAATCATATCATTAATTTAATAATATGTACAATATTTCTTTTAATTAAAAAAAAATTGACAAAAATTAATGATTTTTGAAATCGGAATTCAGAATTGTTTTGTTATCTGAGTGAACAAAAAATCCAATCTCTAAATCTATTTTAATAAAATAAAATTTATTTTAATGTATTTTACTTACAAAATTAAGATGCCAATATTGTAAAAAAATATTTTTTTATTATTACACCTAATATTGAGATGTGACAATTTTTTATAATTACAAGATAACTAAATCAAACTTTCAATTGTTTGTTCTACAGTTTTATTTTGAATTTAAATGTGTGTCATTCCAGACTTCAACAGATATCAAAAGAATGAAATCAGCTACATACTCCAAAGTAGTGAACGTAATTTATCGTGAGAGTCAACTGATATTATGCTCATTACTCTGGATATGTTGACTGATGACGCAACAAGGAAGACTCGATGATTAGAAGAAAAACAATTGGAAAGTCGAAAAAGCTATTAATAGTCTAAGGAACCTTTTAATGCTCGTGATTGTTACAATCAAAATCTAATTATGTAATTTTATTCAAAAAGGCTTCAAAAGCACCATCGAATTAAATCCAATTTAAAATTTCCACTATTTTTAAAAGTGAAGCTACTGATTCAGAGTGCAGATTCTGCAGAGAAAAATCGGCAAAAAATCCGAAGTTACTCTTTTTTTCGGCATCATCTTGCATAAAATACAACGCCACTTAGTCCATTCCTCTCTATCACTCGTGTAATCTTGCACCGAATAATAAGCTTAGTTATTAATATATTTTTATTACAAAGTTTAAATTTATTTAAAAACAATTATAAAATCGTTTGTCGAATTGTATTACTTAATTTATTTAATTTTATTACCCAGAAAGGAAACGTTTACTTTGCACAGTCGGAAACTTGGAGTTACAATTATTTTGTTATTCCTTCTCGTGTTTATACTGCGATTACGATTGATATCAAAACAATCAGTATTTTTGTGAATATGTCCCTACTAATATTATAAATGTTAATGTAAGTTTGTTTGTTACGCTTTCACGCGAATACTACTTAGTCGATCATCATGAAACTTTGTACACATATTCTCGAAGAGATTAGAAGTAACATAGGATACTTTTATTTTAAAAAAATTAATGCGAGCGAAGCCGAGGGTGAAAGCTAGTATGTACATAATATTGCATGCGCTCGATTTATGTAATCTACTATTTTGTGTTTATTTTCTATTTTTTTTTCGAAGTAACTCTTGGTCTACGAGTTTCGAAACAACTTTAATTGTGGTCGTGTTTCTAAGTAATATGTATTGTTTCAGGTTGTTTAATAAAGTATATTTGTATCTTGTGTTTGTAAAAGTTTTACGTTAGTATCGCTTGGTTAAAGATAGATTATGTGTGTAACTTATGATAAATTTAATGTAGACCGAATTAAAACTTTTTGTTCTTGAAATATTAATTTAAAAACTTTTTTCTTTGACTTTTGTGGTGTACATAAATACAACTATTTTTCGTTATCAATATTATAATACACATTTTGGTATTTTTTTCAGAAGTATCAAAGGTGACCAAGCATGCCGTCGAACAACAGAACAATAAAAGGACCGATGTAAGTGTTGTGATGTTTTTTTTTAAATTATATTTAATTAATTGTATATAAATGATTGTCGAATACTTTTAATTCTAAACTCAAAGAATATTTTTCTTTTTATAGATACTTAGACGATAGGGATATCAAAACGTTTGAGGTTTTTATGTCACTCAATGGATAATTTTCATTTGAACAAATACCTAATTGATTGTTTAACTTCTATGTGTGTGTCATTCCAGAGCTTCATAAGATGTGAAAAGAATGAAATCAGCTTCATTCACCAAAGTAGTGAACGTAATTTATCGTGAGAGTCAACTGATATTATGCTCATTACTTTGGATATGTTGACTGATAACGCAACAAGGAAGACTACATATATATAAGACAAGAATTAAAAGATCGAAAAAACTGCAAATAATCAAAGAATCACCAAAATAAAACTGGGTTAATTAATATATTTATGTATGCACGACCGATGTGTAATCGTGTTTTTGATGCATGTTTTATGTATGTAGAAAATATTACATATATTTATCATAGGTAATTTAAACGCGATATTTAAATTTGTCTGAATTTTAATTGAATAAACGTGTTCAGTATGAAACTAATTTTTAAAAATAATTATTGAACCGAATATATATTCGTATAAACATATACCGTGTTAAAATTATAAAATAATAAATAATAATATATGTATATTTAAAAAAAAATATTTATTAATATTTAGTAAGACAGTTTTGAAAAAAAAAACGGCCGCGTGATTGTCGGACTCGCGCACCTAGGCTTCCGTAATAACAAAATTATTAAGAATATTTTTACTATATGATGTAATTAGAAATTTATTCTTTTTGCGAGTGTCGCAAATTTGTAGCATAAACGGCTGTATCTTTTTTTGCGTTGGCTTAGAAGTTTGATTTTTTCACAACTCTAAGGGACAGTAGACTTGAGTATTTGCTATAAATTTCAGATTGATACCTCTACGCGTTCCTAAGAAAAAGGATGTTGACAGATAGACGGACAACAAAGTGATCCTATAAGAGCTCCGTTTCTTCCTTTTGAAGTACGAAATCCTAAAACGAGTGGGCTTTAGACCATACTACTGAAGTAATACTTAGTTAGCAATAAGACTTGCACTGTGTCTTAGATATACAAAACGTAACTAGCTTAAGGGAAAGCGAAAAAGAAAATGTGTGCTCTCATGCTACGTTCGCCTCGCGGGATCACACTTTTTATAACGCTCTCTTCGCGTATTCACCAGCTTACTCCCCAAGTCAAGCGCGCGTAAAGAAGGTTTACTTCGAAAAAACTTACCAGCAATCCAACTAACAGCACCAGAGCAATGACACCAATCGTGCTGACTGCTATAGCTATCGCGGCACCCGACCCCGCCTCCTCTTCCAGAACTCTTGAAGACGACTCAGTTGTCACATCACCAGAATAACTCGTCAAATCTTCTAAATCATTCACCGACTTAGTTGTTGCATCTGTTGTGTATTGCTCTGTTGTTGCTGGCGTAGTTTCAACAAGATGAGCATCGTGTTGCGTTGTTTTTTTTATTTCTGTGGTTGTTATTATCTTTGTTGTTACTGCCTCAGTTGTGATCGGTGTTGGTTCAGTGGTAGTTGTAACTGCTTCAGTAGTTGTTACCGGTAAGGTCACCGTTTTTGGTTGGTTTTCTGTTGTAACAACTTCATTGCGTTTAATATTTTCTTGTGTTGTGCTATCAGTCTCCATTACAGAAACAGTTTCAGTTTTATCAGAGGGCGAGTAAACAGTAACGGGAACTCTTTCAGAATTTATCTCTGTTGCGACACTAACTACGATCGTAGTAGTTTCTACTGGTGAAGTAGTTTCGTTTTCTATTGTAGTTTGTTCATAATTCTGCATAGTACTTCCAGTTGTCGTTACTACAGCAGGAGTTGGCTGAGTAGTTATTTGTGTTACATCTTCAATAACCTCCGTTGTAGTCGGTGTTTCCTCTTTGGTGGAGCTTTCAAGAATTTGTGATGATATTTCTATCATAGGGGTACTATCAATAGTAATAGTAGTTGTTTCATCAAGATGGTCAATCATTGTAACATACTTTGGTCTGTAAGTTGTTATAGGACTTTCCTCTTTAGGTGTAACTTGCGTTCTAGTTGGGAAGGCAGGTATCCAATCTGTGTTATCAGCAGATTCAGTAGTTTCAGTCAGTTCCTCTGTAGGAACATAAGAAAACCTTATTGTAGTTATTTCGTAATCCGTTCTAACAGGTATGTTATTTGACTCTTGCGTTTTGTTCTTCACTTCTGAAGAAGCCGCTGTTTCGTCTTTAGGGGTCGTTACACCTGCAGGTAATTTTGTAATAGATTCAAAACCAGTTGACTTAGTTGCGTCAACTGGTGGAATTTTTTCTGTTTTTGACAATTCTTCTAAATTCGTTTCGTCATTTATCGTCTGATCACCACTAGTAATTGGGATCCACGAAGTTTCAGGATCTTTGTTCCTAAAACTGTTAGTGGTTACTACTGAATTTGTTTTGGAAATGTCTTTTTTAACCGTTTCTGTACTAGAAGGCTCTGGACTACTTTGAACGGATATATTACTTTCAGCTGGTACCCTTTCTGATATTGATTCAGCTGCATTCCCACTCGTGTCATCTATAGAATTTACCTTTGTAGGTAGTACTGGTTTCAAGGGTAACTTATTTTGATAGATTTCTGTTATATTTTTTGATAAGAATTCATTGCTAGTCGTCGTAGGAGTGCTCGTCGTTGTCGAGCTCGTGGTTGTCTCTTTCTTGTCTGGAATTGTCAAAATATTATGATATTAATTTTCGATAATAGTTTAGTATATAGTTTGTAATAAAAATATTATACAAAAAAGAAATATTTAGACAAGGCAGCATATAGCCACCCCCTCTCTTTCCACGGGTATCGTAAGAGGCGACTAAGGGATAACACAGTTCCACTACCACCTTGAAATTTAAAAAGCCGACCGATGGCGGGATAAACATCTAACTGCTGGCTTTGAAATACACAGGCCGAAGACAGGCAGCTGCGTCTTCGGTGTGATGATCAGACAAGGCAAAAAGACTAACGTATAGAAAGTATTCTCCTTTCTTCTCCTATGTGGAGAAAGAGACCTATGTCCAGCAGTGGAATGTAGCAGGCTGAATCGATCGGTCGATCGATACAAAGCATTAAGCGAAAAAATAATCATAAAAATTTATTTCATCGTACAATTATAGATAGAGAGTGCAAGATATAAATAGAGATAGAGTGATATTATAAGAGTTCCTTTTTGACAGTGAACCTAAAAATCTACTTAATATAAAAATAAATTGATAATTTGAAATAATTGTAAACATGTGTTTTTTTTTTTTTTTTCTCACCTATAATTTCGCCGACTTTCTGCAGTTCATTTTCGTCAACACTCTTTTGTGTCGATCCAGTAACATTCACCACGTTACTGGACAACGACGGAGGACTTCGCATGCTAGCCAAGGCCCACGCAGTTAAAGTAGGCGGTATCTCCATATCATTTATCCCACCGCGTGTCTCGTGTGCAGATGTTGAAGTCGAAGATGAAAACTTTGTTGAACCCCTCTTCCACAAGGATGGAATGGTATTATCGGATATAGACTGAGTTTGAACGATTTTTTTAACACCACTAACCTCAGTTTGTAACACTGGATCTATGTCTGAAGACTGAGTTGTTAAAATTGTTCTTGTCGATAATTTTGGTTTATGTGTACTCGATATCTTATCTTTAATATCGAAATGTTCAGAATATATAGTAGTAGGAAGTCTGGGATAATTTGATTTAGTAACATTCTTTCTTGGAGCCATCCATATTGGTTTTGTTTTTGGTGTTGTGTAATGAAATCTTCTTGTCTGCGGTTTATAAGCTTGGTTCGAAGACGCTTGTTCGGTTTGTAAAGTAGATAACACACTGTTTGGAGAATCTTTAGTGCCAGACAAATTGAGTCGTTTCGAATAATTTCTGTTTCTATTATAATTACTCGAAAATAGTCTAGACGTGTCAGTGGAAAATACAACATTTTGTGTTGAAACCGGAACGGGTCCTAATGAACTGAAAATTGAATGATATGTGCTACTAGGCATTGGACTCATTGTAACCGGAGATAATGATACAGCACTTGGATCAGAATCTGAGAAACTTCGCCTTGTCGAAGTCTCCACAAAATCAGGATATTTTGCTTTAATAGACGCTAACTCATCTTTAATTGGTGTACTTAATGTTGGTGAAGGAGATTGATTATCACCGTCACAGTCGTCATCATTAATTTCCTTTATATTATAAGTCTCAGTGGATAATACGGTCATTTCATAATAGATACTCGTACCTTGTACATCTGATAAACCTTTATTGTTAGTATCTGCTTCATCATTATCTAGGAATCGAATTTCTTTGGTATTTTTTATAAATACTGTAGATTTATTAGTAGGAGTATTATTACTTAACTTCTCAAAACCTACATTTTCTTTAACTATTTTATGAACGTTTGTCATATTCGGCGGCGGGGATTTAGCTTTAATAGTGTCTAAAGTATTTAAAATACTGGATGATATTTCTTGATACTTTTTGTCGAAGAAATCATTCTTAGGAGTAGTGAGATCAGAATCAAAATTATAGAATGAATCTGATGATTTATATGATTCCTCGTTAGTTGTATATACATTCTTAGGAAAGTAGGAATCGAATGTAGGCGTATTGTAGTTATGATTTGACTTTTTACTAGATGCATGTTTATATTTCTTAGTACTAAAATCGTCACCATCTTCATCATCAAAACTTGGTATAGTAAAGTAGCTATTATCATCAAACTTAGTTGATGTATATTTTTCAAAAGATTCTTTATCTTCATCCTCGTCTTCTTCGTTAAATCTTTCCTCGCTTTGTGTCTCTAACTTAGCTGAACCTGGCTCGCTATTTTTTACAACTGTAACGGCCGGCATCTTCGTTTTCTTGTAAGTTTGCATACTACTTATAATCTGTGCTGGTTTCTTTACTTCAGGGGTCGGTGTAACAATAATAACATCAGGTGCTTGCGAGGCAGTCACAGTTCTTTTTATAGGGCCCTGTGTCGTAGATTTTGATTGTAAATTAAATTTAACTCTTCCCCTATCCTTATATTTAGCATTCTTCTCTGTGTGTTCCTCACTTGTCGAATCTTTAGGATTCAATTCATTTAATGCTATGTCAAGTGATTTGGATTTGTTTCTTCCCACCCATCCAGTGATATTAACTCTACCATATCTGGGATTTCTGTCGCTCTTAATTAAACTAGAATTCGATTCGATCGGCAAAGTATTTGCTGTTACTAGCGTGCTCGTTATCAGTAGTAAGTTTACTACCAATGTTGCACCTGCAATTGAAAAACGTATATTATTGACTATCTGACACCATAACGTAATATATTTTCTGAGCTATGAACAGTATTACGACAATTTTAATTAATTCACCAGATTTGGTACGAAACAAAATTTCTAACAATATTTGTATATTTTAATATACTTGGAACTTAACAGACTATCATAAGGAAGTGCAAAAAAACATTATTTAAACACATTACTATTTTGAGCAGCACATGAACATTATGCAATGAAAATATATACCATATTATATGTATTGCAATTTTAATTATATAATTAATTATTAGATTGTACATATACAAAGCTATGACGCCGCGTTGGCGCAACGGCTACAGTCATAGGTTGTACCTTTGCGCTGGCGGTTGCGGGTTCGATCCCCGCACATGAAAAATATTTGTATTGGCCATACAGGTGTTTGCCGTGGTTTTGGTGTTTGTGCAGTCCTTGTGGGTCTCCCCACCGTGCCTCGGAAGGCACGTTAAGCCGTCGGTCCCGGTTGTTATCATGTACACCTGATAGCGATCATTACTCATAGTAGGGAATATATCCGCCAACCCGCATTGGAGCAGCGTGGTGGATTAAGCTCTGATCCTTCTCCTACATGGGGAAAGAGGCCTATGCCCAGTAGTGGGATATTACAGGCTGAAGCGTATACAAACCTATACATATTCTGACTGGTGATTCCATAATTATAGCATTTTGCCTTGTAGCTGTGTTCTTAACATCCACCCATTTTACGATTGTAGATCACTCTGAAATAGAAAAATAAATTACGTTACAAATAATGCATAATAAGCATTACTTATTCTTAATGTTCAAGTTTTTTTAGATACTAAAAAGAGTGCCTTGTAAACAATTAGTGAAACAAGCTGTTTAGCAGAATTACAAAACTATACTTCGCTAAAAGCGGAAAATCGGAAAACTGTAAGGTTTTAACCGGTAAGAGTTCTACATAACTCTCCATCTTCCACGATGTAGAGGGTATCTACCACGATTACCCCACGAAAAAGAAAAAAAATAGGTCACATACTAATATTATACGAAATTGATTGATATTTGATACGAAACCCTAAAAATATTCAGATAGAAAAAAAAATAGCTTTATCGTTATTAATCAACATAAATATGAATAGGGAAATTATATGGAAAAGATTTATTTACATAATATCACTCTTAGAAACATTTTAACCTGACTAATCGCGGTAAGTTTCTTTTAAATAAAAGTGTTAATAGTGACTAGAAAACGTTAATAAGTTATATATACACAGGTGTTTGTTATTGACCTATTTATATTGACCCATTGATTATTATGTATCAAATGGAATATTTAATTAGAATATCTAAGGTACAACATGAGTCGTGGCTTACTGAATTTTTAAAATGAATAACCTCGACCTTACAGAAAATCACAACTAAACAATACTGCTTTCAAACAGTGTTATGTTCCTGTTAGTAAGTGAGGTGAGCAGAGCTCCTGGGGAGGATTGAGGGTAGGGTCGGCAATGCTATGCTTCTGGTGTTGCAAGCGTCTATAAACTATGGTAATCGTTTCTCAGGTGAGTCGTACGCTTGTTTGCCGACCTATTTGTATAAATATACCTATCCTAGGTAGCCGCCCAGCATATATTATAAAAGATTATATTGTAAAATATTAATTTGAAATTGATGATCTACAAGTTCATCTTATAGTTCTTAGAGCTCTTGAACATTCTACGAGTATGTTTATGATGTATTTATTCTAAAACTACAGGCCTAAAACTTAGTATAGAAATAGGCCAGAGGATACTAAGGGCTGATATGATAATCTAAACCTTAATGTTATCGAATTTTTGAGTATATATTAATGTTACTTTTAATGACTTTCCTATCAGGTTCGAATTTGACAATAATATAAATTTCATCATTTAAAACACAATCCTCATATTAAAAACACGAGAGGCACTTTTGATAAAAGTAAGTAAAACACTTGTGAATAACGATTAATTTTATGCATAAAAATACATTAAATCAATAAAAAAAACATTACACACACACTGACATGTATTTGACGCACACGCATATATATTTGTTTATTATTATATAAATACTAGCTGACTCGGCAAACGTTGTCTTGCCGCTAAACGCTATTTAAAAATAGGGGTTGGAGGTAGACGGTCGAAAATTTAGGGTTGTGTGTATTTTTCAACTCCAAATCATAATAAAATAAAAAATAAATAATTTATCTATAAATTAAATAAAAATTTTGTGGTCGACTACCCTTAACATTTAGGGGGATGAAAAATAGATTTTGTTCGATTCTCAGCCCTACCCAATATGCACACAAAATTTCATGAGAATCGCTCAAGCCGTTTGGGAGGAGTTTAACTTCAAACACCGCGACACGAGAATTTTATATATTAGATAGTCTTTAACCAATTGGATATATTCTTTAAATTTACCTCGACCTGTTTGTATTATATAACTTGTTGCGTATCACGGTTTCCCTCAGAATTTTCGATCCAATGCTAATGTCACGCTAAAAATTAGATTATATGTTATTTTAGATCTCCAGCTATAGGTACCAAGTACCGGCGTAGGTACCAAGATTTATTACAATCAATTCTAACCATCGAAAATCTATCCTCAATAACTTTATCATTCATAGTATTAGTAGGATTTGTAATAAATAAAAAATTAGAGGTCATAACTTGAAATATCGTGAATATAGATCTATGCTTAATACATTTAAAATTACTGTGTACTATATACCTAATCGCAAAATAGCCCTTAATATTTGTTCCTAAGTGTCCAAGTTTTATACGAATGATTATTATCGTAATCAGAAGTGTGACCACCATAATGCTGACGCGGGTAATGACTGTCATCATTACCACCTGACGAGTTATAGTTTCGTTCTAATAACTTCCGAACTTGAGGTCACTGGGACGATCGAGGTCATCTTTAGGTTTATAAATTAAGTCAACACTTTTATTTATATGGAATTTACCACGATTGCCATTTTGAAACTTCCGATATCTCGCGATATTGTTAGTTGTTCGAAATCATCTGCAATGTCGCCGAAATACAGGAAGTTTCATAATGATAATTGTGGCAAGTTATGTACAAGTACTCGTATATATATAAGTAAAAGAAAATAATCGTAAGAGATTAAAAAAAGGTGTGTGTGTACTTATGTACGCACGTAAGAAGTTATACTTCATTGCTTAGCTAACTTCACGTTGCTAACTTCTTCTTCGTTGACCAGCTAACTTCGGGCTGTTGGTTTTTTGTGATGGTGTGCGCGCGCATCGTAAAAAAGAAATATAAATTCTAAAACTTTAAACTTTAATAATGTCAAAAATATAACAAACAAAAAAATGTATATAAATATTCGATGTCATAAAATATGTGTAACGGGTCAATTTCCGTATTTAAAGTATTTTAAAACCCGGTAGTTGTTATTGCTTCCGTTTTGAACGCTTTTTAGTGAATTTTATCACGAATCGACTGAGAAAATGAGTCAATAAAATCTTTGATACGTTAAAAAAATATAATTAAATTTTTAAAATAAATTTTAATTTTTCTTTTTATTTTAATCTCCTATAACTAATATTTAAATACATTATATTGAAATGTCAAAAAAAAATACTAAAATTACAAATGAGAATCATCACACGCAACTAAAATCAAAAATAAAAATAGCTTTATTCAAATAGGCTTCAAAAGCACTTTCGAATCGTTATTTTACAATTTTAATTTTAACTATTTTTAAAAGTGAAGCTACCTTCGATTCGGAATGTAGATACTGCAGAGAAGAATCGGCAAGAATCTCCACAGTTACTCTTTTAAAAAATGTATATAAACTATGTTTTAATACAAATTAGTAATATTGACGCCGCGTTGGCGCAACGGTCACAGCCATGGACTGTACCTGTTGCGACAAACATTTGTTTTGGCCATACAGGTGTTTGCCGTGGTCTGGGTGTTTGTGCAGTCCTTGTGGGTCTCCCCACCGTGCCTCGGAGAGCACGTTAAGCCGTCGGTCCCGGTTGTTATCATATACACCTGATAGCGATCGTTACTCATAGTAGGGAATATATCCGCCAACCGGCATTGGAGCAGCGTGGTGGATTAAGCTCTGATCCTTCTCCTACATGGGGAAAGAGGCCTATGCCCAGTAGTGGGATATTACAGGCTGAAGCGAATATTTTGCATAAAATACAGCGTCACTAAGTCAACACATCTTTATTATCTATGTAGTTCTGCAACAAATAATAAGCTTAAGCTAATAATATCTATATTGTGTGGAAAAAAAAAACAAGATCAATTACGTACTCCCAGATCAAACTTTTGTGAGGGCTATACAAATATTTGTCGTAAGCGAGAATGAACCTCTATTAATTTGCTGTCACTACTGTACCTATTAACATATTTTGAATGCTCTATTTCTAAACTGGATATACCTCCGAGTTTTAATTTATCTTCGTGATACATGTAACCATATATTAATGATCTTTACAAATAAAAAGCTAAGCTAATATCACCTAAGGATAATATAAACAAAGAAATCGAAAGAAGGATAGCAAAGAGTTGGAAAAGGTACTGGGGTCTAAAAGAAGTAATAATAAAAATCTTCACAAAACAACAAAAAGCAAGGTATTCAATGTCTTATATTACCAATTTTAATGTATAGCCAAACATGGATCATAAAAAAAACACAACGAATAGAATTGCCATTTGTCAACGCAAAGGAGAGAAGTATGATATAAGAAGTGTGATATGTAAGAAGGACAGAAAGAAATAGAAACATCGACATTAGAAAAAAATAAGATACAGGTCATAGTCCTAAAAATAAAAAGACTCAAAATCAAAGTGGTCGTGACACGTAATCAGAGGAAACAACAAATGGGGCAAAATAGTTTTTACAAGGGTACACAAGAGAAAGTAAAAGGAAGAGAGGTATAAAAAAAATATATGGAATAAAAATGACATACAAGTTGCAGGCATAACGTGGAGTAGGGTGGGCGAAGAGAGATTAGAATGGAGTAGCTTTATTATTATTTTTACAAGTAAAAACGTGCTCTCAGTAATTGCAGCTGTTACATCTGAAAGCGCTTTCAATACCAAACTAATAACAAACTCCACTCTGTAATCTCTGTCAGTGCAATCTCTATTAAAGCTGTTAACACAAACTAGCTATAAGTACCGTAAAGTTGCGCTTAAAAGCTCTACGAAGCTTTAAGCTGAACACTGATATAAACTTTCAAACCTGTTAGACCGAGAGCACTACACGCAAATTACTCGACCCCAATACTCAATTTTAAATGGCAGATACGTTTAATAACAAGCCGTTTAGGTTTATTAGTAATCAAAGGTATAGAAATATTCCATAATACTCGCAAGTATGTATATTGCATTATGTATATATGTACTTGTTTTGAGTTATATATTAGTGTATTTTTTTATCATTAAATCTAAGTATTTAATTTATATCTGTAACACGTACGCAAAAAATTCGCACCTTTTAACTTTTTCTCTATTGTTATGTGTACAAAATAAAGTAAAGAAAAAGTAAAAAAATACGGTCGAATTGTATAAAACATTAATTATTATTTAAATATCCAACGAAATATATAACCTAACATAAATAAATTCTCATAAATCTGACCAGTCATTGTGTCAGATTGTATAGTTTTAATTACTGTAAAATTTATACGAGTATGAGCTGACACATTTATTTCATGTTTCATTTGTTAACTTAACATACATACATAATTGAGATATATTTGAATAAAAAGTTATTGAACTAAACAAACAAGGACTCGGTCAGTCATTCACTCATTAAGATTCATTCGTGCCCTCAGTAGTTCAAACCCACGCCTTGCTGATTGCTCCACTTCAGGAGAACGCTAATTCATCGACAAACAACGGAGTATTATTACTGTACTTTGCTCTGCTCTTCCCTCAATGTCACTGTACAACCTTCTATTATAACAATATAAATTACGTGAATAGTTGTCTTAGTGTAACGCTTAGTAGTTGATGTTACCTCTGAAAAAGTGTAGTATTCCAATATTAAACAAAAAATCATTTTATTTTTTTATTATTGATTTAATTATTACAGATCTTAGATAGCAACGCGTTGCTGGCCCTACCCCCAATTTCCCTTAGAAGCTCTTGCGACCTTACTCGGCACAGGAACACAACGCTGCTTAAAAACAGTATTATTTAGCTGTGATCTTCTGTATGGTCGAGGTACGTCCCCAGTCGGGCTGCTCCAGATTTTCAGCAGGATATTTCCCACCTGTGCCCTACCTCAGTTGTAAAATTACCTAAATAGTGGCATTTGCACATAGTATTAGTATAATACAATATTAATACCAACAGTAAATATAAATTTTAAATTAATTATTCTTTTTTTTTTTCTTTAAATATTTTATTTTTGATATGATTTTTGTTTTTTTTCTTAATAATTTGTGCCAAATGACATGTAAACAAAAATATACATGTACAAGAAAAGGCAATTGTAAGTGTGCATCAGAATAAAAAAAATATATAAAAAATACAAAAACAGGCACGAACATATGTAATACACATGCGTATTTCATATAAATGATTCTTTTGTTAATGATATCAATTTCATTGTAATACATGTAACCAATTATGTACAACAATGCTCACTAGGTCATGTGAATTTCAAAATACTTGACTCGAAAAAGTCATTACATTACAAAGAAGTCGTTTTGTCCCCCATTATATACTTTTGCAATAAGTAATTTTGTCAAACAAAGACCACAATAAACTATTCCATTTTTATTCTCTATTTTACATTAATTCACCACGTACCTCTATACATCTCTTGTGATATTTTATTAAAAATACACAACCATCGCTACTTTTAACAACTTTAGAATAAGTATGTTTGATACAAAATGAACAATGTACATCGTTGTCAATGAAATTTCGTAGATATAGTTTTTAATGGTAGCGTTAGTCGGCGCAGATCGTGACAGAATGCGCTTGCGCTCCCGCTGCCTTGATTAGTGAGGCGACATTCGAATCACGTTGTTTAATCATTTATATGTTATTCAATACTATTTCAAACACTGTTAGCTTATAATTACTCTATTACAAAACGAAAAATTTGTCACTGGTTAATGCAAAAAAGGATGGATTGAGTAAGATAGACGGCAAAAATAATGGTATAAAATCATATATGCAAGTTTAATACCACAACTAAAGAACGCATAAAACTTAGAATAATATTATTGAAAGAATTTTTATTTTATGACAAATGTAAAAGATGAGAGAAATTTGGAATTATACGATTTACAAATTTTATAAGATGTAAAAATATTTTTCATAATACGGTGAATTATAAATAATAAATATATTTAACATACAACATATACATATAGTCTGAATCTTAGGAAGGTAGACAAAGTTAATAATCCGTTTTTTAGGATAAGAGCCGACGTATACAATAAGTATGACAATAACTTCATAAGACATGAATATGTAAAAAAAACATGAGCGAAATGAAACGTTAAGTTTAGAGGCATTACTAAAACAATTAAACAACACTACGTTACAACACTATCGTGAATGAAATAACATCGACATCGACGTGAGCGCCGCTCGAATATTAAAACTTTAAAAGCATTCACCGTGGCGTGCTTGCTTCGTGTGTACAGTGAGTCAAGTAGTATGATATAAGTATTAAAGGAAATTTATTACAATCGAATATATGTCAATTAATGAATTATATTTAAAATTATTTTTTTAAGGATGTAATCTCCTGTTAAAAAAATATAACGACAATTGCTTATTCCATTTTTAATAAGATTTACTTGTTATTTCGTATCATATAATACAAGTCTGCTTAGAAATGTCAATACATTAGTAACAATATTTTAAACTCGATAAAAAAATATATATATATATATATTTTTTTTTTTTAATTATTATTACGGTAACAACCACGTTAATTCTAAGAACGCTTACATTTCGGAAGTCGTTTTAGGAAGAAATAAAAAATATAGGTACAGATATATACAGATGTGCATAAAAACATTACCCTCACTGGGCAGTCAGGTGAAAACAAATTATCAAACAAGGAAGATACTTGTTATTTTAGGTTAAGCCGGTAATAATCATAGAAACTGTGTTATGAAAATATTATTACGGATTAAAAGTAGATCTAACAAAACCAGCCAAGTGAGAGTCAGCCTCGCACGTAAAGAGTACCGAGCCATTGTACAATGTTTTATTCGTTAAATGTAACGTTTTTTTTTTTAATTTTGAAGTAAAACTTCTTCACCCACGCTTGACTTAAAGAGTAAGTTAGGAAATGCGTGACGAGAGTGTTACGAAAAGTGTGATCGGGCGAGACGAACGGAAGTTGAGTGGTAGATAAAAGTCAGTGAAGATAGAAGGAGAGAGAGTTACGTTTCGTAAGTTTTACTTCAGTCGTGTGGTCTAAAGCACACTCGTTTTTGATAATAATGATGAATTATGAGACGATTTGAACAACCTACCCTGTGAGATGTGACAGACAGACTGATGATTGAATCCTAAGGACCATTCCAGCGCTCTTTGGATACGCAACTCTAATTGAGGCAAACTAAAACAATTTTTGTAATACGTAGATATGTATGCATGTATTATGCAAACGAAAAATTATTGCTATGTAGATTTTATCTCATTGATAACTTGATGATAGGAATATATCGCGCGATACAAATCTAAATACATACATTATTCACATTGAAGCGCTGTCTAAGTTAATTAACTTAATAGTACTTTACTTAATTAGCTTAATTATTGTCAATATAAACATGGGACTTATGTAACTATAATGTACCTGATCTATCGATTTTTATGGGTCATAGTATATATATTATTTTCCATAATTTTAAAGTTCTTTTCCTTTTTTTTTACCCATTATTATCGGCTTTTAAGAATCGTTTATTAGTAACATTTATTAATTTTTTTCATAGTTTTTGATTTTTAATGATTTGTTTTCAGAAATAAAACTAAATTGATTAGGTATTTCAAAAACTGTATAAAAAGAATAGATTTTATTCTTCAATAAAAGAATAATATACGAAAGAAACTCTAGCCCTATCTCAACAAAATTTTAATCCACAAATATGTTATCAAAAATATTCCACTGCCTGTACCCAATCAGTACACAGAGTACGCCGCACGGTCGACACGATGCTAGTACACACGCCCTTTCAGAGAACTTATGCAATAAGCCATTGGGCCATTCTATTCAAGCCTTACAAATCTTTCGTTAACACTTTCCGCTAAGAAGCTGATCATAATATGCGCTTATCTTTAAAAAAAAAAAAATTTATTCGACGTAATTGAATCTATATTAATTTTGGTATTATTTGTATGTATGTGTGTTAAAGATATTTATTATTGTACTAGCTGTGCCTGCGACTTCGTCCGCGTGGAAGTTAACAAAAAGTTATTGTTCAGTTTGCAGAATTATAAAATAAATAAATTTCTAAACATTAATTATGTACCAGTGAAAATCCCGTCATTATCGACCCAGCCGGTTCAGAGATTAGCCGAAACAAACAGGCAGACAGATAGACAGACAGACAAACAAAAATCCTAAAAAATGTTATTTTGGTATATGTGCCTTGTATACATCCATATGCATTTAGTAAAAAGCGGTTATTTTAATATTACAAACAGACACTCCAATTTTATTATTATAGATGCGCATATTTACAACTATGTACGAAGCTGTGCATGTGTGCGAGACATCCCGCAGATTTCGTAGTAAAGCTTCGACGCGATATATAAATAATTCATAAATAAATACAAATAGTGTAATGAATGTTTTATTAACTATTGTTTGTTATGTTATTTACTTTGTGTCTTTAAATACATCTTGGTTACATTTGCCAATAAAACGAAGGATAAATTTCACATTTTACCTATTCTTTTTGAATAATCAATTCATATTCAACATGTAGCCCTTCAGAAAATAGTATTTATTTATTTATTTGATATTTGGAAACCAACAGCCCAAATAACAATACATAGCAATAATACTAAACAACATTTAGCTGATGATAGGTCTTCACTTTTAAAAATATTTAAAATTGTAACGATATTAATTTTATTCAACAAGGAACTCTTTAAAGATATTTTATTACAGCAAAATCTAAGCTAATTCTGAATACCACTAAGGCGTTGATAATAATCGACGCTGTGTAAACAGATGTCCGAAATCCATTGCATTCGTTAATCAAAATACCTCACCACTTCCAAAAGGCCTGTATAACGTTAATAGGTTTTTTGCGTGAACAAGACACAAAATAGTAAAAAGTTTAAAGATAGTTGTGATGAAAATGATTGCATTATGGTTTCGTGTCACAGTGGATGGAAGTCGAAAGCGAGTTATGAGATACCTTGACAGCGTGTAGTGACCACGCGAGCGCTGCCCGCTTGTCATAAAGAATGATGATGCTTTGTAAGGTTTTTTTTGCTTTGTTAGTCTATCAAGTACCTACATATTCTATTATTAAAATTGAAATATCGATGTTAAGTGCGATATAAAAATTTCTGCGTACGTGAGATATAGAAATTTCTTCCAAATAATTTTGCAATGATTCTAAGAGTATCTTCCTATTGCAGTAGGTAGTGAAGCATGTTTACAGAAATCTGGAATTATTCTATCTGCCTGTCAAATATGAAGTAGTACAGTACGAAGACAAAACTCGTAATTAATTGTGAGTAACAATTACGCTCGTAAAGAGCATCCCATTCTTCATACCATCCTAACAACAGAATCATCATCATCATTCCAGCCTATTTCAGTCCACTGCTGGACATAGGCCTCCACAACTTCGCGCCGAAAATGCGTGAACTCATGTGTGTTGCCCATAGTCACCACGCTGGGCAGGCGGGTTGGTGACTGCAGGGCTGGCTTTTTCGATCCAAAGACGCTGATACCCGTCTTCGGCCTGTGTATTTCAAAGCCAGAGACAACAGTTAGAATATTATATTAAAAATATTTTATCGCAAAATACAAATACAAATATTCCATATAATAAATATTATATAATAGCAGCATACTTATATCACCAATAAGCAAACAAGTGCTTGAAGAAATATTGGCATCGAACAAAAACCGCAAGCTAAGATGGTCACGTCAGAGACTAAACCGCCTGGTTGCAACATATTCTCTTCAACTAACGACGTTAATGAACTATACAATTTATTGAGGCATGACACAGCAGAAAATATTTTTTACAAAATTTGGAGAAGCCCGACTGGAGAAGCACCTCAGTCTTACAGAATCATCATTACAGCCCAAACAGTCCACTGCTGGACATAGACCTCCACAAGTTAACGCCAAAAATAACGTGAACTCATGTGTTTTGCCCATAGTCACCACGCGGGGCAGGCGGGTTGGTGACCGCAGTACTGGCTTTGTCGCACCAAAGACGCTGCTGCCCGTCTTCGGCCTGTGTATTTCAAAGCCAGCAGTTGGATGGTTATCCCGCCATCGGTCGGTTTCTTAAGTTCCAAGGTGGTTGTGGAACCTTGTTATCCCTTAGTCGCCTCTTACGACACCCACGGGAAGAGAGGGGGTGGCTAAATTCTTTAGTGCCGTAGCCACACAGCACTAAAGAATCTTACAGAAGATCACAGTTAAATAGCTCGGATCTCAAGTAGTGTGTTCTTTGGTGGGTACGGTAGCCAGGGATCCGGAGGAGGGTCAGAGTAAGGGACGGCAAAGCGCTGCTCCTAGGGTTGAGGGCGTCAATAGGCTACGGTATACGTTTACCATCAAACAGATCATACGTTTGTTTACCACCTTTTTTTTTTTTTTTTTTATTTATAAATTTTGATCCACGGGCTCAAAATGCCCGTGCCTTTGTTTATCATGCATGCATTATAATACTACAGGCGATTTTTCTACTTATTATACTACAGATCGACAGTCCTGTGACTGCCTAGTAAAACTAGGACGTGGTCCGACGCCGACGGTTTTTTTTTTTTTTTTTTTTTTTTTTTTCCTTACTAAATACTGTTTATGCAGAAGTATACACATAATTGCTTTCTAATTTCTAACATTATTATTTTTCTTATCTATGTCTATATTTACACTTATTTGCCTAGTTATCATATATGTACACTTATTTCCTAGTTACCATATATGTACACTTATGTTCTACTTACAATGTACACTTAACCTATGTTACTGTTAGTAAGGATTTTTTTTTTTTTCTTATATATATATATATATATATATATTATTTTTTATATAGTTATTATTTGTTTATCTATGTATAAGTTATCTATTTCTGTTATTTACTTAAATTTCACTACATAACTATTTATTTATCTATTTTTTTATTTTATTTTATAGGTACATCCACAAAATACATATGGAACATTATATATAATTCACTATTACATTATTATCTAATATGTATCCCATCACGGGGTACACAACATTCCACAATATATTAATGCCGTGTAGCAAGTATAATTAAAATTACTTCGCATAAAAAATTAACAGTAAAGATACTACTTGTTAATAATAAAATTCATTTAAAAAGGTCATCAATCAAATTTATATAAAGTGTAAAGTTGAGATAATATTAATAATCAAACTTAGCTTAACTAAAATTTAAATAAATATATCAACATGCAAAATAACTGCTATTTGTAACTATTTGATAAACCAAAAGGATATAAGAATTTACATATTTATATATCTACTTTCTTATTACTATATCATGAGCCACGCCTGATCCCAGCATCTTGAGCAGAGCCCTTGCCAACGACATATCACGCTTGTGGATGGTTCTTTTCAGGTTGTGCTCCAAGATTGTTTTTGTCGAGGCACCCAGCGCTCGGCTAACGAACCTGCCGATTGCGTCATCACCGTCGTCAGTGTAGTAGACACAGGTGTTAGTGTGTCTTGTTAACGCTACTACCGCATGAGGCACACTATCGTGGATTTGTAGCCTCTCGGTCTTTGTCTGGACGATGATGACCTCGCTGTAGGTTTGCCCTTGTGCTTCATGAATGGTCATGACGCGCGATCCCTCTCCAGCACCGTATCCCTGGTCCATCAGGAATTTTTTCTCTTCCTGCGTATAGACCAAGTATAGGGTGGCCTTTTGAAGTTTTGGTATTGGCGCGCCAGTGTATCCATTCATTCTGAGGGAGTGGATGGTGGGATTTGAAGAGTACATGTTTATATATACCTCGCAGATGGCATATACAACGTCCATGGGACTCCGGTATGTGCAGGACAACTCACGTGAGATGTTGATTGTCAGGTAAGGTCTACAGTACCTTATTTCGAACAGATTTTCTCTGTCTATATAAGGCAACTGGTTGACATCTCCGATGAGAACAACTTCGCTTGCCCCCGAAAGCCGAGCCGCCATTACTATAGCTCCAAAATGGTTCATAAGGGCTTCGTCCACCGTTAAACGGTTACATTTCGTGCCCTTTTTGAACCCATTTGTTAAAATGGAGGCCATAGTACGTACCCTAGACCTGATTTTGTCGCCGAAGCGGCGGGCTAGTTTCTCTTTAAGATCTTTGGCAGCTTCGACCGTCGTGGTAACTACTATTTCTACATTCTCATCGAAGTTCCTAACTATGTGTGTCGTTTTTCCGCACCCAGGTACCCCGTTTATCCACTCCAGCTTCGGCAATTGCCAGCCCACGAGGCCCGCGTCGACATCAAGATCAACTGAAATGGATTTTGCCATCTCAAGCATCCTGTCATCCAGCATTACTCTCGTGCACTTGGCAACCACCAAAACCGGGTCCCTCGGAGGTGTTAAAAATTTTGGTGACGTGTTTTCCCGCCCCGCAGCCTTGGCCGTGCCCACAAAACCACCCGTGCCGCTATAGGCTGCCATATATTTTCCTGACATGTGTCCTTTGATAACCTGGGACGTGTCGTTATTATATATGGCTGCCTCTGCCTCATCGAGCAGCACCATTAGCAGACCTTCGCTGCCTCGCTGATGGGCCTCCAAGATCTTTTTGCATGTGGCCAAGTTGACTTCTCGATTGCCTTTTACTATGGCTAGGAATTCAACCATTGCGTTAACAGCATGGTCTAGCGGGTTCGATGCCGGTCTTAGCCTGGGCGGGGTTACTTGTCCCTTATCGGCCCTAGTTCGGTGAGTTTTCGGCTTAACCGGTTTTCCTAGATGGTCAGCCCTCAGAAACTCCCTTAGAGCCATAGCCTGTCGGTCCGTCGATGTTGAAGGTCGAGGCGCGCGGCGAGACGAATAAAACGTCGTCGTGTTTACCACCTTTACAGTATAAAAAATACAAATAAGAGATATAAATAATAATTGTCAATGACACGGCAGTTTTTTAAATATATAAAAACATATCATAGGGTGTATCATATCAATCTATTATGATTCAAGGTAACGAAGAAGATCTAATTGCTTCGCGCTTCGCTGACCCCAAATTACGATATTATTTTCACTTTTGTTAAACATGTACAGGGAAAGTTAATGAAAAACATCTCGATACTTAAATTATGTAAGGTCGCTGACCTTAAGATGTTTACATGAACACGAGTGTGCGAAATAGATCAAAACTTAAATAACAATGTATTTATTACGTTTCATGCAAAAATTGTAAAACAGTAGGTAATTAATTACTGCAATGTTAACTTCTGATGTGGACACTTACTTATTTGAAGAAACCAATCAAAATAGCTGAAGATATAAACAGCATTTTATATTGATAATATTTGTGTAAATTATAACTGTTTTCAAAGATACATTTACAATGTTATACAAGTTCACAACTAATAAACATAAATTTGAAATTTATTTTTAAAATATTACACCCAAACTAGCGCGACGCTACGAATGAAAACAACCGAAGACAATCAAAAAATTTAAATACCGAACGATATAAATGGAAAATAATAAAATAAATTCCAATAAACATGACTATTTTCCAGTTGACATAGCGGTGGGCGTTTATGTCTCAGATTACAAGTCTGGCACATAATCGAATGTGCAGTGAGTTTGTCAGACCACGTCATGACGTATTACGTTAATCAGCGCTGATATGAAATTCCCGAATAATGCAAAAATGATTCTTCTATAATTATAATATATTAAAAGGGACGAAAAACTTTTATAAGTTGTACTTAACAATAGAACAGATAAATATGTATTTATAGTATAACTGTAAATGGACAGTGCTATACATTGTACTTTTTGGAGGGTATTTTGCAATCGACAATGATATCGAAACTGACTTTTTTTTTTAATTTCACCGGTTTGTTTTTTTTTTATATTTTATATATAATTAATTAGTACGGATTTACCACTTACGCTAATTAATATATTAATCAAATTACATTAGTTGATGATAATAATGTTGTTTGTTGTATATCCTAGCTATACCTCCCACCGAAACTATACTGATTGAACTTGAATAAAACCTAAAACGAAAAAAAAAATTGAGATATCTTTTAGAGAAGAGATACGCGATATCGCGAGTAAGGGTTACTACTCGTATAATACTAATTTTTGACAAAGTACGCGACTTTAAAGTTGTATGTTATGGAAATAAAAAGTTTCTCTAAGTATATCAAACACGTCAAAAGCTTACAAAAGAAACATTCTTTATAATGGAACTTAGAAGCTGGCATAAAAGAACATCCGCCTTGCAACAGCTGTTAGGTAATAATTATTTAAAAAAATGCAAAACTAAATAATACGCTTTAGCGCGGTCATTAGCATGCAGAATATTTTCTATTCTTAATACGATATCTTTCATTTTACGACAAAAATGACACTATACAAAAAATTAAGTTAAAGTAAATACTAAAATGAAAATAAAACTTTTTCGTGCCTTCGAAAGAAAAGTGAAACCAATCCGCTGAGACCTACACAAAGGCATAAACCTCAGAAACTGAAAGTGTCCGGCTTATTTGGAACTATTTACACTTTCTTTAACACAATTGTCTTTTATTGAAAATGGTACGCTTACACCAAGACAGTTTTGACAACCATCTTAAATGTTCGCATTATAGTTTGTTATTGTTATTAAATATGTATTAATTTCGCTTTCGTATGTTAAGAACGCGTGACGATTTGCAGTTTTACTAATTTGAACCACATAACTTAAAATAAATTAAAAGAGTTAAGATCATTGTGAAGGTTTGAAGCGAAAGTAAAAGGTTCTTTGAGACGTTTTCTTACGAAATCATTACAAACTGATGCTCTATTTAATGCTCCGTCAAATCGTACACTATTTTTAAACAAATCATCGACGTCCTTGGACAAAGTCAACCGACAATGACCAACGCTTCTATCGATATTCACAGTCAAGTGCTCAATTATAACACCCAATTGTTTGCCAGATAGTTCCGATATAAAACGGTCGGATTGAGGGCGTTTATTTTGATTTCTTTATCTTATGGGCCAATGAGCAAAATGAAAAGGTGCTTAAAGTTCCCTATTGTTAGGTATTTCAGATTGTTTTCGAGTCTTAAAGTTTTCGCACTATTAGTTTTTTGTTTGGAGCGGAGTAATCGTAGCGGACTATCGGAACCCTGTCGAGAATGAATGCAAAAAGTTCACATTAACCGATTATCCACACAGCCGTGAAAAACAATCCGAAAGAAGGCCGCGTTGCAAAACGTCGGCTGAATTTAATTCGTCTGCGTACAATTGCTATTGATAGCTGTGTTATTAAATTATAGATTTTTTTTTCAATCTTGTTGACCGAAATTTCGAGTTGCATGAACATTTGAATTTATTGTTATATAAAAATATCTCTGTATCACATCATCTTATAATATCTTTCATGATACAAATATCTGGATACGATTTGTGTATTTGGATCACATAATCCGTCGTATATTTTGTAGGAAGTCTAAACAAAATACACTGTAATACAATTGTTATCATCAAACATCGCAATTATAGGCGGATACAAACTAATAATACGTTATGGAATAACATATAGTAGAAAAATTGAACAATATGAATAAAAAAATGTTACATCAATATACTTGTCTAAATCATTATTACTATTAAAAGCATTAGTAAAAAAGCCGCAATAACATTAAAATAAATATTGTTATTGATATTTATGATGTCAAAAAATTCCAAAGCCTCGTGTCCGCTCTTGACACACATGCCAGTAATGTGGTCATATCGATCACGTTGTGTAAGCGTTCCACAAATCAAGACTTCCTTATTAGCAGTCTTCGCTTTCTCTACACTGGAACCATCTCGTTGGTGCCATATTAAACGTACAGCGGAATCTGTTTATTTTCTAAATTCATGAATTAATTTACTTTTAATTTTTACTATTTTTAGTTTTATCACTTTTATTTCAATTCGTCATTTAATTTCAAATGCACATTTTGACTTTTTTGTTACAGACTGCAGAAGTACGTATTTTAATGTTTTATTATACATTACTAACTATAAATTTTAAGTTACAAAAACATTACTCTTTTGCTTTATAGTAGGTACCTTGTTAATAATTCGGAACCGTTAAAAACAAATTCATCATTTTTCTGGAAATTTCGGAAACCTCAAACAAACAAAAGACTCAGTAACATTTTACAAAACAATCAAGACCAACTGATACATATGGCAAAATCAGAAAACAGCCTAAACTTATAACAGTAAAATCTGACCAAAGGCACGCTATCGGCGTATGCGCATCGAGTTTATTGTTATAAGGACGCACACACCGCGACAAAACCGCTGCTTTAAAGACGGTCTAACATAGCGACATTTTTAAGGAAGTAAGACCATTAACAAGCTCAGCTCACCATAAATGAGAGTTAAGTAAAACTAGGCCATGACAGAACTTGAACCATCGTACCTTATCTTCTACAGTAATCAGTTATGTTCATATACCTGCATTTACTGTGTGTAAATTCCTTGTAATATTTCTTTTTGGTGTTAAGAAGGTTAGGGTAATGGTAGAGAACTTTAACCCAAGTAATAAAGAGTTACACGCAGTGTACAGTCCTCCCATTCGTTTTCAAATGTCAAATAAAAAGTAATCAGCGTTATTATCTATCGATTGGGCATCACCATTACTAATCGCCGTGAGTTCTGTGTTTCTGGTAAATATTTGTCAACTAAGTTGTAGTTTTGACGTTATTATAGAAGTGAAACAACGGGTGTAGGCTGGATGAGGATTGCGAAAAACCGGGATGTCTGGCGCGAACTTAGGGAGGCCTATGTGCAGCAGTGGACTGCCATAGGCTGAAGTGATAGAAGTAAAATTTCTTTGGGCGCTTGAGGGTAATTTTTTTACGAATAAAACGGCAACGTTTTGATGAAACGGCAACGTAACTGAGGTAGGGTACAGCAGGAATTTCCTGCTCAAAATATGGAGCAGCCCGACTGGGGAAATTACTCTACCTCATAGAAAATCACAGCTAAATATTGCTGTGTTCAAGCCGTGTAGTGTTCTTGTTGGTAAATAAGGACCAAAGCTGCTGGGGGGAATTAGGAATAGGGTAGGAAACGCGCTTTCTAAAAAAAAAACGTTTTTGTCGATAGTGCTGGAACGGAAATCTTAAGCTTTAGATTTGTATAAATATAAACGAGACTTAAAAATTAGTTTGCCAAAGAAGTTTCACTTCTGACATGTGTACTTTGTACGCACGCACTTTTTTATTTTGATTGTGTGTTTTCTAGTCGTCTAACATAAGGTGACTTAGTCACGGCAACTTGGCCTGTGGCATTTATTATCTCAGTATAGAAAAAAAACAACAATGTTGTATGTTAAAATTTTAAATTTCGTGATAGTCTAGTATTCTGAGGTTGGTAATGACCTTTCATTATTCGACTCAAGCTAAACACTTAAATAATAAATAAGTACATAGACTGTTTTATAGATGACTTTAATATAACTCTGCAGCGAATTATTGATCACAAAAAATTAAAAAGTGATTTTTTTGCATTATTATTATCCAGGAATGTGAAATCTTAGGAATGAAAAATACTTTATGAACAGGATAATTTTATAAATATACCTAAACTTTTTGTTTTATAGAATGTATTTTTTCGCATGATTTAGAAGATAATGTTAAATCAAATGAAACGACGCGACGCTGCGTCGCGCCACCCGCCACTTTTGTCACCAGAGTTGCACCAGTAATGGTATAAAAATATTTTTAACATTTTTCCTCAAATTAACGCGGGTTAAGCCGCGGGGCACAGCTAGTATTCAGCGGGTTACAACTTGTTGTAATACAAAATATAAAAACGAAGCAAAATTGGCCTATCATTGTGTAAGACCTTTAATTATTTCTATTTCCACATCTCGAAGATTCGGCACACTTGTAAAACACCGCGATCATCGGTATTCTCAATAATAAGATTCCATGGTGCTATTTAGATAAAAGAATCTTTGCAAGTGTATTGAGAAATGATAGGCTCTATGCTTTTCAATCTGATAAATATTACGCTCACACGAGAATTTCTACACATAATCGCAATCCATGGAAATAGAAATAAATCATCGAAATATATCTACGCACATAACATTCGAAGATTGCACCGAACTTTTTTTTATTCGTTACTGTCAGGTTTGTATATAAAAACCATTAAAATTTTTTGAAGCGTATAAAATAATAATTTCAAGTTCTATTCGAGGTATAAAGAGAATAATTATTCGGGTATACATTTTTTATCATGATTTTTTTATCGATAAAAATCAAAAACACTACTTTACAACATTATCTTAACTCCTTTATTTTATTTGCAATTTTTTTTTTTATATAATTAAATAATTAACAATTATCGAATAATAATAGCAAACTGCAATAATAATAACAGATATCACGTAGACTATACATTAGACACTATATAGCCATCATACATACACTATACATATAACCTTACGCTTTTTTTTTAAGTTACGGACGTTTTTTGCCGGCTAAGGTACCCCCTCCGCAACGCCCCATAAGGAACTTCGATCCAAAAAATTAACAAAAATTTTAATAAAATTAAAAATGTAGGTATCAAAGGAGTTTCTCATAATCATCCTCATATTCGTAGATCTTAGAAACTATCACCATAAATTTATGTCCATATTTATGCTACTAAAATTAGAAGACCGAATATTACAAATAATTTAAATCAGAATGTGATCACTTTTCGTATCTCGAATTAAATTAATAAAAATTATGTTAAAACTTCATAAGTGTGATAAATTAATTAATTTAAAATAAAGGAAACGAGACGCTCGCATAACCACAAGGATCACGTTTTACATATTAATTTTAAGGTCAAACGTAAATTGCAACCTCTTGCGTAATCATACGCAGCTGGTATTTTTTAAGACTGCTGTATAAGGTACCTATATAGGATTCAAGTCTTTTATTAAAAATATGTTTAATTCGAATATAAAAAAAAACTAAATTTTATTTAAGTAATAATTTCTTAAAAGAATCAAAAAATCCAAACACAAATTTAAGCAAAAATGACAAACAACGCTACTACGCTCATGTGATCCTGGTACATTAAACAGTAACATTACAACTACGAGCCTGTCTCCAGATCTCCATGCGTGTTGATCGCTCAGCGTCGCGGTCCAGCGATCGCAGCGTGCTTTACGCTTTCTCCATTCCTCTCGGCACGATTTTATGATAGAACACATGTACTGATTCCAGTGAAAAACTGTTTGTTTGCTTCGTAATTAGTCGTAAAAACCAAATTCAAAAAAATGGCGAAACTCACACGTGAAGGATTCCATACAAACTGTATAAAACCATTACATAATTTAAAAATATAAAGTAAACAATTTTATTGTATTATTTTAAATGGTTCTATTGATATCCTCTAAGTACATAACCCTAAAAGACTAAATGATAATATAATTCTTCCTGACTTATAGATAGACTTAATATATCTAGAATCTGTTTCCTAATCCAAAAATATAAAATATTTCTTAACTAGCTCAAAAATATTATTATACTTACATGGATTTTATAACTACTAAAAACTCAAGGATTTTTTTATGTAGAAAAGCAAATAAAAGTGATTTACCCGCGTTATCTGCTCCTTTCAAACACTATATCTGAAACAAATAAATCATTACTTAAAGTTGAGCATAAATTACAAAAAATATAACAAAATACTAGTGAAATAAATGAAATAAATACCGGTCTAAACTCTTAGTTCTATACAAACCGTCACAAGTAAAATTAAAGCTGCCCAATGTTACCATGGGCTATATTTATTCCTAGTTATAAACTTCGTCAACAAAAACATAAACGCAAAAGAGTTTTCTAGTGAATTTTCAATAATCTCTAAAACATTAATTATTATGGACGTTAATTACGTGATTCCTTTTAGTCACAAAATATTTTCATAATAGTATCAAGTCATTGACTCATTTATAATTGTGTTTGCTCGCAAACGAAAAAAAACCGATTTCAATTACATCGACGAGTAATACAACGTAGATCGATGAAAAAAGAGTCAAGTAACTACGCATTATCAAAGATTACTCAAAAATTAGTTACCAGATCTCGATAAAATTTATATGTGACCACATGATAAACATCAGCTTTCGATTAAATTAAAAATTATCAAAATCGGTACAACCAGTAAAAAGTTATTGCGGATTTTCGAGAGTTTCCCTCGATTTCTCTGGGATCCGATCATCAGATCCTGGTTTCCTTATCATGGTACCAAACTAGGGATATCCTCTTTCCAACAAAAAAAGAATTATCAAAATCGGTACATCTAGTAGAAAGTTATGCGGTATATAATACAACGTAGGTCGACGAAAAAAGCGTCAAGTAAAAACGCATTATTAGATATAACTCGAAAAGTAGTTGTTAGATCTCAAATAAATTTAAATGGGACCAATTGGCATACACCACCTTTCGATTAAAAGAAAATTTGTCGAAATCACTCCACCCAGTCAAAAGTTCTGATGTAACATACATAAAAAAAAAAAAAATACAGTCGAATTGAGAACCTCCTCCTTTTTTGGAAGTCGGTTAAAAATAGGGTAAAATTGAGAACCTCCTCCTTTTTTGGAAGTCGGTTAAAAATATTAACATTTTACCACATTTAAAATTTTACCACAATGTTACTAGTAAATTAAACAAAAAAATATATACATATATTAAATATAACTCCTAATCATAGACCCAATCAAATAAACAAAATATTTGTTCCCAATCCAATAAACCTAATAAACAATAATTTTTTTATTGAAAATGATAAAAATCAACACGAAGTATATGATGTTTTGGAAGATTTTATCACGTTCAATTTGTAATATGAAATCTCGTTACGTATGTTACAAAATTTTAGAGGCCTTAATATTCTGTGACGTTGAGAAGATTTATTTGCGTTCGATGATCTTGGGTAGAGACTTGAAACTGTGGCACACATTCAGCTTGTAAAATCCCACTGCTGCTTAGCATAGACCTCTTTCTCCATGTAGGAGAAGGATTGGAACTGTTTACAGAGTACGTATTAAGGTACGTATTAATTTAAGGTACGTATTTCACTTTTAACTTAAAGAACTTCGTAATAGTGCTTTATGCTCTCAAGCAAAAGTTGTGTTTCTGTGATGGGTGGTTTGAGACTAGGTTCAATAATACGCTCCTGTGACGCTTTTCATAGCACCACAGTAATATGCAGAAAATTTGGTTAATAAAATAAAAAAAATAAAAAAGGTTCTACACTACAGAGATACGATATGAATCATTCGTGTGTGTGATTCACTCGTAGCACAATTTTTTTAATCGATTACAGCGTTCACACAACAAAGTTACTGTAATATTGAACGTTCAATATAAAATTAACCGGTAACTCTTTGAAAAAATATAGAAAGCGAGGTCATTTGAAAATGGTTATTCTTTCCTATAAGGGTGATTATATTATTGTTTATAAAACCATACATCAAATAGCGAACATTTATTAATAATCACTAATGATGGTGTGACAGACTACGACAAGTATGAGTCGATAACCTATGATTAGGGTTGCCACTGTTGTAAACATCATAATGTAAATGTCATAATCCGGATAGGGTAACGTACCCACAATTTTAACCCCTCCCTCCTGGTGACCACCCGTAGTATTTGTAAATACCTCCTCGAGGGGGGCCTCGAGTTTTCACATAGTAATTCAGAAGTATGGTTTAAATATTTTTTTACAAACAGCAAGTTGAAAAATATACTTTGACTCGCGTTTGTCTTTATCAATATGAAAAAGCGTGAGATTTTTCTAGAGATTACTGACTACGTGACGAAAACCTAAGATCCCCCCGCCCCTGTGACCAAGCGTGGCATTTTTAAAGATCCCCCCCCCCCCCAACAGGTCACGTAGTATGGGTATGTTCCCATATATATATTCCCATATAATCAGCGATCGATCTAAATAACCCAGTTCTTAGTTTTAATAATTCTGCTTTGAAATCATTAGTTTTGTTGTAAAGATAAAATATTATATTTTCTTTAAATTAATTAGAGATAGTTCCATTATTAAATTTTCTAGGATGACCTAATGTTAATATTTTGGACAACAATTACAAATCACGAATTTTTTATACTCGTTAATTTTAAACTGTAAATCATTTACCTTCGTCCATTAATCTTCTTGAATAGAAATGTACCCGAAATATTGTATATTTTTGTAGTGTATACAACCCTAGGTCAAAGGCCTATAAAGGGCTCTGACCTTTAATTACGATAATTTGTATATTGATGTTCGTGTTAGACATCAGCCCTGTGTTATACTTTTTCTAATAATTCGTCATATCTGTCAATTTATCGCTAGCAATAGACATGATATGGTTTCATTTCTAGATTTGAACATAAATTTGAATAATCAATTATTATACGTAATATACTAATGTTGCTCGTTACTTTAGTCGCACAATTCCAAGGGATCCATACATTTTCCGGCACAAAAAAGATCATGTGTCATTACAGACTGTAACCTATCTTAGTGTTTAATTGCTTCCAGATCTATTCAGTTTTTCTGAATTGGTTGTGTTGCAATATATCGAACACATGTACTTTAATATTTTTAATAGTAGATATAGATCATTCTGCATATGAGCTAGTTCAATTGTCTTAAAAATATTTATTGCTAAATACCTAATTTACATCAACTGCGAATCAGACAAAAAAATATTTTAGTAAAATTTTAGTTGTTCTTAAAAATAGAAAAGAAAAAAATGGTGCAATTTTAAATCGTAGAATATATTTTAATTTAAGTTTAACAATTTTATGAACGTGTAGATAATATTGGGAAGAATTTATAGAAAAGAAGTTAGTAAAAATTTGAAAGCAAAATAAGTACTCTGACATCTTAAGAAATAATATAATTTTGAAAAACAATAGAACTAACTAATCTATTACATAATAACAATAGAAAAATATTGCACTTAGTCAAAATCGGCGCTGCAACCCTTACAAACAAACTCTAGCCATGAGCCATTAAACCATATTTATAATTACATCACGTACTCATCTCCAGTCTCCGGACACATCAGTCAAAGTCAAAGTTAACAAATAAAATACTTATCAGCCGTAAGACAAGTACCAGGCTGACATAAATAGCGTGGCATTGTGTAAGAGAGTGTAGCCTTTGAATCCGGTTCGAGGCTGTCTAGCGCTTACAATCCTTTCCTTGTTACAATTGGATAAAGCGAAGCTTTGTGTGATTTAAAACACTTTAAAAGTTCATACTTGCTGGTAAAATTTTATATTTTATTGTTTATTTCTTAATACTAATGAATAATTATATTCATATTACATATTTATGGGTTTATTACTTAAAACTTTTTGTTTTATTAAGCTTAACGAATAAGCGCGAATTTTAATTAATATCTTGTTTTTTTTTTTCATAATGGTAAGTATTGGCCATACAGGTGTTTGCCGTGGTCTGGGTGTTTGTGCAGTCCTTGTGGGTCTCCCCACGTGACTCGGAGAGCACGTTAAGCCGTCGGTCCCGGTTGTTAGCATGTACATCTGATAGCGATCATTACTCATAGTAGGGAATATATCCGCCAATCCGCATTGGAACAGCGTGGTGGATTAAGCTCTGATCCTTCTCCTACATGGGGAAAGAGGCCTATGCCCAGTAGTGGGATATTACAGGCTGAAGCTATAATGGTAAGTAAAGGATTAACTTTTGTTTTCATATATTTAAATACCCCTTCGAAATTTTATAGAATTTGTAAACGCGAGACCCAATATACTCGTATGTAGATTCCTAGACAAATTAAATTGACTATAAAAATTTCTCTTCATTCGCCATAGATATAACACTAAAAACTTTATAACATAAAAATATAGTAATTTCATTCAATGCACTATTAATTTAATAAAATAATCACCTCAGGCTTTTTTAATTACTAAAACATCACTTTCACGTTTTCTATCATTTATTTTAAAGATATATTCAAAACCTCAAACCATTTGAAAAACATCAAGATACACTAAAAATATATATGCGGTAAATCTCGATGTGTCGATATGTGGGGAATGCTGTGTTTTTCATACACTTCGCAGAAGCATGCTCGGACGCAAGTAGCGTGCAACGAGAGAAATCATAGAGCTATGCATATTGATGACTATGGCTTTCTCCCTCTAGTATTTAAGAATGATTTTAAAATGTAATTACTCTGCTACATTACAGTATAATCATCTATTTATAGTATGGATTAGTGTTATCAGATGCACAAGTTACTGTCCTCTACTATGAATATGACTGCGAATGTATGGTTCTGACCATGTCGGTATGTAATGCTTGTTATACTTGAAATTTGGTTATCTGTTCCTCCATTATGAATCATAAGTAGATATTATATAGCCTACATCATAAGTGCATTGTCTATTTAAAAAGAAAATAAAACCAGTGGATTCTATCATCAAGGAGTAATATAAAGTCTCTATATAAGGGTGCAAACACTTTATACTTTTTAAAATAATAACACTTACGCGGTAAATCGTATCTAAAAAAATAATAATCTATGGGTTGAAAGAAGAAAAAAAAACGTTACAATTTGTTATATTTACTAACTTATTTTAAACAATGATTGTTTACAATTCATCGCGACGGTAGACTTTTAAGTAAACTGTATATTTAGAAGAAATTCTTTAACAATTGTATTCTACGATTTGATTTCGAGCAACGTGATAGACTAAACTCCTATCAAAAATCAAAACTAAAAATTACTTTTTTTCATATAATAGGCTTTAAAATTACTAATTCGTCATTTTACAAATAAAAATTATATTTATAGTAATTTATTAATTATATTTAAAAGTGAAGCAACCTCCGAAACGGAATGTCGATTCCAAAGAGAAGAATTGGCAAGAAACTCCGCAGTAACAATTAAAAAAAAACTGTATTTTATTACAAAGTTGGTAATATCGTGCATGAAATACAGCGCGACTTAATCCACACAATTTAAATATACTCCTCTATCTTAGCAGAATTGTATATTTTATTTATTTTTTTCTACTTTATTGTACACCACAATTACATGTTACACATTAAATATATTTTAAGACAGATACAGACTTTGAAGTACAATAGGCGTACTTGTGACTATTTAACCATCCAGACAACCCAAGTAAAGGAAGGATAAATCTATTATCAGCGCGAGACAAATTAGGTAGAACAGTTTTATAATAAACTTACATTCAAATAAATAATGGATATATACATACGTAATACATAACTTTATCATACACTAATAAACAAATAATAGACTAACTAATAATATACAAAATAAAATCTGAGAGAAAAACATATTAGAACAAAAACTCTTATATCTTCCGCTGTAATAACTTCGAGAAATAAAAAAAAATATATAAGTCTAAAATTATAAGAATATTCAACTCCTTAACAGTAAGTTGATTATAAATCATGTAATCACAATAACTTACTGTGTATTTTTTATTGACATTCCTCGTACAAGTCATTAATTGCGTAATCATTACTATTGTTTCTTTAAGCAAATAAAAAGAATTAACTCAATTACACTAATTAGACTTTGAATCACGGACCGTAGTGGACCGTAGATAACTTTATTTGTAAATTTATTACTAATAGAAAAACAATCAATCGTAACAAATTAATAGATTAGCCACTAAATAATTATCGTCAATCCCCCTGTTTTTTTTTTCACCGTGACTACAATATAATTTTAATCTTTGAGTAAACTTTTAGTACAATCTCGTCATTTGAATAAATGCTAATTTTTGGTGTTGCTAGACATGAAAAAACTGTTAAATATAACTTAAAATCGATTTATTTAAATAAAATACTGCCAACAAAAAAAATCTAGTTATTCAGAGGAATAGGAGTTAGTGATGTGTAACAGATTTTTATATTTAATTTCATATAATCATTTTATTTTTGTGAACCAATTTAAATATGTCTAATATTGTAAAAAACAAATAAATGAACTTTATGACCAATAAGAGCTATGAACAGTATTAATCAATTGCTACGTTCACGGTCCATGGCTGAGCACAAAACTATTGGTGCAAGGTTATGTTAAACACACACTACGAAATTGTATTATGTTGGCTGAATTGATGCGGATTGCGAACACAGATTTAAGGCAAATGATGACATGAAAAGAAAGGCACATATTTGTGTCCACATTCTACGTTTTTTTTTTGTCTTGTTTTAGTTATGGATGTGTTTCCCTTTGCTAACCTATTACAGTATTTGTTTTCTATTTTTATCCAAGTTATTTATGTTATTGAGGAGTATTTTAACGTAATTTTTGAGTAAAAACGTGAATAAAAAATGTCGCCACCAACAAGAAATATGATGGACTCATTTTATATTAAAAAAAAATAATCCCGGGAAGTTGGAATGCAAAAAAAATGTTACTTATTAAATTTTCTTGCAAACGATAGATACTTATTTTACTAACCTCTTTGAAAATTAATAACTAGCGTTCCCAGAGAAACAATATATAATGGAGTTGGTTAATATTAGACTCACTAAGAAATAGGTTGGAAGGTGGAGGCTGGAAAGGCTACAATATTACTATTAATTACAGATAAATCACAAATTCTTATATTTAACTATAAACTTTTTTTTTCATTATACGCGTAGAACTCTCTATACTTAAAATATAAGAAAGACAAACTATTTTAATTTTATTGTCAAACTATGTTTAAAGAAAACATATTAAAATTGAATCGATTTTAATCCCCCAATAATCCGCATCTGAACCTGCATCCACGGATATGAAAATTTTGGCATCCACCACAACCTAATGATATGTAACTAAAATAAATAAAAATTTAATAATCTAAATAAATTATAGACATAATATAAGTTATAAAATAAATATTTCTCTTCTTGAGATGTAAAATATCGCATCGTGCATTCATAAATTGAGTAAATGATAGAATATGGCAGAAGTCCTATACATTCTACAAAAACTTGTTTATAATAATTGTGTTTGCTCGCAAACGAAAAAAAAACCGACTTCAATTACATCGACGAGTAATACAACGTAGATCGACGAAAAAATAGTCAAGTAACTACGCGTTATTAAAGATTACTCAGAAAGTAGTTATCAGATCTCAATAAAATTTATATGTGACCACATGATAAACATCGATTTTCGATTAAATTAAAAAAAAATATCAAAATCGGTAAATCCAGTAAAAAGTTATTGCGGATTTTCGAGAGTTTTCCTCGATTTCTCTAGGATCCCATCATCAGATCCTGGTTTCCTTATCATGGTACCAAACTAGGGATATCCCTTTCCAACAAAAAAAAGAATTATCAAAATCGGTATATCCAGTAGAAAGTTATGCGGTATAATACAACGTAGATCGACGAAAAAAGCGTCAAGTAAAAACGCATTATTAGATATAACTCGAAAAGTTATTGTTAGATCTCTAATAAATTTAAATGCGACGAAATGACACACACCACCTTTCAATTAAAAGAAAATTTGTCGAAATCGCTCCACCCAGTCAAAAGTTCTGAAGTAACATAGATTAAAAAAAAATACAGTCGAATTGAGAACCTCCTCCTTTTTTGGAAGTCGGTTAAAAATATTTGAAGCTCAAATATAAAATGTGTTACGTCTTCATTTTTTAATAATAGTAATCTCATTCTTTCAGGATATTTACTTCCCAGCTAAAACAAACTTTGAATTTACCAAGTGTCTGAAACAGAGTTATTTTCATAATATCTCAATTAAAGCTATTTTTTAGTTTTAAAATAATATTAAACGCAGTATATTAAACATAATAATCTGTAGAAGGTTAATCAGAAATTATCATATTGGCAATTTTTTAAATATCTTTGATTATAATAGACTAACATTACAAAAATATTTCTTTCATTATTCTTCTGTACTAGGTAAGAACCTTAGATAATAAAAAATAAGTTATCATTAGAAAGTGTAAGTAAAGATAATGAGATATGAAATGTTTGTAAACGTGGCGAAGAAAATGTCATTAGACATACGTCATTTGATACGGCTGAGCATGTTTCTATCATTTGCTCTTTCATTACTCGTCATACATTGGTGGGAAATCATACTTGTTAATAATGTTTTTTTTTTTGTTAAAAATTGACGACGCGTTGTTTCTGCAGTTCTTGTGGGTCTCCCCACCGTACTTCGGAGAGCACATTAAACCCTCGGTCACGATTGTTATCATGTGCACCTGATAACGATCGTTACTCGTAGTAGAGAATATATCTGCCAACCCGCATTGGAGCAGCGTGGTGGATTAAACTCTGTTCCTTCTCCTAGATAGGGAAAGAAATCTATGCCCAGCAGTGGGATATTACAGGCTAAGGCGCATCATCATTACAGTCTATACAGTCCACTGCTGGACATAGGCCTCCACAAGTTTACGTCAAAAATAACGTGAACTCGTATGTTTTGCCCATAGTCACCACGCCGGGCAGGCGGGTTGGTGACCGCAGTACTGGCTTTGTCGCACCAAAGACGCTGCTGCCCGTCTTCGGCCTGTGTATTTCAAAGCCAGCAGTTGGATGGTTATCCCGCCATCGGTCGGCTTCTTAAGTTCCAAGATGGTTGTGGAACCTTGTTATCCCTTAGTCGCCTCTTACGACACCCACGGGAAGAGAGGGGGTGGCTAAATTCTTTAGTGCCGTAGCCACACAGCACTAAGGCGCATACTTGTTAATAATTATTACATTTATACATTTCAAAGCTTTCATTTGAGGCCAGAGCAAATGTCTTTCCTAAAGGTTACAGTGTTTATGGCTTATGGGTGATTTTTTGTAACAATAAATAAACAGCGCGTTTACTGATGTGAGATTTTAATACCTACAAAGGTGTTTTTAACGAACGAGGCTTGTGTACTTATGAATATAGGCTCAGTGCCCTGGGCCTAATTACCTACGTTATCGACACTGATTATTTTTAACAAAGTTTATATATTATACGTTGATACCTACTATTTTTGCCACGAAAATATCCACAAAAATGGGTATTTCGGTCACCAGCCTAGCCCAGTTCATACAGCCAAATGATAAATTAACATTACATTCCGATGAAATGTCAAGACAATAACGTTACGAAAGTTCCATTGACGCCAATTACTAGGTGTTGGTTCAAACTTTGCCCCTACCATTCCTTGAAGAGCAAACGCAGTAGCCGGTCTTACGGCCAGTATCGATATTCTATCTATCTCTGATTTTCCTTACTAGAGATCCATATAAATGGTGTTAAAAAAACTATCGCTAGTAGGCAATAAAATATCTAATAGTAATTGCTTATCTGTCTAGGTAAGGTATATATGCCGGTTTAGACTACTTTTTCTTCTTTAGATATAAAAGACGAATTTAATTTCAATTTAGTCAAACTTAGCTGGTTACGTACTATGTCAAAAAATCTCAGTTACAATATATAAATGACATAAACAATCACACCAATTCAGTGCCAAATTTAAACCATACAAAAAGTCAAAGTTTTAGTCAGCTGTACAACATCACCTAATACTCAAACAAAAACAGGTCGCTACGCGCTCGTAAAATAAACCCAGTGATCAAATGAAGCTGTGTGTGAGATGGACAGACAGAGGTCACTATGGCACAATGAGGTATTTATAGACCTACAGAACACGCTCTAATGGATAAACGAGACACAAGTTTGAACTGATGTGGCTTATTGATAACATAAGAAAAATATATATTGTTAGCCATAACATTTAAACGCAATAATATAGGACGTTAATCGTAATAAAAACAGCCAAAACAGTTGCTAGGTGTAAAATTATGGCTTTCAAATTAAATCAATCAAAAATAACATAATAAAACCAAATCAAATTGTGTGTTTTTACCTAATTTATTTGATGTTGTTAAATATGTTAAAATATACTAAATTATTCGGAACAACAGAAAAACAGCTGATCGGGTACCCACAACTTCGATATTGTATAAGACACAGATAATATATAACAGATGTTAAGAATCTAGTGTGTTCTAAAATCAATTACTAAATGAAATATAATAGCTTTTTAGTTCCTTTATTTACTAAAGAGGGTACTGCGTTTTGGTTATAATTCTTGTAAATTTTTAAAATTGTGTCCAATGGTCCAAGCCCCAGATTAGTAAGCTGGATTTTTAGTTATTTGCAAGTAAATATTTATTATGTATTTCAAAATATTTTTATAGCTGACGTAATTTGATTTGAAAATTCTCTTAAATAAATCGTCGTTTCTAATACTTCACCTTTTCAAGACAAATAAAAATTTAGAACCTTCCAGAAAAATTTCACAACAATTCGCACCAGGGCCGCATAAAACCCAACAGTTTTAATTTTAAATGTCGTTTTATTACTGATTTCGACACTAGCTATTGAGGCATTCCCATTCCAATAGATTGTCGTGACAATCGGTTGTAATACCCACAGCGGGGTTCTGCTATTTCACTAGTTTTCTTATGGTCAATCAGTATCGTTTACTATCGTAGTTTTTTTAAAAAACGAATATGTAGTATTATTAGGTATATCCTTATGGGATTGTTATGGGTTGTTCATAATAATACCATGAAGATATAATTAAGTTTCTTATATACAAATCCTCTCAGAAACAAAAATGATTTGTTAATTAATTATAATTAATTTACCTATTATTGACTAATTTGCTTTATTACCGTTACTAATAGTTGAGGACTTTCATCTGACATTTATCATTACAGCCTATACAGTCCACTGCTGGACATAGGCCTCCACAAGTTTACGCCAAAATAAAACGTGAACTCATGTGTTTTGCCCATAGTCACCACGCTGGGCAGGCGGGTTGGTGACCGCAGTACTGGCTTTGTCGCACCGAAGACGCTGCTGCCCGTCTTCGGCCTGAGTATTTCAAAGCCAGCAGTTGGATGGTTATCCCGCAATCGGTCGGCTTCTTGAGTTCCAAGGTGGTTGTGGAACCTTGTTATCCCTTAGTCGCCTCTTACGACACCCACGGGAAGAGAGGGGGTGGCTAAATTCTTTAGTGCCGTAGCCACACAGCACCATCTGACATTATTTTGTCTTAAAAAATATGAAAATTGTAGCTTGTATCCCACAGGTATGAGGCATTATGTAAAATATGATTGCTTCTAACACAGTCTCAAATTAATTAAACTCTTGACTTCATAAACGTCTCCCCTTAAAGAAAACAATATAGTACCTACTTACTTAAGTGAAAAACGAAAAAATAATTACCTATACTTTCTTACTTATAGCAAAATAAAATAAATCAATTAATCATTGATAAAGTAGATTTTATCTGGCTTATTTTAAATGATTTATATAAGAGAAAATAAATACATTTTCCCGCCATTTATATTTCTTCTAATTGTAATACGAAACTTCTCAGAAGATAATAAAAACAAATCATCCATTCAATGAAACGGTCTCAATAATTTCGACACTTATTTACAACAGCCCAAAACAGAAAATTAAATTTGAATCTTAAATCTGATCAAAATAGAATATAATGTTAATTGGTACACATTGTATCATGTGACCTTTTAAAACTTTGATAGAAACGTTTAAAGGATAAAAAACGTGTTTCCAATAATATTATTGTAATAGCTGTCAAGATTGTTTTCGCAGATATCACCTCATGACTTCTGCGAGCCTGGTATTCGAATTTATTTACTGATCAAAGCTCAAGAGACATTTTTATTTTTTTAGTATAACCCATTACCTTATTTCAATGACTATTTTTATTTTTTCCATTTATAACATTAAAAAGCCAATCAAAGTAATGTTAATTTAACATATTATTGCAGTTATGTAATACATATTGTTGTTACCAAATTAACCAACACATTAAACACAGATTCAAAGTTTTTTTTTTTATATTATGTGTTTTTTTTTCTATATATTCCTTATTTAATTATAATTATACTGATATTATAATAACCTTAACATGACACAAAAACTAATTTTTATCTGAGACATTTAATCTAGATTTTTATGTAATATAAAAGAATATAAATTATATTATTAATAATAATATATTTTATATCAATTAAAAATAGACCCGTATTATTGAATAATATATATACGAAAAACCTGATATCTAAGAGAGATGAACACAAAAAAGCCAATGAATTCGACAAGTATAAAAATCAAGATGAGCTTAACCGCGCAGGACACTATTAAATCTAAAATTGTGTGCTCGAAAACGAAAAAAAACGACTTCAATTGACATCCCCAATTATACAACATAGGTAGTCATAAAAATATCAATTAATTACGCATTATTAGAGATAGCTCAAAAACTACTTGACAAGCACCAGCTTCCGATTAAAAAAAATCATCAAAATCGGCACACCCAGTAAATTGCTTATTGATAAATTTACTCGTTAACTAATTCTTTGTATCACTTGGCGTGATAATGCATATTCTGATAACCTGTAATCGTAAGAACATTGACATAGCTATTATTATTGTATATTTTGTTGATTATCCTTTAATAAATAAATAAATAGCTATGCGATGATGATACGATCCAAAATTCAGTCGAATTGAGAGCCTTCTCCTTTTTTGAAGTCAGTTTAAAACGAGTTTAAGCGAAGTTACTATATATGCAAAGCCGATACACTCAATAAGTCAGGCTCACTTACATTAACAGTTACTTTGCTAATCCTACAGATAAAGAGTATCGGGAGCACTGGGTCAGAGAATCGAACCGGTTACCTAGTGACGCGCTCCGAGATGAATGAGTAATCAACAAACGGCTACTTTTCGTTTCGTTTGCCGTGTACTGTTATATAAAATATTTTAGGTAGGTAACTTTGACAGTCAAATCACAAAATTATTTTTTATTTTTACGTGGTCCACATTTAGTGGGTAAAATTAAATTTATAAACATTGTTTACTTAACAAACTTCGTAAATCAACTCTCTGAAAAAAAGAAGCTTTCAAACGAAGTTAATGTCAAAAACTTTGCTAAAAGTTCCGCGCGCAATTTTTGTATTATATAAAATTTCGCCACTATCGATGTATGTAAAAACATAACACAATCTTTAATATTTTCTACGTGACATTGGCGAAATCATCTGTGCTCATTTGACTCTATTGAAAGCCACTAACCCTAAAGAAGAAGAAGAAGAACCTTTAATATGTCGATCTTAAAATCTCATCTGTGTCAAAATTACCCATAAAGGGCTTATAACTTTGACACACAACAAAATTGCCAGTTTTTGATACATATTATGATTTTTATGGACGTTAAATAACTTGAAAGTATGAAAACCAACCTGAGAGCCCATATTAAATGACCTCTTGTGTCTCATATTTAACATTGTCAAAGTTAGCTAAAAAAATATAGTAATGATCTGTCAAAGTTACCCCGATTGACTGTATTTAAACTATATCTAATATATAAAATTCTCGTGTCGCGGTGTTTGTAGTTAAAAACTCTTCCGAAACGCTTGACCGATTCTCGTGAAATTTTGGGTGCATATTGAGTAGGTCTGAGAATCGAACAACATCTATTTTTCATACCCCCTAAGTTACAAGGTGGGGGGGATTAAGGGGTTAATAATATAAATGGCAAAACAACGTTTGATGGGTCAGCTAGTCTGTCTATTTAAACATTTCTTGTCTCTTTGTATCAATAACTGTGCTTTCACCGATTGTTAACCGCCTTCAAAAATATATAAATATGGTTCTGCATATATTAGTCGCAATGTGATTTCATAAAACCTATCAATCTCCTTAAAGGAACGCAACCGCATAAACAGAAATAACCTCAAAGCTCTTTAACATATTTGCGTAAATTCGAATGACTACGGAAGTCGCTAATGGCATTTGCTTTACTTGTTCAAACTGAAAGTAAATAACCTAAGACCGTAATATACTTTTGTTAAGTTTATAATCGAACGTCGAGTGCGGACTCCACCAATTGATTGCCGCGATGCGCTTAATTAGCGTGAAGGAACGCACAAAGTCAAAAACGCCAATATGTATATATATTACAGCCTATACAGTCCACTGCTGGACATAGGCCTCCATAAGTTTACGCCAAAAATAACGTGAACTCATGTGTTTTGCCCATAGTCACCACGCTGGGCAGGCGGGTTGGTGACCGCAGTACTGGCTTTGTCGCACCGAAGACGCTGCTGCCCGTCTTCGGCCTGTGTATTTCAAAGCCAGCAGTTCGATGGTTATCCCGCCACCGGTCGGCTTTTAAGTTTCAAGGTGGTAGCGGAACTGTGTTATCCCTTAGTCGCCTCTTACGACACCCATGGGAAGAGAGGGGGTGGCTAAATTCTTTAGTACCGTAGCCACACAGTACAATATGTAAAGCGGGCTAAACTTGTAATACGATTCTAAATGTCACATTATTCTAGTGACATGACAGTTATGTTTTGTACGTCAATCAAAACAATTTATATTCCGTTATCTTGTTTTGATGATAATTAACATATTTAAAAATATCATTTCAATGTCAACACATTTTTTTTTTATACAAACGCTCGTGCGAATTTTAACATATATCTTTGTTTAAAACGATATTTTAAAAACGAGTCGTTTAGTTAGTAAAATTATTTTTTGTATCAAACTTATTTTAATAAATAATTTATACGTATAATATTTTTAATTACCATATTTACTATTATATCACTGATTTATTTTTATGGAAAATAATTGTGTTTGCTCGCAAACGAAAAAAACCGACTTCAATTCCATCGACAAGACAATACAACGTAAGTAGACGAAAAAATTAACAAACGCACTAGTCGTCACTATGATTTTTGAGGGTTTCCCTCGATTCCTCGATTCCATCATCAGATCCTGGTTTCCTTATCATGGTACCACACTTGGGATATCTCCATTGCAACAAAAAAAGAATTATCAAAATCGGTTCATAAACGACGAAGTTATCCCCGAACATACATATATATATATACGGCCGAATTAAGTAACCTCCTCCCTTTGAGTCGGTTAAAAAAGGAAAAAATGTAATGAAAATCTTTTTTATCTCTGGTCTTTTAAGCTTATTAACTTGAAGAAACTACGGACCTAATTTAATAAGATTATACAAACACACGTTCGTGAAATACATATTCCGATACCTTACAAGTTCGGACTAAACTTAACTGTACGTCTAATAATACTAATCTTACTTACTTACTACGCTTTTATGATATTTCACAACCTTCTATAAATAGACATTCTAATAATTATAATAAAGATATTTATTAGGATGGGTTATTTTGTCAACTATAATTGTGACGTAAAATATCAAATATATTTTCTCTAACCCGCAGTTAAGTAGCGTGGTGGAGCTCAGTCCCTTCTCATATATGGAGAAAGAGGGCTTTCTCAGCAGTGGATTGTGACAGGCTGAATCAATTTATCAATCAAAATATATATGACACGCTATTAATTGATTGATGAAGAACTCGAAATCTGACTTGTGTTATGGTTTTTATACTGTATTAGTTGCACCTGCAACTTTTTGCAATTACATACTATGAAATTCCTTTTTTTAACAGAACCAATCTAAATTTCGGATTAAGAAATACAAAATGTCCTAACTCTAAATCGCGTCGATTTTCTTTCAAATTCATTCTGATAGACAGAAAGATATAAATAACAGATAATATTAATAAGATTAAAATACATATTAACATTACGTTTATGAAATAAATAAAATATAATTTATTTTTAAGAAAATAAAGTTATTTAACCATAAATATTTTTAATCTCCATTTTCGTTTTTCGCAGGATCAAGTTTAACTAATTATGCACTATTAAATAAGCTTAACTTGTTACGGAATGCAACGCAACGTGCGTCAAATGTAACGTAACAAGAACTTTGTGTGGACTATTATCGTATTAGATTGCGTAGTAGTTATGTCATAGGTTTAAAGGAATTATAGTTTTCCTGGAAATAGCTAACAGCAGTCCGGTCATTAGAACATCATACATATACATTTACTTAAAGAGTTAAAGGGACAAGGAGCCGTTCATAAAATACGTCTTTTCGTCGTTCATAAACTGAGGTAGTAGAGATGGCGAACGCTAACGCGACCCCATCTCGCCCCACTCAGGCGGACGACTGCTCACACGTGGTGGTTTTTAGTCAGTAGGAGTCTGACATAACCCTCTGGCGCCCCCGTGCTGGAGGGTATCCATGATGGATTTTCCCCAAGTAAAAAAAAAAAAAAAAGGTGGGCACGGCAGGAAATTTCCTATTCAAAATATGGAACAGCCCGATTGGGGTAGTACCTCGACCTAAACAATACTGCTTTCAAGCAGTGTTGTATTCCTGTTGATGAGTAAGGTGAATAGAGCTCCTGGGGGAATAGGGTCGGCAACGCGCTTGCTATGCTTCTGGTGTTGCAGACGTCTTAAGCTACGGTAATCGCTTACCATCAGGTGAGCCGTACGCTTGTTCCTACCTCAGTTTAAACCTCAACCTACGAACGTCAGCTTTATTGGAACAGTCGTCACCATTAGACTTACACCAGAATGGTCGTATACGCAACACTAAAGCTGTAATCTTCATTTATTTGGATCAATGGCTTCAAAAGAATCAAAATAATACAGATTATTTCGCCACTGTCACGAAGACACAAAGGAGGTTAATCAGTGTTACACTGGCTGATATTACAACATTAAAAGACTTTTGAAGACATGTTTCACCCTTAACTTAGAATAATAAAACATTTAAAGAATAAATCAAAGTATAACAAACACATCCCAAACATAGTTTTAATAATCTATGTACCTACAGCAACTGTTTGTAACAGCGGTAAAATGTCGATAGAATTATTTATAAGCTTACTAAAACTTGTAACTTTTTTTACAAGATTTTTACCAAACTGTTTAGGTAACAACTACATTAGCTATTAAAAGTGTTTTAAAAGCGGTCCAACTGGTACCTATTACAGAAAACGTTTAATTTTGATTGCACAAAGTATTATTTACACACGCCTCGTAACCACGATTCGATGCGTGAGCGCACTTACTGGTACAAAGTGATTTATGCGTTTATGTTGTAGGTATCCAATCCGTGTACAATGAATTATTATTAGAAGTAGATATGTTACATAACAGGCTGGAGTCGCCCTTTTAACCGACTTCCAAAAAAGGAGGAGGTTCTCAATTCGGCTGTATTTTTTTTTAATGTATGTTACATCAGAACTTTTGACCGTGTGGACCGATTTCGACAATTTTTTTTAAAATTGAAAGCTAATGTTTGTCATGTGGTCACATATAAATTTTATTGAGATCTGATAACTACTTTTTGAGTAATCTTTGATAACGCGTAGTTACTTGACTATTTTTTCGTCGATCTACGTTGTATACTCGTCGATGTAATTGAAGTCGGTTTTTTTTTCGTTTGTCTGCAAACACAATTATAAATGTATGTAAATATTGTTCTTTGGACTTTAAATTATTATTGATTTTTAGGTATCGTATTATGTAACCCCGAAAGTGAATATTTAAAAATAAAATGTTGATATTAATAATAATTGGTATTACATAATATACACACCCTAACAGACGCAAACAACGATAATCATTACAGCCTAAACAACGATAATACCTATATATAAAAAAAAAACAGGTAAAACAAAAACCAAAACAACTTTTTAAAAAATTACGTACCTAATTTGACAAATGCAAGAAAAATAGAATCACAAATAACGTAAATACCGTATGAAAATGATTATCTAAGGGATAGGTAATTCTTTTTTTAATTAATAATGATTTTATGATATATGGATTATATAATTATCGCTGTAGATACAAGATGGAAGGATATTACCTACTTTTGTGTTTCTTTCACGTCAATTAAACCAAAAAACAGTAATAAAATCGTAAGACAAAAACATGACTGTTCATAAGTTACCTTCACGGTTCGAAGTAACCATTTTTTTAGTTTTTTTTTTTACCAAAAAAAATCCATACTTAGACAACGGTCTGCTAATTTAAGATATTTTGTAAATAATTTTAATAAAAACAAGGTTTATATTGACTTTGACTAAAATAATATTTCTACAATGCACTTCCGCCCGTGACACCCACATGGACTACTTTGTCTATTCCGTTTTGTTCTTTTTTTAAAATTAGCCTATGTCCCTCAATGATTACGTAGCATTACATTATTAAAAGAATTTTTAAAATTATATCCAATAGTTTTTGAGTTTATCGATAACAAACAATAAAAAATAGGTAAAAAAACTTTTTAAGTTAAACGGTTTTATGTTAAACATACATTGCAATGTTTAAGATAAATGTACTAAAAACCAAAAAATAATAAAATAGATACAGTCGTGGGAATTATAAACATATGCATAGACTAGACTAAAATAAAACCGTGGGGCACGTCAATTGTCTACAATCGTTGATTAAAATGTTTGTTTTGTAATGTTACACTATAATTAGGCAGTTGTTCAACCGACAACGATGGACGTGTGATAAGTAGGGCTAGAATGTGGAAACAAGCTAGCAAGCTCGATTATAAGCGAGTTTTAGGGTTTCATAGTGGTGAGCGAGTAGTACTTTTATCATATGTTTTGTCGATTAAAGACAAACTACGAGCAGTGAAACGATTCCTCGCCAGCCAGCAGTGTGAATGTCCTACGATAAACTAGTTGAAACATCTCTTTTATTTACATGGAGTGTATAACTATTGGAATTTCCATGAGCAAGAAAATAGTAAGTAATTTCCTCACCGTCTGCGGGCCAACTGCCTATTTTAACGACGAATTAAACGATTCTTCTATCGCACATTAAGTCGATAATTTGTAGACAATTGACGTGCCCCACGGTTTTATTTTAGTCTAGTCTATGCATATGTTTATAATTCCCACGACTGTATCTAATTTATTATTTTTTGGTTTTTAGTACATTTATCTTAAACATTGCAATGTATGTTTAACATAAAACCGTTTAGCTTAAAAAGTTTTTTTACCTATTTTTATTTTCTAGTTTTTATTTCGCATTCTGTTTAATTCATTTAGTGCTTCATTATTGCAAGGCCCATCTTAAATATTGAGGTTGTTATAGTGCACTGTATTCTTCTTGTCAAGCCCTTTTATTTGATACCCCTATTGGTGGGATTGATAAAAAATTGTTATCAGACATTTGGTAGCGGCGGCCAGCTTAGATTTCAATTTTGCATAGTAAATTGTATTCTACTTGTTGAGACCTTTCATTTGATACCCATGTTGATGGGATTGATAAAACCTAAGTTATCCGCCATTTTGTAGAGGCCGCCATCTTGGATTTTAATTTTATATAGTACATTGATTATACTGGTTGAGCACTTTCATTTGATACCCATATTGATGGGATCGATAAAACCTACGTTATCCGCCATTTTGTAGCGGCCGCCATCTTGTATTTCAATTTTTTAAAGTATATTGTATTCTGCTTGTTGAGCCCTTTCATTTGATACCCATATTGATGGGATTGATAAAACCTACGTTATCCGCCATTTTGTAGCGGCCGCCATCTTGGATTTCAAATTTTTTATAGTATATTGTATTCTGCTTGTTAAGCCCTTTCATTTGATACCCATATTGATGGGATTAATAAAACATAAATTATCCGCCATTTTGTAGCGGCGGCCATCTTGAATTTATAATGATAATGAATAAACATAATTGTATTGTCACCAAAATCCAAAGTGTATACAAAATTTCAGATTAATCGGTTGACAGGAAGAGGGTGAAATTTGAATTACTAAATTTGACCCAAGAATAATAAAAAATAAAACAAACGGGGTGAGCTAAATAAAACCGTTTAATAAAGTATGTTTCACGAAACTGTAATTGCTTGAGCTAATTTTTTGCATTCAATTTACTATATCAACAAAACTTTGGTAAAATATTAGTTTTATTGAGTATTGCATCAAATTTCTTCACTTAAACGGACAAAAATAATTATTCATATTACACATCCGGTCTGATTTAAATGAAATTTAAGCGTGTTTTGTTCGATTTAACACATTTGCTCATCGTATCGACACATTTGAACAAAACATTGAGCAAACTATTGATATTGCTTCCTTTTGAGAAATATTAACGCAATATAAATTTACATAAAAGTACTGAACGGTAAAACTATTTTAACATTAAATCCGGCTGAAATTATATTACAAAACTGTTTTAAAAATTGTTACTAACTAAATATGCGAAATAGCAACAGTATTCAATATATAAATGATTTTGAGAATATCATGTAGAATGGAGAACAGCAGTAATGACTTCCTAAAAGTTTCACGAACATATGTACCTACTCGTATATTATGTAAGACAGCGGAAACAATATTAATGTGACACTGTTAACTAATTCAATTGATGTAGCGTCTTTTGATATTTATTTCTGATACTTTAATGCATTGAACGATCTTAAATTTTAATATTTTTTCTGTTTTTTTTTTGACTGAGTTTTAGTTCCATTTTTTAACGCCTTCAAAGATAACTGATACGCGGATAGATAGATACAAGACTTTTTAATCATTATAATTTTTAAATAAATAGTCAATATTGAAACTATTTTATTTATTTATTAAATACAATAAATATCAAAATGTTTAGTTTCATCGGATAAATGAGTTCGTTACCACAATTTCTGTAAAATATAACTGAAAACCGTAGTGCAAAAAGTGTCAAATAATTAGTACTTCAGTCCAATGACATAATTTCAGTTTACCAATCGAATCATTGACTTCTAATGATCCCGCTCATCGATTTTCTGATTTCAGATTTCAGACGCAATCACAACGAAACCACGATAGTGTCGTCAGCGGTCTTTCGATCACTAATTGTTTTGTTTTGCATTATCAATTATCGACGGAGGCTTGACTGTTGCTTCTGTTTTATTAACCGACTTCCAAATAAGGAGGAGGTTCTCAATTCGAGTGTATTTTTTTTATGTATGTTACTTCAGAACTTTTGACAGGGTGGACCGATTTTGAGAAAAAATAAATTTAATCGAAAGGTGGTGTGTGCCATTATGTCCCATTTAAATTTAGTTGAGATCTAACAATTACTTCTCGAGTTATATCTAATAATGCGTTTTTACTTTATTATTTTTTCGACGACCTACGTTGTATTACTTGTCGATGTAATTGAAGTCGGTTTTTTTTCGTTTGCGAGCAAATATAATTATAACTATTTATTAACAAAATTTTTATTGTTTAGTTCGCAGAGTTATAAAAAATAATAATAAATTAAAATATAAGTAGCCTAAGTTACTTCTTATTACATCAGCTATCTGCCAGTGAAAGTCTCGTCAAAATTGGTCCAGCAGTTTCACAGATTATCCGGAAAAAACAGACAGACAAACAGACAAACAAAAATTATAAAAAAATGTTATATAGGTAAATGTAATTTTGGTATAGATATCGCGTATACATACATATGCATTTAGTGAAAAGCGATTGATTTAAAATTACAAACAGACACTCCTATTTTATTTATTTGTATAGATAATACTTAGATAACGATCTGAGGATGATAAAATGTCTTCTTTAGCTCCTAAGAACGAACTACTCCGTTTGAAACTTTCTGTTTCTACAAAGTAACCTACCGTAATAATTTATGAGTCAGATTCAAAGTTTCTGATATCGGTCAGTCAAACTGAATTCCTGAAAAACAAACAGCTATACGAATAGAGCTTGCTAAAAATACTTTAATGACTATGAGACACTTATAGAAATGGTAAGTTTGTACTGTAGTAGCGTGTGTAGTTTATATCGTCTAGTATATCAAAAATTAAAAACCACACATAAGTAAAAAAATATGTTCATATGTGCGCGATTAGATATTTTATAAAATTAATATTTAGTTAACAATACCTAATTATGCTATATTATTGGTACACACACATACACACACATTTTAAGTGAATAGTTAGGACCAAGTAAAGCTATAAAAATCTATCTAAGATCTTGCTTTTATTAGTTAACTTAATTTTCCTAACCATTAAAAAATTGTTTGTATTAAAACTGCCGTCACAACATTCACAATTTCTATATTATTAAAATGTCTGAACTGACCCAAATATCTGAATAAAGCCGCGCTAGATCGCGTCATCACGCAAAAAGTGCGCGCAATAAACCTCGTTAAGAACGAGGCGTCTTAATGCAAAACTGCAAGGCTGTTTTGTGACAAATTGAAATTTGAAGATTCGTTGTAGTAAATACCTACAAAGAATCTGATCATGATCTGATGAATCTATCAAGATCTATTTGACATACAAATTAATGGTATAACAGTCTTTGTTATTATGTTCCCCTATATTAAAATTAGTTACGGACATATTGAATACTGACTATCTACCCCGGCTTTACATGAATACAATTTATTAATAAAGAAAATAAATTGGATGTTTTATACAAGTAACAATACAAAAAAAGTAAATAATTTCATCGGATCTTTATTACAATTTCTTAATAATACTTTCAACACCAACTTTACCGGTTTACAACCAATTAATAAAAGCCAATAAAAAAATTAATGAGTTATAAAATTATGAGAAACCAGGAAGTATTTATATAAAGATAACATGTATTTGTTTTCGATCTAACTACAAAATCGAGGTATTAATTTCGACAAACTACAAACAATTCAATACTCAATCCGAGAAAATTTACCAATGAAAAACGTAAAGAAAACAATACATGGTACACATTACTGAAGTATTAGTTTATATGCAGTTACGTTATTGCTCCTATTTGTCGTAGCCGTGATCTTTTTTAACTGACTTCCTAAAAAGGAGGAAGTTCTCAATATCTTCTCAATACCTCAGAACTTTTGACTGGGTTGACCGATTTTGATGATTTTTTTTTTAATCAAAAGGTGTTGCGTGTCAAGTGGTTCGTTTAAATTTAATTGAGATCTAACAAGATCTTTTAGAGCTATAACATCTTATAATGCGTATTTACTTGACTATGTTTTCATCGACCTACGTTGTATTATACCGCATAACTTTTCACTGGGTATACCGATTTTTTGTCTTGTAGTCCCATATTTTCATCGAGATCTGAGGACTTTTGGAGTAATCTTTTATAACTACGTTTACCTTACTTACTGGTTTTTGAGTAACATTTATTAATTTAATATGAATTTCTGTTTGTTAATTGCTTATAAATTAATTTATTTCTAAACTTTAATACTTAACAAAGATGAAAATTTTGGAAAAAGGTCAGAATCAATTCGTCAAGCATTCTCTCCAAAACATACTAAAAGCAAAGTTGCAATCAAATATTGTAAATACTTATAGACAGATAAGTACATAATTGTGTATAAATACATCTGGTAACGGTGATCTGTCGGACATTATCAATTGTATAATTCGGTGTCACGTGGGGACAGCGCTGCGCAACTGGCGACAATACCACTGACCGTACTTTGTACTCACTACACACTTATTACGAGTATCTATTGTAAACAAAATACGTTTTGACAATGTGTTGTCGCTGTGGTCACAACACTGGCTTCGATATGCAATGGAGAATAGAGATATTTGTATGGGCGTTTCACATGACATACATGAGAAAATTCTACTGGAGTCCGTTAAATATCTTTAGCTTTATGTTATATTTATGTTAAAAATAAATTGTTAAATGTGTTGCTCACAATACAACCTACTGTTACAAAAAAATGATCATAAAGTTTTTTTATATATACAATTATAAGTTTACAAAGTTTTCCTCCAGACACAAGTCACAGACAAAAAAAGAAAAACACAGATATGTCAAAATTAAGAAAATAATGATAAATTTAGAAATAGAAATGATATAATCTTGTCAAAATACAATAATGTAAATTTTAAATTTACAATGTCAATAAAAACACATAAGTAAATGTAATTTTCAGATGTATGCATGAAGGTAGATGTAGACTCGCACGCAACATGCAATAATCTGTTCGAATTTTGATTTCACATTTGATAAAATCCGACAAGAATGTAATGTTAATTTATCATTTTGACTATATGAACTGGGCTACGCTGGTGACCAATACATCCATTTTTTAAATAGGTTGAGAAACAAGCGTCCGGCCCCACCTGATGGTAAGCGAGTACAAGTCACTATTTTTTTAACCCGAATAGACTGAAATACATATTTTATTTACAGTAATCATGATTCTGAATGAACTACGTAATTTGAAATATAATATAACATATAAAATGTTAAATAATTACATTTATGTAATTATCTAATTCCGTATCTTACACGTAAAAGTTTAATAACCTCAAGCTAAATTTATTTTTTTAATTTTAATCTTTCAAAATCATCAAAGTGTAAAAAACATTTTTGTATAAAAGGTGACTTAAAAAACGTGTGCGCTTTAGACCACACGGCTAAAGTAAAACTTACGATCATAACTCTCTCTCTTTCTATCTTCACTAACTTATATCTCCCTTTCAATTTCCGTTCGCCTCGCCCGATCACACTTTTCGTAACGCTCTCGTCACGCATTCACCAGCTTACACCTCAAGTCAAGCGTGCGTTTTACTTCAAAGAAAAATTATGTGTGCAATTCACAACTGAAGTAAAACGTCAGAAACATCGTAAAAATCGTTTGGGTTGTCTGGAAAAAATGGCTAAATAACCATAAGTCCGCCCATTGTACTTCACAGTCTATAAATGTTTTTTTTAATGTGTTTATTGTTTAAAATGTAGTTGTGGTGTACAATAAAGTATAAATAAATAAATAAATAAAATAAAAAGATAAGCCGTTGTGATTTGTTCTATCGACTATGATCACGGTCACGTGAATAAGATCGTAAGCGGCATATAAATCGCGTCGTTTACGCGTTTTAAGCAGTAACGTATTCTGTTTCATTATCTCCTATATATTTATGTATTTATGTGTTTGTTTCTTTATCGTAACGCATTTTCGTTTCATCGAGTTTCAAATTACGATTCTCAAGAAGTTTCATTTCAAAATGTGGACAAATATACTGACTAAATGTAACCTAATTACACTGTTTATAATCTTAATGAATCATGACGTATTGTATATTTGTTCCAAAAGTCGGTACCAGCAGAGCATAAACGTGAAAGGTCAATGCCGTTTCAATTATAAGACCTTCTTACCAAAGCTTTCTCAGACTGTTGTTTTTATTGAGACGATAATAAAATATTATATACGCATTAATAATAAAATATGAATATGTCGTTTATCATGTTCATTTTAAGAGATGAAATCACTTATATTTAGTACGTATTTACGCAATTTATATGCCACTAGCTATGCGCGGTTTCGCCCTTGTTAATTTGAGGAAAAAATAGCGTATTGTGTCCGTAAATGGGCGAATAGCACAAAAATATTTTATTGAATTCGAACCAGTATTTCTTGAGATTAACTCGTTTAAACAAACAAACAAACTTTTCATGTTAATAATATTAGTATAGATCAATAAAAAAGATCGTTGATTGAATAGCTATTGGTACATCTTTTAACTGATACCAAAGTATTTAAAACATACAGATATATTATCGTCATCTATAAGGAAAAATCTAAACTTGTACAAGGTCTTTGGATTATACTCGTATAAAACAACGAAAGCTCTATCATTTGAGACTGAACATTTAAAAAAAAATCTTTTCATTTCTTAGATAGAACAATCTTTCTTAGCAAAACACATTACATTTTTAGAATGTATCGTTAGTGAACTAAATTAACTATTTAAATTATTCTTTGTCCATTCTGTGTATATAAATAAAAATGAATGTTGCTAAGCGCATAACTCGAGATTGGCTCGACCGATTCGGATTTTTTTTTTTGTATGTTCCTTATGGCACACATAGAAAGTTTCAATGCAAGAAAATTAAAAGAAATTAATTTTCACTATTATTTTTTGACAGAACGATATCTTTCCGGGCAGCTAGTAATATAATTAGACAGAATTATCGAATCAAATTCTTTTTGTCTGGGTATCGTTAACTATATTTGTAATTAAAATTTACATTAAACATATATAAACTATGTTATAAAGACTAATACGATAATTTATACAATATCAAATATACTTTATTTAGTAAGTTTATAGTATTTTAATTTACATTTACAAATGATTTTAGCTTTATATGACTCTACTACCGTTTAGGAATGCTGCGAAGAATCCGGCAAGAAATTAAATAGTTGGCATTTTAAAATAATTTCGCTCATTATATATATAATAAGTAACATTTGGATGCAAAATACTGTCAGATATCAATGAACTGTAGCCCCACGTATGTTTATTATAGAAATAATCTTTACTCCTTAAGTAATGAGCTTTATTTATTTATGGATTTATGATAAAACTTCAAGTTTAGCTGTTATTGTAAAACTCTCCATAAATATGTCCTTGAACCACGAAGTTGTCATTGAATGTTACCACATCGTAATTAAAAACGTGTTTGATGGTGTGCTGAAATATTATCTCAAATTAATTTATTTAAAATAAATAAATAAATATGTTTGACATACACTGTCATCTGTTCCTAAGATAGACAATTTAATGCCATTGTTTTAGGTAACAAGCTAAAGATATATTTTAATATATACCTATGTACCTATGTACATGAATAAATATTACACCCAGACGCGAACCCCAAATGTTAATATAACACTGATAAAAATTCACCAGTGTTCCACTTTTTCACTCTTTGTAAACTTCAAAACAAAAAATATACTTTTTTTTACAGTTTCTCTATAATTTGATCTGTAATAATAATTGTGTTCATACCATCTAAAAAAGGTCACAATCAATGCCAGAAACATAATAGAATCGTTACCAAAGACACGAAAAGATTGCTTTAAAAGTTACAACTGAATCAAATGTAAAAAACTAAGCAACTCCGCAAAACATTAATATCCGTATCGAGTTGAGTTAAAAATGTATTTACTATAGAAAAAGTAATGATATTTAAAGAAAAGTGATTATGTATTACGTTTCATTTGAAAGATATAAAAAAATGATATAAAAAAAATTAAATTCACGTGACGGTAGCGATTGCGTATGTTTAAGTTATTGCTTTAAAAAAAAAACAAAAATATATATAACTTATGTAACAATAACTAAGAGTTTAAAAGAGAACATGAACCGTTCAATGTAAAAAATATTTTGCTATTTTATTTACAACGTCAGTATTCGTGTTGTCATTCGTGTAACATTTGTTACGAAACAACGAATGACCAAAACTTTTTGAGATGATCGAATGAAACGTTCTTAATTGTACTACTGCGGATGTAAGCCTATATCTATACTAATAATACACAGGAGAGAACCCTAGTGGGGGCTGTTGAGAGTGAAGCTTTTATTTATTTATTTATTTATTGTAAAGCTAAAGAGTTTGTTTGTTGGTTTGCTTGAACGCGCTAATCTCAGGAACTACTGGTCCGATTTGAAAAATTCTTTCAGCGTTAGATAGCCCATTTATCAAGGAAGGCTATAAGGCTATGTAATATTTTAGTACCTTTTTTCTTAAATTAACGCGGGTGAAACCGCGGGTATATCTAGTACTTTATTAGTAAATACGAGAATCGTTTAGGACACGATTTCACTTTACAGCTCTCAGATTTGAAATCTATGCTACTTCAATTTAAAGTTTGAGCCAGACAGCGCTCTAGAGTTTCAAAATGACAATCGCAGTAAATTTCTTTTTTATTTAAAGTACTAGCTGCCCGGACAGACTTCGTACTGTCTAAAATTAATAGCAGAAATTATTTTTTATTTTTTTTCAATTTTTTTTAAGTATAAAAACCTTCCGTGGGCCTTATGAAACATACAAAAAAAATAAATCAGCCGAATTGGTTGAGCCGTTCGCGAGTTAAGCGCTTAGCAACATTCATTTTTATTTATATAGATTTAAAGTGTGTTAGTTGTAGTCAAACTTATATAGAAACTAATATTTGTACAATCTATTTATTTATTTATTTATTTATATACAAGGGATGGTACACAGCACAGAAAAAATTATAAAACAAACAAGGATTAAATATAATCAAAAAGGCCAATTACGACCATCCATCCGTTTAAAATTTAAATTAACAAACGTGAAAAACAAAAAAAAGGAAACACAAAACCATTAACACGGTGAAAAAAAAAGAAGAAAAACAAACTTATTTCTATATTTAACCTATAAGTACCCATGGGAAGTATAAATTAAAAACAATATATATTTATATAATAAATTATATATTTATAAAATTATGTATTTATAATTTCATTCCGTTTCTCCAGCTTCCGTAGTGTTACAAAGTATTACGTTACAGTAACGAGGTCGATTTAAAACCGATTATCTCGTCTCTTACACGTTTCCGCACGTAACTAATAACTGTGTCGACTCTACGCCCGTCATATCTACATTAATATTATGCATATTATCTACTAGCTACGCCACGCGGCTTCACCCGCATAGTTTCCGATCCCGTGGGAATGTCGGGATAAAATGTAGCCTATGTGTTATTGTATATCTCCAGTTATCCACGTGCCAAGTTTCAATGAAATCGGTGCAATAGTTTTTGTGTGAAAAAGTAACAAACATACATATACACATACGTTTATGTTATGTTATGTTATTCTATATATAGAATGCCTGTTTCACCGGTTGAAGAAAAATTTATCCTGCATATAAGTTACGAATAGACTTTAACAGCAGGAGGTAGAGCATGCCATTATGATCTGTTTAGCCTCAATAGAGATACTACAACTTTTAGATTTAAAATTGCGAATAGAAATCTATAATATAAAAATGAGTCGCTGAATGTGTTGCTAAGCGCAAAACTCGAGAACGGTTGGACCGATTTCGCTTATTCTTTTTTTAAAATATTCCTTGAAGTACGAGGATGGTTCTTACGGAGAGAAAAATTCTTAAAAAAAAGAAAAAATTCCTGAAAAAGTCTAAAAACAACACTTTTCTATACTCCCATACAAAAGATTTGTGATAATACTTAAAAGTCAATTTGAACTTTAATACCATACGATAAAGTTTGTGTTAGGCGATACGAAGTTCGCCGGGTCAGCTAGTATGCAATAAATATAAATTAATAAATATTTACACAATAGGTACAATAAATATAGTGGGAAACGTCTTGACGACGACTTGACGACCGCTCTGTTGTAATGATGCATGTGTCGTTTCGGCGGTGCCTAAACACCGACGGTAACGGGTTCGATTTCCGCAAATATTTATTTCCGGTCTGCTTGTTAGTCCTTGTGGGTCTGCCTACCGTGCCTCAGAGAGCACGTTAAGCTGTCGGTCCCTATACTACTAGGCCGGTAAACAAGCGTATGTCTCACTTGATGGTAAGCGATTACCATAGCCTAGAGACGCCTGTCACACCAGAAGCATCGCTAGCGCGTTGCCGACCCAATTCCCAATCCCCCCAGGAGCTCTGGTCACCTAACTCACCAACAGGAACACAATACTGCTTGAAAACAGTATAATTTAGCTGTGATCTTCTGTAGTCGAGGTACTACCCCAGTCGGGCTGCGCCATATTTTGAGCAGGAAATTCCTGCTGTGCCCTACCTCAGTTAGTGTGTATAAAGTAACAATGTAATATATTTATAACTATAAATCTGTGCATTCGGAAGCTATAACAGTTACATAAAATACAAATTCTTGGCAAAAATACAATTTAATGTAAATACAGGAAACAAAAATATATTAAGAATACTTAGCTTCCGTATTCGTGGAGTTGAAATTTTATTTAGTTACAATATATGAATGTATCGATAGTTGATTTCCGCAAACAGTACTAGATTTGCGACTTCCGAAATTTACAAATTTGACTCGATTTTTGTTTTTGAATTAATGACTTGTTAATAAAAATCGTATTAATATTCTTAACATTATTTGAAAGATAAAACAGCATTGAATCAGCATGTGTTGAATTTCTCGCAAGATATCTGATCCTACTTATACGAGTACATACATATATTTTCAAAAAACGTCAAATTATCATAACTTTTGTTATTTCTACGATTGTTGAAGGGCCATGCCGATAGTTCCTTTAAATAATTGACCTATACCCTCCCTAACTAATGACATATGGGTCACAGTAACCGCCTTGTGCACTAACTGTTACAAATTTTGTTTCATTGGTTGAAAGTAAATGAAATGACATTTTAATTTACTGTCACAAAAATAGATAAAATATAACAAATTAAAATAAAAAAGTAAATACCTGACAGAAATTATAATATTAAGGTTGTGGATGTAATTTGTGACTAAATAAGATGTCTGATCTGACATGAGATCATGACCCCGTGCAGAGCTGGTTTTCAGACACACTCTCCTTAAGGTGTTGGCGGTAGCGGACTTTAAGATAATCTGAATATAGTGGTTAACGCTTATAATCCGTTCTTGTTTTTCATCTAAATCTGCTGCTTTCCAAATCGTGCTTACCTTTTATAGACAAGGTCCTCAAGAGGCTATTTATAGCAAACAGATTTTTTCAATCAAGTTCTAGTAGTAGTAGTGGTAGTAGTAGTAAGTAGTAGCACTTTAACTATTATTGACTCTACTACAAGAGTCAATAATAGTTAGAATAGTTCCAAGTGACATGAAACCCTACCGAAATACTCCATGTACCCAAAATTACCAACGATAAACGTTGTAAATATCCCGTTTCATATCTAAATGGACTTTGCAAGTTCAAAAAGCAACTATTAAACTAAAGCATACGATATACAATACTTGTTATTATTAAGAGAATAAATCATTTATTTATATTTTCATTTAACACGCAACTAAAGGTACCGTGGGAAAATGCATTGCAATCGCAGAATTACGTGCATCCGTAGGAGATTAGAATCATAAACTCGGTCGACGCGAATCGATTATAAATCGTTTTTACAACAAGACTACTTAACGAGTATCGAAAGACAATACTCAATATTAACAACATATAGCTCTCCTTATATAGCAGACATTATATATTATTATGTATTAATGTTCGGTTTGACTAATAAGTGTGCACTGTCTTGCTACAGACTATAATTGCGACATGTGTTATGTCAGTCATAATATCAGTGTTTGTCAATCTTTTTGCTTTTCAACAAGTTGCCTAAATCGTGCTCATGCAAAGATTAAGAGATTACTTCATAATGGTAAATTATGCAATTTGTATAAAATCTTCAAGCATAGATTCACAGCTTTCAATAGGGTCAAAAAGTACAGAAAAATTTTGCTAATGTCACTTAGAACAGAGAAGACACGAGGGAGATTGATCGGTGCGGTCGAGATTACCACCTCAATAAAGTTTTTAAGACCGCAGAAATAGTTGGTGTTTGGTAATAGATATAATGCTATAGTGACATTTCTTGTGGCTTTAAATATCTCTAATGGAATATTCTTTCTACATTGTGAGAATTAAAAACAAAAGAAAAAAAAAACTAATACTTTAATTGCGAAATACTATTTATTAATTTTGGTTTTATAGGTTTTAATGGTGGCAAAAGAGCATGGGTAGATGATTTTGGCAATGTTACGTGCATTGAATAATACACAAAGGATTTATCTGTAACAAATACAAATAAATAAATATCTACACAATACACACACGGTCGTCTGTTCCTAAAGTAAACAACTTAATGCTTGTGTTATAGGTAACAGCCGACTGGTATAGCTACATATTTTTTTTTTCGATAAACATACTTATAAATAATACATATATGAATATATAAATAAATACGTATATTACACCCAAACTCGGGGTGGGAATCGAACCCGCAACCCTCGGAGCAGAAAGCAGGGTCACTACAAACTGCGCCAGCGGGCTAGTCGACAAAATATTAATATTTTACACAATCTTAAAACGTTAACAAAAGTTTTTAATGAACGAATTTAGACATCAGTTAAAATTAAGCTTGTTCAAAGCTTCTTTTATTACATTTCACAAGTAGATCGAACTAAAGTGAATAATCATTTACAAACAAACACACTACATTACAAAACCTCACTGACACTATTATCCCTCCATTGTTCCTTACTTGCCTTGTAGCTGGCGTTTAACCTTTCACTAAAGGCTTAGATGTTATGAGCATATGAATCGAGACGGTTAAGAAGGATTTCCTCAAACCTATCATTGCATTAACGATCTCAACATAATGGAGCCAATTGCGATTCAAATGTATTCACAATAGACTCTTGATACGCAGCATCGGTACCTGCTAGTGCTGTTATTAAAATTTTGTTTTGTTTAAAAATTATTTTTAAATTTTTATTTTTAATGTTATAATAATTTTATTTTCGTTTTGTAAATTATGTTAAAATATTTTTTATTAATATTTTGTTTTATACAGAAATAAAAAAAATATAAACTACCAAGTACTGCTTTTAACAAAACTATAAACTGTCTAATATTATATTTTTTGTCTTTTATTGTATTTTTGCCGCACACAGATACTAAGGCGATTTGAACAAAACTTGGCACAAGCTATGACACACTACTTCTTATTCCGAAAATCAGTATATTTTCATTAGTAAAAATAATTAATGTCTAATAAGAATCATCAAAATCGGTAAACTCAGTGAAAAGTTATGCGGTATAATACAACGTAGGTCGACGACGAAATTGTCCAGTAATGCCCATTATTAGATATAACTCAAAAAGTACTTGTCAAATCTCAATTAAATTTTAAATGGTCCACTTGACACGCACCACCTTTCGATTTCAAAATCGATCCACCCAATCAAAAGTTCTGAGGTAACATACAGAAAATAATTGTGTTTGCTCGCAAACGAAAAAAAAAACCGACTTCAATTACATCGACGAGTAATATAACGTAGATAGACGAAAAAATAGTCAAGTAACTGCGCGTTATCAAAGATTACTCAAAAAGTAGTTATCAGATCTCAATAAAATTTATATGTGACCACATGACAAACATCAACTTTCGATTAAATTAAAAATTATTAAAATCGGTACACCCAGTAAAAAGTTATTGCGGATTTTCAAGAAGTTCCCTCGTTTTCTCTGGGATGCCATCATCAGATCCTGGTTTCCTTATCATGGTACTAAACTAAAGATATCTTCATTCCAACAAAAAAGGAATTATCAAAATCGGTACACCCAGTAAAAAGTTATTGCGGATTTTCAAGAGTTTCCCTCGATTTCTCTGGGATCCCATCATCAGATCCTGGTCTCCTTATCATGGTATTAAACTAGGGATATCCCCTTTCCAACAAAAAAAGAATTATCAAAATCGGTACATCCAGTAGAAAGTTATGCGGTATAATACAACGTAGGTCGACGAAAAAAGCGTCAAGTAAAAACGCATTATTAGATATAGCTCGAAAACTAGTTGTTAGATCTCAAATAAATTTAAATGGGACCAATTGGCACACACCACCTTTCGATTAAAAGAAAATTTGTCGAAATCGCTCCACCCAGTCAAAAGTTCTGATGTAACATACATAAAAAAAAATACAGTCGAATTGAGAACCTCCTCCTTTTTTGGAAGTCGGTTAAAAAATACAATCGAATTGAGAACCTCCTCCTTTTTTGAAAGTCGGTTAAAAATAAGAATATATAAATAAAGCTAGCTGTTATACATAAAGCTATTTCTTAGCATAAAACAAAAAATTCAAACCACTTTTTAACCGACTTCCAAAAAAGGAGGAGGTTCTCAATTCGACTGTATTTTTTTTTTTTTTTTTATGTATGTTACATCAGAACTTTTGACCGTGTGGACCGATTTTGACAAATTTTGTTTTAATCGAAAGGTGGTGTGTGCCAATTGGTCCCATTTAAATTTATTTGAGATCTAACAACTACTTTTCGAGTTATATCTAATAATGCGTTTTTACTTGACGCTTTTTTCGTCGACCTACGTTGTATTATACCGCATAACTTTCTACTGGATGTACCGATTTTGATAATTCTTTTTTTGTTGGAAAGGGGATATCCCTAGTTTGGTACCGTGATAAGGAAACCAGGATCTGATGATGGGATCCTAGAGAAATCGAGGGAAACTCTCGAAAATTTGCAATAACTTTTTACTGGGTGTACCGATTTTGATAATTTTTAATTTAATCGAAAGCTGATGTTTATCATGTGGTCACATATAAATTTTATCGAGATCTGATAACTACTTTTTGAGTAATCTTTGATAACGCGTAGTTGCTTGACTATTTTATCGTCGATCTACGTTGTATTACTCATCGATGTAATTGAAGTCGGTTTTTTTTTCGTTTGTGAGCAAACACAATTATATCGTCTACTTATTTGTATGTAAGTCAATTAATCTATTACAAAAAGCGTAAAAATTAGATTTCCAGTATTGTTTGAATACCGCTCATTTGTAAACGGTTACACGGTTATGCTAATGCATGTATTACCATATTAATACATTGTTACTGATTACGTAACTGACTCGTATTTTATTAATTAAAACAATGATATATGGAACATCGTTTTAACAAACAATTAAACATTACATTGAACATTTAACGAGTTGAAATATCTACAAGTTATATAAATAAACGTGTTTCCTCGCAAACGATAAAAAAAACGACTTCAATTACATCGACCTGTAATGCAACGAAAGTAGACGAAAAAATAGTCAAGTAAATACGCGTTATTAGGGATAACTCAAAAAATATTTGCCAGATCTCGATTAAACTATGAGACAAGCACCAGCCTTCGTTTATGGTCCACTTGACACGCACCACCTTTCGATATCAAAATCGGTCCACCCAGTAAAAATTTCTGAGGTAACATACAGAAAAAAGAACTGTCGCATTGATAACCTCCTCCTTTTTTTCTTGAAGTCGTTTTAAAACTATATGAAAATCAAGTTTAATGACTACAAGTTTATGTGTAACTTAATTAAAATGATGATTTAAATAAGAAACTCACGTGTCTCTTCGAGCTTATGTGGTTATATAAAATAATTTATAATTCAAGAATATAAACCATTAGTAATCACCTACTTACTGCGTTCTTTTATTATGGTGCACATGTGTAACATCGTGCTTATGGAAATGTTTTTATTAGACGCCGATGCATTTAATTAGTTGTAATTATTTCATATACATGTGTATTGGATGTTTATATAATTGTGTTTACTCGCAAACGAAAAAAAACCGACTTCAATTACATCGACAAATAATGTATAAATAAATCAATAAATTATGTACAAAATCGGACTATAATTTATGGGGTTTGGGGGAGACCCCCGACAACTATTATCGTGTAAACCCCGTGTTACGGAAATATCATGGTAAATTTTGAGCTTAAATTTTTAAATCGATCACTAATTTTGAGGTTAGGGGAGAGGGCGTGAAGGGGGATTTTTGCGTGATGATATACAGCCTATAGCCTTCCTCGATAAATGGGCTATCTAACACTGAAAGAATTTTTCAAATCGACCAGTAAGTTCCTGATTATGTTGAAGATTAGCGCGTTCAAACAAACAAACAAACTTTTCAGGTTTATAATATTAGTATAGATAAATATTCGATTGATTCCTGTTGTGTTTATTCTCGAAACTACTAAAAACTATGAAGGCTGCCATAAAAAAACTCGTATTTATACGTCTTATTTATTGTTCACTGTCTACAAATAAATTTAGAACTGGTTATCTTAGAAACAAAAAAAAATATCTTACCGTTTCTTCCAAGAACTTATTTTTGGCAGACAAAAAATTACGTAAAAACTAGGAGTATTCTTAATTAATAACGAAATACATCACAAGTTTAGTCAAAAAAAAATACCGTCTTATTCATGCTTATTAATTTGTTCTAAGTATTTTGTATTGTTAAACTTCAGTGTATATATATATATATATATATATATATATATATATATATATATATATATATATATATATATATATATATATATATATATATATATATATATATATATATATATATGTACCTATACCTAAATAAATAGCGATATTGGCGAACTCGGTTTAGCTATTTTGTTTTCTTTTTGTGAATATCAACTGAGCCCCAGTACTATAGCAGGAAATTTCCTGCAAAAAAATAATAGAGCAGCCCGACTGGAGTACCTCGACCTTACAGATGGTCAAAGTTAATATTGCTGTGTTCAAGCAGTGTTGTGTTCCTGTTGGTGAATAAGGTGACCAGACCTCGTGGGAGGAATTGGGGATAGGGTCGGCAACGCGCTTACGATGTTTCTGGTGTTGCAGACGTCTATAAGCTACGGTAATCGCTTACCATCAGGTGAGCCGTACGCTTGTTTGCCGACTTAGTTATATAAAAAAAGGAATTAACCGGATTTTATTTTAATAGAAAAAGAATTATTATTTAAGTAGATGCAGTCGCTCTGAAGTTATGTGCGTATAAATTTTGGTAATTTATTTATATTTATATAGATAGATATAATAAGAATGAGTTATTGTTTCATCTCTCTTACTATTTCAATTCGTAATTATATATTTGAAATCTGAAATAGACACTAACAATAAGAAATGTTATAGATTTCATTTTGAATCTTAACCTTGTACAAAACAATTGATGAGACAATGAGGCGGAACCATCCGACCATTTTTATTATCTCGCAACGCCTGACAAGGGCGACAGTTCGATTAAAAAAAACGAGTGCTTTAGACCACACGACTGAAGTAAAACTTACGAAACGTAACTCTCTCTCTATCTTCACTAACTTATATCTCCCTCTCAACTTCCGTTCGCCTCGCCCGATCACACTTTTCGTAACGCTATTGTCACGTATTCACCGGCTAACTCACCAAGTCATACGTGCATAAAGAAGTTTTACTTCAAAAAGCTTAAAGAATTTGCTAACAAGCATTAACGTTAGGGATTATTGCGTTGATTTTTCAAGTAATTGTCGCCTCGCCTTACTTGTAATTAGATTTTTTTAATAACTTATTTGATTGAATTGAATTAAAGCGTAAACTAAAGGACGCAATAGAAGCGACGAACGCTAATTAACTCCTTAGAATACGGATTACTCCACCGAACAAAAAGCGGTTGAAACATGAAGCGTTTGTTAAATATTTTTATACGTTTTTGAAATATTACTTCGCTTTCACTGATATTTGATAGGTACAGCTTATTTAACAATTTTCGATAGATGAATTTAATTATATATCAAAACGTCTTAATTAGCCAAAGCATAGTAGGTACTTATTATTCTGTAAACGCCAAACATGAGTCTAATGAAGGTTTCTTTTATTAAGCTAAATGAATCTTGAGAAAAAATTTTAAAAAAAATCAATAAATTATTGTTTTTAATTTTCTATATGAGCGTCTGCCGAATGATTACCTGGAACGTATTAGCGATAAGACTGCCTTGATCATCAGCATCTGAAATAACTTGATAGTTATAAATGTTATTTTTCTCTTTTTAACCGACTTCCAAAAAAGGAGGAGGTTATCAATTCGACTATATATATATTTTTTTTATGTATGTTACTTCAGAACTTTTGACTGAGTGGAGCGATTTCGATGAATTTTCTTTTAATCGAAAGGTAGTGTGTGTCATTTGGTCCCATTTAAATATATTTGAGATCTAACAACTACTTTTCAAATTATATATAATAATGCGTTTTTACTTGACGCTTTTTTCGTCGATCTACGTTGTTTTATACCGCATAACTTTCTACTGGATGTACCGATTTTGATAATTCTTTTTTTGTTGGAAAGGGGATATCTCTAGTTTGGTACCATGATAAGGAAACCAGGATCTGATGATGGGATCCTAGAGAAATCGAGGGAAACTCTCGAAAATCCGAAATAACTTTTTACTGGGTGTACCGATTTTGATAATTTTTAATTTAATCGAAAGCTGATGTTTATCATGTCACATATAAAAATTTTATCGATATCTGATAACTACTTTTTGAGTAATCTTTGATAACGCGTAGTTATTTGACTATTTTTTCGTCGATCTACGTTGTATTATTCGTCGATGTAATTGAAGTCGGTTTTTTTTTTCGTTTGCGAGCAAACACAATTATGTATTGTTTGTGTTAATGTACAAAAAGTTCAAAAACTTAAATACAGTACGGAACTACATGTGTGATTCCAATCGTTCTTGGATGATTTTTTTTTCGCCATAAGAACAGTATGAAACGCATGTAACCTCGACGCGCTGCTCAGCCAAGTCTGAAGCGCGGACCCATAGCGCTCATTGTAACGGGGCTGGGACCAAACTGCGGAACAGTGCTATTTATTTCATTACGGACATAAATGATATTACTTATTGATTTTATCTTTTAATTTTCAGTAGCTATGTGCCAGTAGCATTGTTAAGTTTAAAATAGTAAGAATAAGTATTAATATTTGACAAGGATGAAGAGACATTACAGAAAAATTGATTAATTAATTGGATCAGCCTCTAACATCCCATTTCTGGGCAAAGGCCTCTCTCTCCACATCAAAAAGAAGCTTAATATACAACGTTTGTGGATAAAGCTTATCCTGCACATAAAAGTAACAGATAACGATTAACGATCTCTATAAAGTCATTATAAACAATTTAGTCCAAATCGAAATTAAGTTATGTTGGTTTTCATGACAAATAAAAACTGTAGTTTGGATATTTATGCTTGAATTGTGTTCCTACGTAGCATTTTACCAGTAATATAAAAATAAGAAATTTTGTTACAATAATTTATTTAAATATAAAAAAACCGTGTAGTTTCGTGGGACACCAGACAAGAACTAAGTTCCTTATTATAAAATATTAATTTCAAGTTATATTTAAGGTATGAAGAAAATAATTATTACATACATTTTTTATCATCATTTTTTTATTGATAAAAATCAAAAAACTACTTTACAAAATTATTTTATTTACAATGATTTATAAAAATATATAATAATTTTCGAATGATATAATAATAATAGCAAACTGCAATAATAATAACAGTCATCACTAGACTATACATTAGACACTGTATAGCCATCATACATGACTATACATAAGAAATCTTACGCTTTTATTTACGGACGTTTTTTACCGGCTAGGGTACCCCTCGGCAACGTCCCATAAGAAACTTCGTCCTAATAGAGATTGTCACTGCTATGAACAAAATATTGTATATATGGATATTCTAAGCAGCTCTTACTTAGAGTTATTTTTAATCAACGTACTGGCTAAAGGGTAATTTATTACAGCTATTAATTACTAAATAACTTCTATACTTTACAATCTTAAGACATCATTAAACTATAAACTACACTCGGCTTATAAAATGAAATGTCTGCAAGTTACAATAAATCTTAAGTATTAATTATTGTAGATAATTAAGAAAAACGTAACTGTTTGACATTGATAATAAATAACGCAAATATAACTAACATAGTTATATTTTAGTATTAACTGTTGTGCTGTATCATCATATTGATGTGTGTTCATTCCACATAATGTCATTTATTTACACAATTATTTTTATCGTTTATCACTTGTTTCTCTCAATTTTCTTGCTGATTTGATTGTATGTTATATATCCTATTATTTGATATGTATTAAGGACTTTACTGTATTAACGTAGTGGCACCAATCGTCGACACTTTAAGGAGATAGTGGACTTCTTTATAAAATTAAAGGTCACTTAGTCATCTTTAAACCAAAAGTAACGATTGAGTATGGTAAGGTATATTCTTGATATAAGAATAGGATGTAATATTTTTATTAACTATATCCTGATTAGAAAAAAATCCTAAAAATGGAAAAAGTGTATAAATCTCCAATCATCGACACCGAATCTCCAGTAATCGACAGTTACCAATTACCGACTCATTCGCGGCCTCCTTAGTGGGTCGTTAAAATAAAATTAACAGTTTAATAAGTATTCATTTATTGTCCATAGTATAATGTCCATATTTTTAACCGACTTCAAAAAAGGAGGAGGTTACTCAATTCGACCGTATATATATATACATATTTTTTTTGTTTTTTTTTATGTATGTTCGGGGATAACTCCGTCGTTTATGAACCGATTTTGATAATTCTTTTTTTTTTGTTGGAAAAGAGATATCCCTAGTTTGGTGCCATGATAAGGAAAGCAGGATCTGATGATGGGATCCCAGAGAAATCGGGGGAAACTCTCGAAAATCCCCATAATTTTTACTGGGTGTACCGATTTTAATGATTTTTAATTTAATCGAAAGCCGATGTTTATCATGTGGTCACATTTAAATTTCATCGAGATCTGATTACGACTTTTTGAGTAATCTTTGATAATGCGTATTTACTTGACTAATTTTTCGTCTACCTACGTTGTATTACTTGTCGATATAATTGAAGTCGGCTTTTCTTCGTTTGCCTGCAAACACAATTATTCTTTCTGAAGTGTATTAATCATAAAAATGCGCAGATTACACACTTACAGACTTATGTAAATTATAATAAAAAGGGTCAATATAATTAACAAACAATTATCAAAAACTTTCATCATCATCATTTCAGCCTATTGCAGTCTACTGCTGGGCATATGCCTCCACAAGTTCGCGCCAAAAATGGTATGCGACTGCAATCTTTTCGCCATTTTTTTTACAGCTTCTAAGGTTTTTTCTAACTGGTTGGGAGTATAATTTTTTCTCGGAACCATCTGTAAGAACCAATCATCGACACATTATTTCCCAATAATCGACACTTGTCGATTACTGGTCTCTCGACTTTGTTTAGTTTACTTCAAATATCTACCAAATACGCAAAGTAAGAAGAACTATATTCGCTTGTCAAATGAAAAATGTTTTCAAAAAATTATTATCGACCCGTGTCGATTATTGGTAAAAGTCAGTTTATGAAAACCAGTGATCGACACCAACATTATACTAATATCAAAATAACCTTAAACTTTCGTTAGAACAAAAACCGATCGTATAGTTCTTATAATAACCCGTGAAAAACATAAAATCCAAATATGTTAGACTACATTAGTATAATTAATAAAAAAATGTACTCACTTCCTTAAGGATTTCACTAAGAAATGTTGTAATTTTCACCGGTACTCCAGGCGCAATCAGTTGTGACACCGTCATTTTCAAAAAAAAAGACGGATATCGCTCAAAAGTCACTGGGAGCCAATCAAAAGTGTGCTATCTATGGTACAGTTTTGCTATATGAAGAAATCGTTTTCCTACTCTTATTTGATTGAATCAAAATATAAAGTGTCGGTTATTGGGTCTTGTCGGTCATTGGTGCCACTACGGTATGTGTTTATAAAAATGTAAAAATATATATGTTGTTAATATAATAAATAAAACTTTATTTTCTATTTACTTTGTAATAAATACTTTTACGTTGGTATTTTAATTAATTACTTTCTTCTGTGAAGTTTAATAATAAATAATATATATATAATATTAGCAAAAGCTAGAAAATTAAAAGGGAATATTCTATAATCTGTAGAATAGCAGTGAAAATACTACCAATAAGCTAAATTAATTTTCCTAATAAATGTGACTGAAAAAAAAACTGAACTGAATAAACCCGTAAATGTGCCACTGGTTGGCAAGGAGCCTCATCTCCCTATAAGAGAGTGACTAATTCTTAATCCATTGCAGCTCATTGGCTTTGTGGATAATTTCCTCACTATGAGTAGCAATCGTAATCAGATGTTTTCACTATAACATACGCGACCGTGGCTTCACGTGCTCTCTGACGAGATCCACAAGGATATTTGCTATAACAAATATATTCATCGAGAAATAGTAGCACACGCGACCACCGGAGGTGAGGCGCCTACTCGCCTCATTAGGACGATTAATTTAATACGCCTATCGCACGGTAAATTTATTTAAGAATTATTTTGACATTCATTTATCACAACTTTTTAACAAACGTATGGTTATTATAACTATAACAACGTTTTGAATTTAAAATATAAAAACACAATAAATTTACACAGTTTAATGAATTGTATATCAATGCCAGTTTTATATTTTTATTTTTATTACTGTCTACAAGCACTAAGATAAATCGATGTCAACAGAGCTAATCTAGTACGAGTAAATTAATATAAGTTTCACTTTAACACGTTTAAAACAACTAACTTCGATCTTCCTTAATGCAAACACCAAGATGCTCTAACATAATTGTCTGTAGCCAAAAATCTTCCTCATCATCATATCATACTTTCCAGTTACAATTCTGACACTCTCTTTTCGAAGTAAAACTTCTTTACGCGCGCTTAACTTGGGAAGTGAGCTGGTGAATGCGTAACGAGAGCGTTACGATTGTGATCGGACGAGGCGAACGGATGTTGAGAAGGAGAAGTTAATGAAGATAGAAAGAGAGAGAGTTACGTTTGGTAAGTTTTACTTCAGTCGTTTTTTTATATTGTTAGTATTTTAATTCATAATTACATTGTTGGACCAATTTAAGAAAATCCAATATTGACAAAATGTGTACGTACTAAATATTGAACAATTCATGTACGAAGCAAAACGGAAACTAAACAAATGTTTAATGTAAGTGTTTTTAATGCAATATTTTCCCGTCGTCCATTTAAATATTTTTAAATCGTTAACTAGTCGAAGTATTACAGAACGAGATGACTGGGAGAGATTCAAACGACACAACGATTGCTGATTACCATTTATGTTGCATAAATATTGACGTTTCTGTATTTTAACATCTCGACCTTTTTTTCTGGGTTTTTAGCATCGAAACTAGAATTTCTTTCTTTACTTTTTTTTCACTTGAACTACGTTATCTCTTTCGTCACTACATATAACAATAAATATTTAAATATGTATTACATTATGTTTATTTTTACTTTGCTTGAGTAATTAATCTTTGTAGACAACGAAAGGTTCACTTTTAGCCTTCGGAAAATTCGAAAGTAAAATAACGTCCAATATTACATTGTTTTTATAAGATATTCAAATTCACAAAAAGGCTTATTATATCTTATAGTTCAAAGTAAAAAAATAATAATCCATTGAATTTTATAATGGAGTGAAAATAGTCAACCAAAACTCTATTAGTAGTTGTCTTGCGGTTGTCCCGCTTGGAATCCCATTGGGAATTTTAGGATAAAAAGTAGCATATAAGTACCTACTTGTTATTCTGAACCTACGAAATCATTAGATTCGATTGGTTCCCCAAAATACGTAAAAAAATAAGATGTAATCTTAGTTACAAATTGTCGCGTTCTTAATATTTACCTAATTTATGAACGTGAATTATTTATAATACATACATAATTATAAAGTTTACAAATTTATAATTTTGTTATAACGATTTTTTAATTAAGATTGTGGACGTTAAAGCGCATAACATTTGTAAATATTATTTTAGTAATTGATTTACGTAGGTAACATGGATATTTTTTTATTATTATTATTAAAAATTTACTTTAAAAAAAAATTAATGAAAACTTCTTATAATTTTATAGTTATAAATACACAAGTACTTATTGTATATCTAAATAATTTATTAGCTAAGCGATGATAAAAGAAATTGATAAAAAGAGATTAATTTTACAAATCCCATGAATAATATTATCACTGACAAGGGGATTAAATGAAATATTTCTGAACAACTATTATAATACATAATATTATTTTTGGATAGTTATGTTAACAATTTCAAATTAATTCAAAACAATTTAACAACAGCGACCGGCGTTGATGCCCACAAAAACAATATTTCAAATAAAGTCTCTTTCAGTGTTTGAAACACGTTTGTTTTATATTAAATCAAGTAGAAAAATATAAAATTCTCGGAAACAAGACGCTCGCTTATAAACGAACGAGATAAACAGCAAACGTGCTTAAAAATCAAATTAAAAATCTTATTTACCTGTATCTCACATCCGGAATGACAAACCTACAAATATATATTATATATAATAATTAACACGTACACAAAAGCACTTCGAAACTACGGATCACAATAAAAGTTGACGCACCACTTTTCGTATATAGAACGTGATTTGCGCGGGATATTTTTATAACTTCTTTGATAGATACGTACAACGAGAACGAGGCGCGCAAGCCGACTGGCGAGTGAACTGGTTTTGACCACTAGACGGGCTAGCTTTGTAGCTCTCATGATTTTCATTGAGATAATTGCGTTAAACGGATCGCTATTTAGAAGACGGAGTTACAGTCCAATAGAACAGTGCACATTTTTCACATATCACGCTCATACAAAAAGATAATTTAGTAGGTAACTAGGTACCTACTGGTATGGTTAAATAGGCAACAGCGAGTCTACGTTTAAAGTTTACATACAATATATTTATTTTACTAGTTTAGTTCGTATTGTAACGTTTACAAAAATAATAACAAGAAGCAACGTCTAATTATATGGCCTAATAATCATTTTACTTTTAAATGTTAAACGCCGGCGATTGCGGGTTCGATTCCCGCTCGGGATGGATATTTATATTTGTGCAAATATTTCTGTCTGGTTGTCTGTCCGTGTAGGTCGGAGAGCACCATAAGCAGTCGATCACGGTTGTTATCATAGAAACCTGCTAGCGATCGTTAGTAATAGTAGGGAATATGACCGCCAACGCCGACCCACAGTAGAGTAGCAAGGTGGTTTAAGCTTAGACCCTTCTCCTAGAACGAGTAAGAAGCCTATGCCCAGCAGTGGAATGTTACAAGCAGAATCAATCAATCAATCATAAGATTTTTTTCACGATTTTCTTGTTGACATTGTATTTGGAGCATGTTTATTAAAAAAATTTACTACTTATAGGCACCTAGCTAGAATATATTTCATAGATGTTTATTTTTTTTAACTTCAGCATTGCTTCATATCTATACATATTATAATAAAATGGTAGGAAAGTCAAAACTGTACATTAAATATTTTTTTAAAAGAATATTTGGGGTGTGATCTACAATCGATACCGAAGCCAAAAATATCGTTTTTAGAATTTTTGTCTGTTTGTCTGTATGTATGTCCGGGATAAACTCAAAAATGTACTGCATGGATTTACTTCAAATTTGGCTAATATAGGCTACAAATTATCACGCTATCACCTACGGGGAACGAGCAGTGAACCTTTATTTCTTCAACGCATTCTGTAACAACGTGTAATCAAACGACGCATATTTGAATGTTGTTGTTATTATGTTAATAACCATGCTATAAGCTAGCTTCTCCCCTCTCTTACCGTGGGTATCGTAAGAGGCGACTAAGAGATAAGTTCACAGTTCCACTACCACCTTGGAACTTAAAAAGCCGACCGATGGCGGGATAACCATCCAACTGCTGGCTTTGAAATACACAGGCCGAAGACGGGCAGCAGTGTCTTCGGTGCGACAAAGCCAGCCCTGCGGTGACCAACCCGCCTGCCCAGCGTGGTGACTATGGGCAAAACACATGAGTTTACGCCATTTTTTGGCACGAACTTTTGGAGGCCTATATGTCCAGCAGTGGACTGTAATAGGCTGAAATGATGATGATGATGATGATGATGATGATGATGAAGCTAGCTTCATATTATAAATAAAGACATTCTGTAGTATATTTAGTATCAGCAATGCACCCATGCGAAGCCGAGGCGAGTTGCTAGTTTAAAAATACAGACAGACAGAAAGATATTTCTATGACAATAATACTTGTTATTTCATGTTTATTAGTTTCTATAAATATAATTTTCAAAAATTTTGATTTCAATAAATTTGGTAAGTGTTAGTGTCCGTTTCTTTTTAACCGACTTCCAAAAAAGGAGGAGGAAGTATTCCATTCGACAGCATTTTTTAACCGACTTCCAAAAAAGGAGGAGGTTCTCAATTCGACTGTATTTTTTTTTATGTTTGTTACATCAGAACTTTTGACCGTGTGGACCGATTTCGACAAATTTTATTTTAATCGAAAGGTGGTGTGTGCCAATTGGTCCCATTTTAATTTATTTGAGATCTAACAACTACTTTTCGAGTTATATCTAATAATGCGTTTTTACTTGACGCTTTTTTCGTCGACCTACGTTGTATTATACCGCATAACTTTCTACTGGATGTACCGATTTTGATAATTCTTTTTTTGTTGGAAAGGAGATATCCCTAGTTTAGTACCATGATAAGGAAACCAGGATCTGATGATGGGATTCCAGAAAAATCGAGGGAACTTCTTGAAAATCCGCAATAACTTTTTACTGGGTGTACCGATTTTGATAATTTTTAATTTAATCGATAGCTGATGTTTGTCACGTGATCACATATAAATTTTATTGAGATCTGATAACTCCTTTTTGAGTAATCTTTGATAACGCGTAGTTACTTGACTATTTTTGCGTCGATCTACGTTGTATCACTCGTCGATGTAATTGAAGTCGGTTTTTTTTCGTTTGCGAGTAAACACAATTATTTAATGTATGTTACTTCAGAACTTTTGACTGGGTGGACTGATATCGACAAAAAAAATTTTAATCGAAAGGTGGTGTATGTCATTTGGTCCTATTTAAATTTATTTGAGATCTAACAACTACTTTTCGAGTTTTATCTTATAGTGCGTTTTTACTTGACTATTTTTTTGTCGACTTACGTTGTATTAATAGATATGCACCGCATAACTTTTTACTGGGTGTACCGATTTTGATGATTTTTAATTTAATCGAAAGCTAGTGTTTATCATGTGGTCACATTTAAATTTCATCGAGATCTGATAACAACTTTGTGAGTAATCTTTGATAACGCGTATATACTTAACTATTTTTTCATCTACCTACGTTGTATTACTTGTCGATGTAATTGAAGTCGGTTTTTTTCGTTTGCGAGCAAGTACAATTATTTATTTTTATTATTACATCGCTTCAGCCTGTAATATCCCACTACTGAGCATAGGCCTCTTTCCCCATGTAGGAGAAGGATCAGAGCTTAATCCACCACGCTGCTCCAATGCGGGTTGGTGGATGTATTCCCTACTATGAGTAACGATCGCTATGAGCTATATATGATAACAACCGGGACCGACGGCTTAACGTGCTCTCCGAGGCACGGTGGGGAGACCCACAAGAACTGCACAAACACCCAGACCACGGCAAACACCTGTATGGCCAATACAAATGTTTGTCATGTGCGGGGATCGAACCCGCAACCGCCAGCGCAACAGGCACAATCCATGGCTGTGAACGTTGCGCCAACGCGGCGTCATCATTATTACATGTGTAGACATTATTATTACTATTGTTAATTCATAATCCCGAGTAGAAAAAAGGTCAGGCTCAACCAGATCATGTATCTGGACCGGATCAGGACAGTATAAGGCATGCCTGATCCGGCAAGTTCTATCAGGACCAGGTCCGGTCCAGACAAGGATTGCCTGATATAAAATATAATCAAGTATGGTAAGGCGTACTGGATCAGGACCAGGTCCGGTCCAGACAATGATAGCCTGATGTAAAATATAATCAAGTATGGTAAGGCGTACTGGATCAGGACCAGGTCCAGTCCAGACAAGGATAGCCTGATGTAAAATATAATCAAGTATGGTAAGGCATACTGGATTAGGACCCGGTCCGTTCCAGACAAGGATAGCCTGATGTAAAATATATATTATCATCATAAATTTAATATTTTGTTTCCCTATAACTGTATCGTCGTGTTGTTGACCTGTTCTTACTTAAATCAACCATCTAATCACCGTGACATTTTCCTAACAATCGCGATTACATTAAGAATTATGTAACTTAAACTGAAGACAAACACTGATGCAACTTAATGCAACGCGAAATCATAATTATGCAGTTATTTTTTCTGCAACGAATGCTATTTTCTTATATAAATAGTCTTTGCACGTAATCATCCGCTAATACAGGCTTGTTCTGCTTATCAAAAGGGGACTCTGGAGACATGTATATTCAATTATGTATGTATGAAAGTTGACTATTATGTAAATTTAAGAGAACCAAATTTGTAATTGTAACACTAATAAATATAAATTCGGGTTAGTCTAATCCCTTTTTTAGCTAGATTCACCAAACCATTTCAAAAGATAAAAGAACTCTGTCATGAGAATTAATAAATTGTGTTTCTCCCGCTTGTATAAAATTAGATGATTTGATTACCGCATTTTCTACCATTATCAACAATTAATAAACAAGTTTTAAACGAATCAAAAAAGTATGACGTTTTATTTCAAAGATGAGAATAGGATGATAGAATGTCAGAGAAATAGAAAAAACTCCAAAAAATAACGCATATTTACGAACGTGTACGTTTTTCTATGTGTACATCAACGTATGTAGTTTCTAGGCTTTTTTTAGTTACCTCCTCCGTAAAAAATAGAGATGTTCGGCGGCCACCGATGGCTGCAAAATCAAGAGGATCTGAAACGCTTTGTCGACCCTATTCTCGCTTTCACACAGGACTTCCTCGGAAAGTCTGGCCTCACTTCCCAAGGGACATAACAGACACATGTAGACTTATCATTATTTCTATTCCTTGCAAAAATAAGATAAAAACCTGTCAAACATTTATTTTTAATCATTTTTGTTTCAAATTACATTCATTCATGAATGGCTTCTAACAGTGCCAAAATTTTTATTTCACAAAGTTCTATCTACGGTCTTTTAAGCAGGTCTTGCAACAACAGTAGTGGGGGTACGTCGGCTTAGTGGTTGCGTTTTTGTTTTAATTTTACGGCCGCCAAAACCGATGATAAGTGACGAATGTTTTATTTTAAAATATAACCAATTACAATGAAACGTCACTTACGTGACGTGCGCAGTGCGCAGCACACCACGTGACCGCACACATCGATAGCACGAACGAAAAGTTATGACACTATCGTACTAATCTCTCACCAATGAAATTAAGCTCTGTTGCATGACCTGCATATAAGATCGTGGTCATAACTATCTTTACAGATTAAATAAAATATAATCATAATTAATCTAATAGAAAAATGTGTTGGGAAAGTAAATAATAACTCAGAAAAATATTTCATCATTTATTCATCAAGTTAAGTTTTTAAAGTACAAAAGTACTATCGATACAAAGTGTGTTTAGTAAATTTAACTAAAAACGTTTTTAATAAATAAATTACGAGATAAAACAGAATTAGTTAACTTAATTAATGTCATTCGAATCATCAGGTACGATAATAATAGTGTCATTTTTCGTTTAGGAGAAAAATTTAATAAAAATGTACCTAAAAGACGCCAATCACGTATCTAGAATAACTAATGGTCTGCGGTGTTTAGAGATTATTGTATTTTAACTGTAAAATTTGATACAGTAATCGTATACAATAATAACAATAAAAATTTTGTAGTTTTTGTAATAATACTTTTGCGACAACTCTTGTAATATTCGTTTTAATAATTTAATATTATTTATTTATAACACAATTAAATTGTATTTCATTAAGTGAAAGCTAGTCTGATTTATTGAAGTTATGATTTTAATACATAAACAAAATTTACATTAAATAACAGTTCACTAACTTACGAGATTCATTCAGATTAAAACTTCAAAATGAAAGAATACTTTACAATAATTTAAATTAATGGTCAATTTTAAAACTATAAAATCATGTGTACACAGAACTAAGACTACAGCAGTAATGTGATGTCTGAGAATTGAATATCATATAATACACATATAAGAAGATTTTTACGATATAATGTTAATTTAACTATTTGATACCGTTTTACAACTACGCAGTTTTATAAATACACTTTTTCAAAATTTATTTTTTAAATTTCAATTTTTTTTTTTTTTTTATAAAAAAAAAGAAATAAATCATACTAAGACTACACAATCGCAACACAAATATGCCAAAATCAATGTATCAATTTTAGACTACAATGGAATTAAAAGCAAAACGCACACGAAAATAAATTAGCGTGTCTGTGAGGTGTCACATCATTTTTCAAAAAAAAAAACCGCATAATCTAAGATATTATACAATAATAATTAATGATTGTGACCGACTTAAATACTTGTTACAACAAAATTGTGAATTATCTTTAGATAATGTTAGAGAGCCGTTTATGTTTGATTATTAGGAAAATTAACTCAAAATTGTCTATGTTACACTAAATTATATTATATAATTACTGATAAAATTACTGTTAGTAAAACTAATAACTAAAGATTTCGTTATAATACTAAAATGTTAAACATTTTCATCACATATAAAATGTTTCATTAACTTTATGGACTTATTCATATAATATGGACAAAAAGCGGTGCTAACATAAAGCTTCCCACAAACTAACGCGTTTTATAAACCATATTATAGCGCTGAATATTTATACAATTTACTATACTAATTAAATGAATGTTCGATTCCTAACTGCGTTCCTTCAAATGTAGGGTTATTGCGTCATATGGTCATAGGTGTCATTGCGTGATCACGATACACGTAAAAAAAAATCCTAGCCCTTGTTTTAATTTCACTTTATTTATTTTACTTAATACGAGCTACTCTGGTAACGTACTTCTGCATAACCGTCTAATACTATCTGTCTTAGCCCGATTAAGTGAAATGTTAATATTAACTGTCGTATAAAAACTAAACAAACGCATATGGAATTATTTTTCTCGCGGAAAAAAATTTTTTCATCATAAATTGTTATAGTTGTGATTACGCACTCACTAAAGGTATCATGCGGAACGAGTCTATCGAAGTAGCTCGTCTATTTAAATAAAATCGTATTTAAAAATGGCCTAGGATTTTTTTTCACGCGGAACGCGATCTATTACACCTACAGAACCCCCATTTGAAGGAACGCAGTTAGGAGTCGAACACCTTATATATAAAAAATTAAAACAGTTAATCTATGGAAAGTTTTATTTCTTACATATGGGTGAGATTTAGTAAAATTAATTATAATTATCATACAAAAAATATATCACACATTCAAAGAGTTCACACGCACACAGACACATGCATACGAATTTCAAAACATTACAAAAAATACTTTTTGCGTCGATATTATTCTATTAGGATTTCATCAACACCCTTAATTGTAATGTTCATTACAATTTTATTCCACTTCATTTTTTTATATTCAAATTAGACATCATGAAAATTTAACATATTATGATGCCACTTTTAACGTTTTCGCTGTTCTGCACCACAAAAATGTCTCAATATAAGACAATCTAGTGCTTAATCGTGAAACGAAGTCTCTTTATTATCTTAACGACGCAAGAAATAATATGTAGTAGGACGAATTATAAATTCCTATAAAAACCTTAAACATCTATAATATATATTTATAGCAAAAATATATGACAATAAGTTACAAAAAAAGTTGATTTTTAGTAAAACTTCAGACACAGTCCATTCGATTGCAACAGCAATATATATTAGGACAAAAAGTAAGATTTACCAATTTTATTACTTTTTTTTTTCTTTCGAAAAACGTTATACAATTTATAGGATTTACATGATCCCAATAGTTCATATCAAATTTCTTTTAGTAAAATATCAGTTCTAGGCACATTCTGAAAGACAATTTAGAAAAATTTCTTAAGAATATATCTAAAAAATAAAGGCCTTGCACTCAACGGCCCAGTATGTCTGGGGTCCGGAAACACGCAATATCACAAACGCCCAGATAACGACAAACATTTGTGTAGTGTAGTATATACAAATGTTTGCCTTGACTTGAAACTTCAACGACTGCCTTGTTTGATAAATATGTCAAATCCTACGTCATAGACATAATGTTGATCATTTATACTTTCAGGTTGTCGGAATATCGATTCAATCACGCGACTAAATGAGAGAAATCATGTGTTGAGTATGTACTACAACTGCTTATTTGTCATAACTATATATTAGTTAAAGAAACATAATCAGTAATGTATATTACAATGTTAATACAATTGTTAGTATGAAAGTACCTGCGTATAGTGTAGAATTGTTTTTTTTTAAATAACAATGTACTGGTGTTCGATACGTACGATTCGTACAGGGAATGAACCTTGTACTGGTGTTCGATACGTACGATTCGTACAGGGAATGAACCTTAAATTGTTTTTTTTTAAATAACAATGTACTGGTGTTCGATACGTACGATTCGTACAGGGAATGAACCTTAATAACTAGTACAAATCTCGTGATTTATATCATGATTCGAGAAAAATCTTTATCACTTTTTGTCACTGGATAATGTTCCAGTTTTTATTTTAATTAACTATATAGTAACAATTTGTAATTACATAAAAAAATTACTACGACTTAATATATCAATCGTTTTTTTGTTTTTTTTTTTTTACGAATGAAATTGTAACATTCATTAAAGTAAGTAAAATAAATATTGTAAAACAAAATCTTAATTTACATTTAATATTCGAGATTGATATCATTTAAACAGATATTTTATTGACCTTCGAAGTGACAGGAATTAGTTGGGTCTTTTTTTTCAAATGCTAGGGCTTGGACCTCAGCTTGAAGTATGAATTGTACAGAGTGGTGTGGGAGCGCACACTTTGGTGTAGTAGCTGCTGCGATGGTGCACAAAAGGTGAAGAAGGAAGTGTACTGACTCCAATATTAGACTGGAGACGCAGCGCACTAAAATATTGCGAGCTAGGAGCACTTTAGACGTAAAAGTTGAGAGTCCTAATGCATGTGAGGCGCTGCGCATATAGAAGTTTGCGGGTGTACACTAAGAATAGAATGTAAACACGCATATGCGCGACAAGTGCTTGCTTTGACACTAGGAGTAAGGGTACGCTCAAAACGTGTGGCGCACTGAGCAGTGCTATGTGATATACTAAGAATAGAAGATGAGCACACGAATATAATACGAACATCGGGTACTAAGTAACTAAGTGGGCACTAGGTTTAGTAGGTGATCACGCACACGCAATTAAGACGTGGCGCACTAACATATTGGGACTTAAAGCTCGCACGAGACGTGCGCACTAAGCATCAGTATTTGCTACATTAGGAGTAGAAAATGAGTGAGGATACGAACGTGTCACGCTGCGCACTAAAACATTGGAACACTGGAAGTAAAACGGTACACTAAGCACCGATCAGTGTCACGTGCTACATTAGTAATCATAGGGTGTGTACACACGCGCAAATAATACGTTACACACTAAATTACAACCAGGAGTAGAAGGTGTTTAGAAGTAAAAGATGTGCACACGTAACAACACTGTAAGTTGGAAGCGCACTGAGAAACTGGACATAAAATGCGTGAGATGTACGGCGCACTAAGTAAGAACAAAAGTTGAGCTTGCACGTACGTGTGAAACTGGACATAAAATGCGTGGGATGTACGGCGCACTAAGTAAGAACAAGAGTTGAGCTGGCACGTACGTGTGACGAGGCGCACAAAGTGGGCTCAGGAGTAGAAGGTGAGCACGGCGGCGTGGTTGCCGCGCACGAGCAGCGTGCGCGGCGCGGCGGAGGCGAGCGCGGCCAGCCAGGCGGCGTACAGCGCGGGCGGCAGCACGCGGCGCGGCATGGGCTGCGTCACGCACACCAGGCGCGCGCCCGCCGACCACTCGCGCACCAGCTCGCGCACGCGCAGGTAGCGGTGCGTGCGCGAGCGCGCCGCCGCCACGTCCGCCGCCGTCACGCCCACTGCGCACACTCTTACAATGGGCCACCGGCGGGGTGCCGGTCGCTACCCGGTGTCTATGATAGCGACCGGGACCGGCAGCTTAACGTGCCCACCGAGGCGCGGTGGGGCGACCCACGAGGACAAACGACGAGACCGAAACGAAATATTTGTATAAATACAAATATCCATCCCGAGCGGGAATCGACCCCGTAATCACTGGTGAATGAGCGCCCACACGGTGCACGCACCACTATACTAGACCGATGTCTAAACTTACTATAATAATAAACATAATATTTAATCGCTAAACTTAATCTCTACAAATACATTGTTACCACTATCTACTATGAAAGAAGACCATTGAGAGATTTTGGTTTAAACCAGACAGTAATTCTTACAACTACCTGTCTGATACTACTGTAGTCATTACAAATACGCGAACTGGTCTTGATCAGTATTACTGCAAAGACATCAAAAGTCTAACTAGCACTGACTCCCCACGTCGCCACCTATATCTTTTGTGTCTGAATGTAACTGTTTTCCATTCTATTAAGTGAAGGATGGTAGGATTAGCTATGTGGCTACGGCAGTAAGAATATAGCCACCCTCTCTCTTCCTGTGGATGTCGTAAGAGGCGACATAACACAGTTCCACTAACACCTTGAAACTTAAAAAGCCGACCGATGACGGGATAACCATTCAACTGCTGGCTTTGAGATACACAGGCCGAAGACGGGCAGCAGCGTCTTCGGTGTGACGAAGCCAGCCCCGTGGTCACCAACCCGCCTGCCCAGCGTGGTGACTATGGGCAAAACACATGAGTACATACCGTTTTTGGCACGAACTCATGGAGGCCTATGTCCAGCAGTGGACTGCGATAAGCTGAAATGATGATGAATGATGAAGGATGGTAGAAATAATACTCGTATTGCACCTTTGTTAGCGCCTACACTTTCTGTTCACATCTATCGTACACTGTAATATTTCCTGAGCAAATTACATTATACTTAACATTGATATCGGATATCGTTTTTAAAACGACTATCATAACCCAGTAAATACATGACCTATAACTGACGTCACATTTTTAATTAGAGCATGTAAGAGTAACATAAAAAAAAAGTGCTGACTTAGGGGAAAGTCGGTGAGCTCATTACCCAGTGAACAGTGAAAGTGACGTCCTTATTATGTCACATAAATCAGTAAAGTCCATATGATCTCAAATAGATGTCATTTTATTTCATTTCGATTACGGAACTCCCGAATTGATATGATTATTCATTTGTTGTAAAAATTACGTCATCATTTACTCAGATATAATGCAAAAAGCAACTTGCCGTCATTATTGCGTCATTATTTATTTTATTTTCTTTTTTATACAATGATAGGCTTGCGTTTGACCACTATTTCACCTGACGATAAGGGAAAACTAAGATGGAGCACGCTTACCTAGAAGTAGCCTATTTACTCGCGACTTAAAGATCCCCAGGTTATAGTTTCATCTATCATCAAAAAAAAATCAAAAAAAAATCAAAAAAAGTTTATTTAACTGTAAAGATACACATTACATGAAATGAACAGTGAATCCCACACTAGGCAAAGCCTGTGTCGTGGGATTCAACAACTCAAATAAATAATTACCAGGCGTAGTGCGGCTTAAGAAGATAATAAGTATATTTATAACTAACTATTGATAACTGAATTACAATAGAATATATTTAATTTGCGCGTGAATAGGTAAAACATACGAGTATCTATAGTGAGCCAGAACTAGAACTATATTGGTAGCAATGAGATTGACACTTAAATTCGTCAACGTAAACGTCATTCTAACGGTAGCTAGACCTCATAGTGTTCACTGGGTAATGAACTAACCGATTTTAAGTCAGCACTTATTTTGATTTTTATTTATGTTAATATAGCCGCGTAACGGCGGGGATAACAAACACTCTACCTATGTTAACACTTCCATTACTACTATTGATAGATACCTTACATAGGATTAAGAATTATTGTCAACGACGAGTATAGCTTAAAACAAAATAAGTCAAAATCGCTCATAATACGCACAAAGAAAACTATCGAAAGAAAAAATATATATACGTTACTTACTGTTGTCATTGGTGTCATCAGTCGACATGAAGGGCGCAATCAAGTTGTCGAAATACGCTAATGTGGAGTCCTTCGGCTTCTTGTTGACATCCGATATCATCTTCAACGCTGAGTAATCGATACGGAACTTCGACAGTAGAGACGCCATGCTGCAAGCAATACAAAGAAGAATTAGACTGATATTCTTACAAAACATTAAATAAAAGCAGTCTTGTTAAATCAACTTTAACTTTCTTCTTATAAAACGAATTACTTATACATGGCTAAATCAACGCTTAACTATTATAATCATTGTTCTATTTTATTAAACCTGGGAAAATGTAACGTACTCATTTTATTTATGGAAATCGAGAATGATTACTATTTTCACACTCTTCAATTACAAAAAATAAGTTGGCAAGGGCGAACATATCACTTGAAGTTATCACTTGAAGTCTATCACTTGAAGTCTATCACTTGAAGTCTCAAAGGAAGAAGAGGAGGAAGAGGAGGAGGAAGAGGAGAAGGAAGAGGAGGAGGAAGAGGAGGAGGAAGAGGAGGAGGAAGAGGAGGAGGAAGAGGAAGAAGAGGAAGAGGAAGAGGAGGAAGAAGAGGAGGAGGAAGAAGAGGAGGAGGAAGAGGAAGAAGAGGAAGAAGAAGAAGTTTTCTTATTTTTTTTAATTTACAGCCCTTTCATCATTTTCAACCCTCTTCAATATCTTCAGTTATTCAATAGTTTCAAGTTAAACAGATTCATAAAAGATCAGTGAATATATTTGTATAAACACAAATATCCAATCGGTCGGTGTTTTAGGCGACTATCCGCACCAGTACACAGAGCGTCTGTATATACATACATATACACAAACACGCATGAATACATACATAATGTACACTACTAGTATTATATTCTGAAAGTAGAATAGTAATTGCGACCAGGCGGACGTGTCACCGCGTCCACGGCCGGGCGAGGCTCACTTGCGCTCCTCGATCTCCAGCTCGGTGTGTCGGTTGGAGAGCGTGAACACGCGCAGCGGGCACGACGCCCAGGCGCGCCGCGTCGACAGGATGTACGGCAGCAGCAGCGTCAGACCTGCGGGGCCGGGCCATGCGATGGAGTTATAGTGTTTGCAGTGGGATGGAAGGCTACAGAGTCTTTCGAGGTGTGGATCGAGCGTGTAGGCTTTATTTATGTGCACTAGTGGTCACTCTGTGCTCGAAATTCGATCATAATTTAACCACAGAGTTTAACAATAAAAAAAGAGTATGTATGCGTGTTTGTGTCAAATACATGGTAGTGAGTGTAATGTTTTTTTTTTATTGATTTATTATATTTTTATGCATAACTTTAAAAAATATTAGCAACTGCACTCCTTCTTTATATAAACTATAAGTGGACGAAATTTTATACTCCTCGATCCGATAAAGCGCCCAGCTTGCGCACCACCTCGCCCAGTTGTATACTATAGTCACATGGAGCGGCGCTCACCGCCGTCGTCGTACAGCCACCACACGTCGACGCTGCCCGCGCGGCGGCGCGTGAAGCGCTCCTCGGCCGACAGCGACGACACGCGCCGGCCTCGCGCCGCGCCCAGCTTGCGCACCACCTCGCCCAGTTGTATACTATAGTCACATGGAGCGGCGCTCACCGCCGTCGTCGTACAGCCACCACACGTCGACGCTGCCCGCGCGGCGGCGCGTGAAGCGCTCCTCGGCCGACAGCGACGACACGCGCCGGCCTCGCGCCGCGCCCAGCTTGCGCACCACCTCGCCCAGTTGTATACTATAGTCACATGGAGCGGCGCTCACCGCCGTCGTCGTACAGCCACCACACGTCGACGCTGCCCGCGCGGCGGCGCGTGAAGCGCTCCTCGGCCGACAGCGACGACACGCGCCGGCCTCGCGCCGCGCCCAGCTTGCGCACCACCTCGCCCAGTTGTATACTATAGTCACATGGAGCGGCGCTCACCGCCGTCGTCGTACAGCCACCACACGTCGACGCTGCCCGCGCGGCGGCGCGTGAAGCGCTCCTCGGCCGACAGCGACGACACGCGCCGGCCTCGCGCCGCGCCCAGCTTGCGCACCACCTCGCCCAGTTGTATACTATAGTCACATGGAGCGGCGCTCACCGCCGTCGTCGTACAGCCACCACACGTCGACGCTGCCCGCGCGGCGGCGCGTGAAGCGCTCCTCGGCCGACAGCGACGACACGCGCCGGCCTCGCGCCGCGCCCAGCTTGCGCACCACCTCGCCCAGTTGTATACTATAGTCACATGGAGCGGCGCTCACCGCCGTCGTCGTACAGCCACCACACGTCGACGCTGCCCGCGCGGCGGCGCGTGAAGCGCTCCTCGGCCGACAGCGACGACACGCGCCGGCCTCGCGCCGCGCCCAGCTTGCGCACCACCTCGCCCAGTTGTATACTATAGTCACATGGAGCGGCGCTCACCGCCGTCGTCGTACAGCCACCACACGTCGACGCTGCCCGCGCGGCGGCGCGTGAAGCGCTCCTCGGCCGACAGCGACGACACGCGCCGGCCTCGCGCCGCGCCCAGCTTGCGCACCACCTCGCCCAGTTGTATACTATAGTCACATGGAGCGGCGCTCACCGCCGTCGTCGTACAGCCACCACACGTCGACGCTGCCCGCGCGGCGGCGCGTGAAGCGCTCCTCGGCCGACAGCGACGACACGCGCCGGCCTCGCGCCGCGCCCAGCTTGCGCACCACCTCGCCCAGTTGTATACTATAGTCACATGGAGCGGCGCTCACCGCCGTCGTCGTACAGCCACCACACGTCGACGCTGCCCGCGCGGCGGCGCGTGAAGCGCTCCTCGGCCGACAGCGACGACACGCGCCGGCCTCGCGCCGCGCCCAGCTTGCGCACCACCTTGCCCAGTTGTATACTATAGTCACATGGAGCGGCGCTCACCGCCGTCGTCGTACAGCCACCACACGTCGACGCTGCCCGCGCGGCGGCGCGTGAAGCGCTCCTCGGCCGACAGCGACGACACGCGCCGGCCTCGCGCCGCGCCCAGCTTGCGCACCACCTCGCCCAGTTGTATACTATAGTCACATGGAGCGGCGCTCACCGCCGTCGTCGTACAGCCACCACACGTCGACGCTGCCCGCGCGGCGGCGCGTGAAGCGCTCCTCGGCCGACAGCGACGACACGCGCCGGCCTCGCGCCGCGCCCAGCTTGCGCACCACCTCGCCCAGTTGTATACTATAGTCACATGGAGCGGCGCTCACCGCCGTCGTCGTACAGCCACCACACGTCGACGCTGCCCGCGCGGCGGCGCGTGAAGCGCTCCTCGGCCGACAGCGACGACACGCGCCGGCCTCGCGCCGCGCCCAGCTTGCGCACCACCTCGCCCAGTTGTATACTATAGTCACATGGAGCGGCGCTCACCGCCGTCGTCGTACAGCCACCACACGTCGACGCTGCCCGCGCGGCGGCGCGTGAAGCGCTCCTCGGCCGACAGCGACGACACGCGCCGGCCTCGCGCCGCGCCCAGCTTGCGCACCACCTCGCCCAGTTGTATACTATAGTCACATGGAGCGGCGCTCACCGCCGTCGTCGTACAGCCACCACACGTCGACGCTGCCCGCGCGGCGGCGCGTGAAGCGCTCCTCGGCCGACAGCGACGACACGCGCCGGCCTCGCGCCGCGCCCAGCTTGCGCACCACCTCGCCCAGTTGTATACTATAGTCACATGGAGCGGCGCTCACCGCCGTCGTCGTACAGCCACCACACGTCGACGCTGCCCGCGCGGCGGCGCGTGAAGCGCTCCTCGGCCGACAGCGACGACACGCGCCGGCCTCGCGCCGCGCCCAGCTTGCGCACCACCTCGCCCAGTTGTATACTATAGTCACATGGAGCGGCGCTCACCGCCGTCGTCGTACAGCCACCACACGTCGACGCTGCCCGCGCGGCGGCGCGTGAAGCGCTCCTCGGCCGACAGCGACGACACGCGCCGGCCTCGCGCCGCGCCCAGCTTGCGCACCACCTCGCCCAGTTGTATACTATAGTCACATGGAGCGGCGCTCACCGCCGTCGTCGTACAGCCACCACACGTCGACGCTGCCCGCGCGGCGGCGCGTGAAGCGCTCCTCGGCCGACAGCGACGACACGCGCCGGCCTCGCGCCGCGCCCAGCTTGCGCACCACCTCGCCCAGTTGTATACTATAGTCACATGGAGCGGCGCTCACCGCCGTCGTCGTACAGCCACCACACGTCGACGCTGCCCGCGCGGCGGCGCGTGAAGCGCTCCTCGGCCGACAGCGACGACACGCGCCGGCCTCGCGCCGCGCCCAGCTTGCGCACCACCTCGCCCAGTTGTATACTATAGTCACATGGAGCGGCGCTCACCGCCGTCGTCGTACAGCCACCACACGTCGACGCTGCCCGCGCGGCGGCGCGTGAAGCGCTCCTCGGCCGACAGCGACGACACGCGCCGGCCTCGCGCCGCGCCCAGCTTGCGCACCACCTCGCCCAGTTGTATACTATAGTCACATGGAGCGGCGCTCACCGCCGTCGTCGTACAGCCACCACACGTCGACGCTGCCCGCGCGGCGGCGCGTGAAGCGCTCCTCGGCCGACAGCGACGACACGCGCCGGCCTCGCGCCGCGCCCAGCTTGCGCACCACCTCGCCCAGTTGTATACTATAGTCACATGGAGCGGCGCTCACCGCCGTCGTCGTACAGCCACCACACGTCGACGCTGCCCGCGCGGCGGCGCGTGAAGCGCTCCTCGGCCGACAGCGACGACACGCGCCGGCCTCGCGCCGCGCCCAGCTTGCGCACCACCTCGCCCAGTTGTATACTATAGTCACATGGAGCGGCGCTCACCGCCGTCGTCGTACAGCCACCACACGTCGACGCTGCCCGCGCGGCGGCGCGTGAAGCGCTCCTCGGCCGACAGCGACGACACGCGCCGGCCTCGCGCCGCGCCCAGCTTGCGCACCACCTCGCCCAGTTGTATACTATAGTCACATGGAGCGGCGCTCACCGCCGTCGTCGTACAGCCACCACACGTCGACGCTGCCCGCGCGGCGGCGCGTGAAGCGCTCCTCGGCCGACAGCGACGACACGCGCCGGCCTCGCGCCGCGCCCAGCTTGCGCACCACCTCGCCCAGGCGACTGCTAGCACACACACACACGTTTTACTTTTTTTGATATGAGAATAGTTCATATCTTTATATTCACATAAATTAAAATGAATGTTGCTAACCGCATAACTCGAGAATGGTTCGACCTATTCGGATAATAATTTATTTTTTGTATGTTCCTTAAGGCCCACGGAAGGTTTTAATACTTAAAAAAAAAATTACAGAACGAAGTCTGCCTAGGCAGCTAGTTATAAATAAGTATAAAATAAATATCTTATAACATACACACACGGTCGTCTGTTTCTATGGTAACCAACTAAATGCCTGTGTATCGAGTATTATATCTATTTTTTTTTTTTTGTGCAATATACATTGAAATAATACATACAAGTTTATATTAAAGTTGACACACTTTTCGAAGTAAAACTTCTTTACGCACGCTCGACTTGGGGAGTGAGCTGGTGAATGCGTGACGAGAGCTTTACGAAAAGAGAAAGAGAGAGGTGTGAACTCTCTTTCTCTCTTTCTTATAGCCAGTTACGTTTCGTATATCTAAGACAGTGCAGGCCTATTGCTAAAAACGTTTTACTTCAGTCGAGTAGTCTAAAGCGCACTCGTTTTTTTTTTTTTTTTTTTAAGAGTCCCAAGTTTCTCGCCGATTCTTTTCTACAGAACCTACATTCCGAATCAGTCGTAACTTCACTTGAAACTATAATTAAATTTTTTATTTGTAAAATCCGAATTAAAGGTGTTTTTGGAACCTTTTTGAATTAAGTTATTTTTTATTTTGGCAAACATCTTCAACACTACGGTAGGACCAAGAAGGGTAGAAGGGCGAACACGAGTCTAAAGTCCAGCGATACGTAGAGGGGTGGGGAGATGACAAATTGAATGGAACAATATACGTACTTTAGTGGTATGGGCCATAGGGAGGCAAAGATATGGCCAAATGACTGGTATCACTTACATTTAGGTACAGTTGTCTCCAGTGGTAACTGATTGGGACACTTATCTTGAACAGGGACTAGGGTAGGTATTGATTTTGGTTTCAATATAAATGCCGAACTATTAAATAAACAATTAATTATGTTTTATCACAATAGTTACATTATTGCAATTTGTCAGCCAAAAATTTATTTAAATCATTTATAAGTTAGTAGTTTGTTCTTAAATAAATCTATATCAACCATAGTCTTTATATTTTTTTCAGGTCTTACAAACCTTTTATAAAATAGCTTAAATAATTCTTATTCTTCGTTTTATACGTCAGTCTTACCTCCCTTTATTTTTACGCGTCCTAGTAGCGCCAGGATCGGGAGACACGCCCTTCAGCTCGCCGGACAACACCGAGACATCCGACATACTGCTATCTGCAACAGTTGATTATCACAACTTAGGAAATGTAACTAACTGCTAAAAAATTTCGACAAGTGATTAAATAAGAACAATATCAAAGTAGTCGAATTCAATTAAATGTCGTCCTATCTCTTTAACTAGTCCCAATATGACAAGCTACAGCGTTCGAATAAAATAAGAAATATCAAAATGGATACACTCGGTAAAATTTTATGATAACACACATACAGAAAAAAAGATAATTGAATCCAATTGAGAGCCCTTTTATTAAGTCTGTTAAAAATAATGTCTGAAGTATAAAATAAAATATTAAAATACTAACTAATAAAAATATTCGCACCAACTTCAAACAAGCGGCATGCAAATTACAATACAAATTAAAGATCATTATTATAAAATGTCATTGTTATCAAACAACGTCAAAAACATGGCATAAATAAAATTAACAAAGAATATTGATGAAAAAAAAAAAGTATGCATGTCAATTTGTCAATATGTCAATTACTATATTCATATAAAGCCCAATTACTATATTCATAAAACGATACTATTTTGCTAACGAACCGTTAAATTCCACCGAGATCATCATGTCAGTGAGCTAAACGTATCGTTTTTAGAATACAGAAACTGGGCTTCAAACGTCCAACAACTTACCCCTCGACTGTGAGTTTAAAGTTTCGGTAGATTTCGATTGTTTAATACTGTCACCCATTGAACCTTGAAAGTAAAACAATAATGATTTAATTACAAATTATCATAAACCAATTAAAATATATACGTACTCAATTGTTTAATCATATCAGATCACATATAATTTTTTAAATTAAAATATTACATTAGTAAAACAATCAACTAACATAATCACAAGCTTGAAACAATAACAAGCCACGCATTCTAATATAAACGGAGTATTGTTAGCAGATAATTTATGGTATGCTAGTAATAATAATTAAGCGATTGACTACTACAGTATGTATGATCACCAAGGACTTACTATATAAACTTACAATATGCTTGTAAACGGATTCTAGTGAATTCTTACTTATTAGTGTACATGACCACAATATGACAAATATCTCAGGACTTGGAACGGAAAATACGTCACCGAATAGAGATGCTGGTGAATACTAAGAAACACAATATTACAAACATTGCTAGTGTTCAGTGGTAAGCACTGACGTGCTTCTACAAAATACGCTTATGAAAGCACACTTTAAATAGCACCACGTGACGAGACGGCATGATTCGTCTATATTAGATAACGCAAGGGAAAGCGGAACAATGGGACAGCGAAACAGTGGAACATTGGAACAGTAGCAGTGGAACAGTGGATCATTGGAACATTGGAACAGTGGGACATTGGAACAGTGGAACATTGGAACAGTGGAACATTGGAACAGTGGAACAGTGACACAGTGGAACAGTGAAACATTGGAACAGTTGCACAGTGGAACAGTGAAACATTGGAACAGTTGCACAGTGGAACAGTGAAACATTGGAACAGTTGCACAGTGGAACAGTGAAACATTGGAACAGTGAAACAGTGGAACAGTGACACAGTGGAACAGTGAAACATTGGAACAGTGAAACATTGGAACAGTGAAACATTGGAACAGTAAAACAGTGACACAGTGGAACGTTGATACAGTGGTAGTGGATCGTTGGAACAATGGCAGTGGAACATTGGATCATTGGAACAGGTGGACAGTGAAACGTTGGCAGTCACCGGCGGGCGCGGCGGGCCGCAGGCAGGCCTGCAGGTCGTCGTCCAGCGCGCCGCTGCTCTGCAGCCCGCCCTCCACGCGCAGCAGCGCCAGCGCCACGTGCACGTCCAGCGCCTTGCTGCCGACACCACATCGGTCACTCGCACGCTGCACACTGGCTTACTCATAGGGGAACTGGCTCTAATTTTGTATTTTTTTTTCTTTTTTTTTTATGTTACTAGGTCGGCAAACAAGCGTACGGCTCACCTGATGGTAAGCGATTGCCGTAGCTTATAGACGCCTGCAACACCAGAAACATTGCAAGCGCGTTGCCGACCCAATCCCCAATCGCCCCAGGAGCTCTGGTCACCTTACTCACCAACAGGAACACAATACTGCTTGAAAACAGTATTATTTAGCTGTGATTGTATGCAAAAGCAACCCTAATTTCAATTCACACTCAACGTTTAACCGAAAATAAAACTCACTGCATTACGTTCACGTAGTCCGCTAGTTCGGACCGGTCGCACGTCTGCCAGTCCTCCTTGAAACCCATCATTAGGATGTTGGGCTTCAATTTACCGACTCCACTCGCCTGTAAATAAAATATTGTGTTGTGTGTTACTGAATTAATAACAAATATTTTATGGTACATTATTAACATGCTAACACTGTTTTCATTATACACATTTAAAGAGTATGAGAACTAATAGTTAAGAAAAAGAGATAGAAGATTTGTGAAAGAGAGGGTATATAAAGATTAACAACTGGGGAGGTGATAAATGTACTGAGAGAAGAGCGCAATTAAGGAGAAAAAAGAACTAGATAAATTAATTAACGAAGTTATAGAGACGATGTAGTGTTCCAGTGAGGTAATAGTAGACATGTAAGGAAAGAGTATTAATTCTAAGAAGGGAAAGAGAGCGGAAAACTTTGAACTATAGAGAAAATTAGGAAGGGATAAAGTAAGTGGAATATAGAGTGTCAGTAATATACCTGTATGAGTGCGCTAGCGCCGTCCTTGAAGTTTACATCGTCCACAAGTGTGTAGAAGGCCTTCACGCGGCGTCGATACAACCACTGAGTGGCGCGAGACACCAGCGCCTCGCGAGTTCGATGCGTCAGGGCATACTGCGGGTTGGAAATATAGTTTAACTAGCTGTGCCCGCGGCTTCGCCCGCGTTTAAATCAGTGAGTCACAAAGTTTTCCCGGCAAACTTGCCACGATGTCCTTAGATGGCGAAGTGGCTTCTTCCGAACCGGGACAGATATAATATCATAAATAACGGTTCGTTATTAAAACAGGTTTGTTATTTTTGTTGGTGTCCTGTCGTGTTGGCGCTTTGGCGCGTTGGCACGTTGGCACGTTGGCGCATTGGCGTGTTGGCGTGTTGGCGGATTGGCGTATTGGCGTGTTGGCGTGTTGGCGTGTTGGCGTATTGGCGTGTTGGACTGTTGGCGTGTTGGCGTGTTGGCGTGTTGGCGTGTTGGCGTGTTGGCGTGTTGGCGTATTGGCACATTGGCGTGTTGGTGTGTTGGCGCATTGGCACATTGGCGTGTTGGCGTGTTGGCGGATTGGCGTATTGGCGTGTTGGCGTGTTGGCGTATTGGCGTGTTGGCATGTTGGAGTGTTGGACTGTTGGCGTGTTGGCGCATTGGCGTGTTGGCGTGTTGACATATTGGCGTGTTGGCATGTCGGCGTGTTGGACTGTTGACGTGTTGGTGTATTGGCACATTGGCGTGTTGGCGTGTTGGCGTATTGACACATTGGCGTGTTGGCGTGTTGGCGCATTGGCGTGTTGGCGTATTGGCGTGTTGGCATGTTGGCGTGTTGGACTGTTGGCGTGTTGGCGCATTGGCGTATTGGCGTGTGCAGTGGAATATCAAAAAATCCGTTCTTAGCGGACGTTTACTAACTATAATCTACCTCCCTGCTAAATTTCATCTTTGTCTATCCTGGATAGATGGACCATCCAGCGGTTTTTGAGTACTCGTGATGAGTGAGTCACTGACCTTTCTCTTTTATATATATAGATTACGATGCATTATTTGGACACCTTTTCACCATCTATAGAGCATACATTTTAAATTTCGCCTCTTACTTTAAAAACATAGGCCTTTCATACAAACTTCCGACCCCCGTTTTATCCTCTTAGGTGTCGAGTTTCGTAAAATTCGTTCTTAGCGGATGTTAACGTCCTATACAAAACCTACTTGCCAAATTTCAAGTATGTAGGTGTTATAGTTTCGGAGATTTCGTGATGAGTGAGTCAACCTACCATCCCCCGTTTTAACCCCAAAAGGGAGTTGGTTTCTAAAGATACATTATTTGGACATCTTCTCACCATCTATACACCATACATTTTAAATTTCAAGTCTCTTTCGTCAAAAACATGGGATTCTCATACAAACTTCCAACCCCCATTTTACCCCCTTAGGGGTTGAGTTTCGTAAAATCCGTTCTTAGCGGATGTCTACGTCCTATAAGGAGCCTACTTGCCAAATTTCAAGTTTGTAGGTGTTATAGTTTCGGAGATTTCGTGATGAATGACCTTTCGCGTTTATATATATTATAGATTAGGAAATATATACGAAATATAATACATACGTGAAAAATATATATAAAAGAAAAACAAAAATAATTACAAAAAAAAATGGTTTGGTCTTTTCGCTAATAGAACAATCTCTTCCTAATAAAAATCTTAAAAGACATGGAAAATAAACAAAGGAGGCGAATTAAAAATACATTAACATACAAAAACATACACTTCTAACATACTAGATACTACATCATCATCTACATAAAAGCCTAAAGAAACAAAATGTTTGTGTGCAACGGTCGAAATATGCGAGGTATTTCGACCGTTGCAAACATTGATAGGAACTCCATATAATGAGAAGAGTGAGATCAAATTCTTTATTGTTATCTAATATATAAAATTCTCGTGTCGCGGTGTTTATAGTTAAACTCCTCCGAAACGGCTTGACCGATTTTCATGAAATTTTGTGTGCATATTGGGTAGGTCTGAGAATCGAACAACATCTATTCTTCATCCCGCTAAATGTTAAGGGTAGTCCACTCCAACATATATTTTTTTTTAATTTTTAGATAAATTATTTATTTTTTATTTAATTATGATTTGGCGTTGAAAGATACATACAACCCTAAATTTTCACCCTTCTACCACCAACCACTATTTTTAAATAGCGTTTAGCGGCAAGACAACGTTTGCCGAGTCAGTTAGTTAAGTTTATAAAATTCTTACCGGCATAATATGTCCACACAGCATTAGTGAAAGTCCTTTGGTGAGGAGATAGGCAAAGTCCGTCAGCATTGGCCTTTCCCCGGGAAAACCGGTTAGCACCAATATTTGGGGTCTGTTTGTAACAAAATATAGATACTTTTATAAAATATACACAGCTTTATTGCATTGTGAGAATAAGACTGTTTGAGTGCAGGTCAAACTTCTACACCTGGTAGAGTTTCGTAGAACATTGATACAAACAAATTTGACTTAAGTTCAAATAAAATCAAACGCGTTTTCAACTTATTTTTTATTTATGTTTTATTTGACTTTGTTCTACATAACTCACATTCAAAGGACGAATAAACATAAATGTAATTCTGTAAGGCTTCCGTTTTAATAGTGATATTGGGAATTCCAAAAATACAAAAGTTATAAACGACATATCTACCTGTAGTTCTTGACATGGTCCGAAACTCGGTTCAGCTGCTGCACGCTGGCTAACGCGGACTTGTACATTTGCGCCTGAGTAGTCGAACCCCAGTTTACGTCTACACGAAAATAATACTAATTTAATAACCTTATAAAGGATTAATTTCAAGCCATATTAAAGCCTTATTAAATTAACAGAAATATTAATACATTAAGTTGAAAATTAACACACGTCGATTGAGACCATGAACATTATGGCGACGACACCAGCGATGAGATCAGGTAAGATGATACACTACACTACACACTGACCGGGCCCGCGGTAGGACACCAGCAGGTAGAGCGCCAGCAGGCCCGCCAGCGTCAGCAGCGCCGTCGCCCAGGACACCACGAACATTATGGCGACGACACCAGCGATGAGATCAGGTAAGATGATACACTACACTACACACTGACCGGGCCCGCGGTAGGACACCAGCAGGTAGAGCGCCAGCAGGCCCGCTAGCGTCAGCAGCGCCGTCGCCCAGGACACCACGAACATTATGGCGACGACACCAGCGATGAGATCAGGTAAGATGATACACTACACTACACACTGACCGGGCCCGCGGTAGGACACCAGCAGGTAGAGCGCCAGCAGGCCCGCCAGCGTCAGCAGCGCCGTCGCCCAGGACACCACGAACATTATGGCGACGACACCAGCGATGAGATCAGGTAAGATGATACACTACACTACACACTGACCGGTGTAGTGTAGTAACATTTAGTTTATAAGACATGTATTTTCATTATATGTAGGCAGAATAAATCAGAGCGTTGTCCGGAACACTTGTGCGCCTTTTACTGTATCTCCCCGTACCTCACACCTCATGGCGACCCTGCCATGCCGTGGCGGTTGCGAGTGTCGGGTGACCGGCGCAAAACGCAAACGCGACGGATTCCAGTGTGCCTCGGTGCAACTTTTAAAGAATTTATAATTTATAATTTATAACGAGCAGTGAATAAAGTGAAACTTTCATTAAAACTATATCTAATTAATAAATAATATGGGGAAAAATTACTCGAAAAACGAAGATAAGGAAATATTAATAACGCAGAATGCCGCTGCAGGGAGTAACACTGGAGGAATTACAGAAATCGAAAGTAACATAAAAACGAGTAATATTTTAATCACCGTGGCCCTAATAATTTTTATTTGTACTATGGTTTACTTGGCATGGAAAAGCTGGAGAAATAAAGAAAGGAAATGGATAGAAAAAAGAATGCAGTCTGAATTTTTTACGAGAATTCGGCAGAGGTTTTCTGGCAGATTCAACCCTACAAACGCTGACGGAGGAGATACGGTATAGTGAAAAGTGAATAGTGAAAGTAAAAAATTTCATACCATATTTACGTAAAATATGTAAGAACTATGTGTAATATTGACTGTAAGTTTAAAACTATATGGAAAAAGAATTAGAAATTATTTTAAATAAGTTAAGTGAAATTCAAATTGATTTAAGGAAATTAGGTCACACTAGAAGATTACAATATACAGGTAATGTGAATAAAAAAATTGTAAAAGCTGAAAAACTATTTCGTGAATATAAAGATATTATTAATATTTTTAACGAACAAAAATGTAAAGTTGAATTAAAAGATTATGTTTATGGAATATTAGAACGCATTGAATTAGTATATAATAAAATTTTAAGTTACAAAATTAATTGTGTGGATAGTATAATGGAAAAATCGGAAATAACAAAAATGGATAGGTTCGACTTAAAAACTGCTACTTCTTTAATTCCCGTAATGGATAATACGGAAGAAACTACTGAAAAAATTATTGACGGAATTGAAATGTATGATGAGTATCTTGTAGATTTCACACAGAAAAAATTATTAATTTCATTTGTATTAAAAACCAGGTTAACTAAATGTGCTAAATTAAAATTAAAAAGCGAATATAGTGATGTAAAGAGCTTAATCCATGATATTAGAAATTCTTTATTAACAAAAAAATCAGCAAATGCGATACTTAGCCAATTAAATAACTTATCTCAAAATAATATGTCAATTCATGAGTATGGAGATAAATTATCTGAGTTATTTGTAGGCCTCACTATAGCACAGAGCAACGGAAACCCGAAGGCTTGTGAGATATTGAGACCTATTAATGAAAAATTAGCGATTAAAAGATTTGCAGATGGATTACGTAATAGGCGACTCAGCACAATTATATCAGCTCGAGACTACTCCGAGTTGAAGGATGCAGTCCGTGCTGCTGAAGACGAGGAGTTGGGACAACCTTCATCGTCTAACAATATATTCAACGCGCAAAGAAGAGGTAATCGAATCCCCTACTATAGGTCTTCCCAAAGAGGCAGAGGCGGACGAACCAATAAAACTAATTTTTACTCACATCGTGGACGGAACAACAATCTCAATAATACCCCTCGTACAGGTATGTATGTTAAAAATAATTATAATAATTCAGGATATTATTCTAACAAAAACCACTCGACCCCGACTCGAGGTCCCCGTCGAGTTTACAATAGTAGCGGTAACCGTAGTAAGCAAAATATTTGTTCGGTACAACTTGAAGAAGAAAAAACTACTGAACCGAAACAGTTTTTTCGGGACTAAAAATTATATTTTAAATTACGAAAACAATGTAAAATACATATTCTTAAATATCTATAGAAAAAAATGTTCGTGGTTACTAGATACCGGTGCATCTTTATCGGCTATTCGTAGTAGTATATTATCGAAACATACACCGATACATAAAGACCCTATAGTCATTAACGGTATAGGTGGCAAGACATATTCAGAGGGTTATGTTTATTTAACTTTACAGGCGTTAGATGGAACTAATTACGAACACAAATTTTATTTGTTTGAGGAATTACCTTGTAAATCAGATGGAATAATTGGGTTAGATTTTCTAAACAATTTTTATTCGATTATCGATTTAGAGAAAAATATATTAATGTTAACAAATGAAAAACAAAGCCAGATACCATTATATACTTCACCTAAATTATGTACAGACTATATAACGATACCAGCACGATGCGAAACTATTCATTATATAAAGTTAAATTCAGATGTGAAAGAAGATAGTGTGATTGTACAGGAAGAATTACAAGAAAATTTATTTTTAGCTAGTTTAATAGTAAAACCAAAAAATAACATAATACCTATTAGATTAATGAATACTAGTGACAAAGAAATTATTATTCCAATTTTTCAACCTCAGCTATTACCATTAAAAGAGTATAATGTTTGTTCTTTTGATAAGTGTACTTCGAACTCTACACGTGCAAAAACATTGTTGCAATCTTTGAAACTTGATCACTTAGGTACAAGTGAACGTAACAGTATAGAGAGTATTTGTTCAAAGTATGCTGACATATTTTATTTACCCGGTGATAAGCTTACGACTACTAACTTGTGTGAACAATCAATTAATTTGAAACGAAATGTAAATCCAGTTTATATAAAACCATATAGATTACCACATAGTTTAAAACCTGAAGTAGATAAACAAATTAAACAAATGTTAGCTGATGACATAATAGAACCATCACAAAGTGAATGGTCCAGTCCGATATTGTTAGTACCCAAAAAATCAGATGACAAAAATAATAAAAAGTGGAGATTAGTTATAGACTATCGAAAGTTAAATGAAGTAATACAGGATGATAAATTTCCATTACCAAACATAACAGAGATATTGGATTCGTTATCAGGCGCAATTTATTTCTCTCATTTAGACCTAAGTCAATCATATTATCAATGTTCATTAAAACCCGAATCTAGACCAATCACATCATTTACAACTAGTACAGGTCAGTTTCAAATGAAACGTCTACCTATGGGGCTAAAGATCAGTCCCAGCGCTTTCTCTAGAGTCATGTCAGTAGCTATGTCAGGTCTTAACTATATAAATTGTTTTATTTATTTAGACGATTGTGTTTGCTTCGGAAGAAATTTAGAATCACATAATAAAAACTTAATAGAAATTTTCGAACGCTTACGTAAAGTCAATCTCAAACTAAATCCGAGTAAATGTCAATTCTTAAAAACAGAACTATTATATTTAGGCCATACGATATCCTCTAAAGGAATTCAACCAGACCAAGACAAAATTAAGACTATTCAAAATTACCCAATACCGACGAACGTCGATGAGTTGAGACGTTTTGTGGCAATGTGTAATTACTATAGAAAGTTTATTAAAAATTTTGCTGAATTAACTAATTGTTTAAATAAACTTTGTAGGAGGAATGTCAAATATGAGTGGACTGAACAATGTGAGATATCATTTAATATTTTGAAAAATGCTTTAATAAATCCACCCATTCTACAATACCCTGATTTTTCAAAAGAATTTATATTACAAACTGATGCTTCAGGGACAGCAATAGGTGCAGTACTTTGTAATAATAACATGAGAGCTGTAGCATATGCTAGTAGACCTTTGAATAAAGCTGAATTAAATTACCCAACTATACAGAAAGAACTACTTGCCATAGTTTGGAGTGTAAAATATTTTCGACCATATTTATTTGGACGTACTTTTACTATTATGACGGATCATAAACCCCTTATATACCTATTTGGACTAAAAGACCCTTCAAGTAGACTTTTAAAATTTCGGTTAGCACTAGAAGAGTATGATTTTAAAGTAGTATACGTGAAAGGTAAAGAAAATGTAATAGCGGACGCTTTATCGCGAATAAGTATGACTTCCCAAGATTTGAAAGCTATGAATGAAAGTTTATTAGCAGTAACAACAAGAGCACAGGCTAAGAAAGTAAAAGAGGCAGAAAGAAAGAATGAAAGTGGAGATGATAGAATGATAAGCGATATTCCAAGTATTGACCCGAACAATTGGCCTGATCAACCAAGTGTTGTGGAAATACTTAGAATACCGAGTGGATCAGTTGAGTTAAGTTTAATACAAGGAAAAGAACTAAGAAAAATGAAAGAGAAAAAATATATGGATGTCGAATCTGAATGTTTCGCATTTAATAAAAATAAAAATATATTATATGTTAACCTTGATTTTAAAGCACATTATACGCGAGACGTTTTTGTGGAAAAATTGAGGAAAATATGTGAAAAGTTAGAAATTAGAGAAATATGCATTATAAAGAAAGAAGATAACGCGTTATTTATAAGGAGTCTTATAGAAGAAATAAAAAGTAAAAATAAATATAACGGTCCAAGGATTTGTATTTTGAAAGGTATAAAAAGAATAGATAGTGACGAGGAAAAACAATTTATTATGAATGACTATCATCTGCTACCCACAAGCGGACATGCTGGGATTCGCAGAATGGTAAATAACATAAAACGTAAATTCTACTGGCCAGGAATAGAAAATGATGTTAAGAGTTACGTTAGAAAGTGTGAAAAATGTCAAAAAAGTAAACATTCTAGGCATATTAAGGAACCCCTAGTTATTACAACCACAGCTAGTTCTGCTTTGGAAAAAGTTTTTCTAGACATAATAGGTCCATTAGATAGAGATTTAGAAGATAATAAATATATATTAACAATACAATGTGAATTAAGTAAATTTGTAGAGGCATATCCTCTTAGAAATAAGGAAACGGTAAGTATAGCTAAGAATTTTGTGAATAATTTCATTTTAAGGTTCGGAATCCCAAAGGTCATCACTACGGATCGTGGAACTGAATTTATATCGGATACAATGGAACAGGTTTGTAAGTTACTAAATATAGAAAAACTAAGTTCTACTGCATACCATCATCAAACTATTGGTTCTCTTGAAAATGCACATAAACATTTAGGTTCATTTTTGCGCATACAATGTGATAACCATCCAGAGACATGGAGCCAATGGCTACCATTTTGGTGTTTTACATATAATAATACAATTCACTCAAGTACAAGATATGCACCATACGAGTTAGTTTTTGGAAAATCATGTGAAATACCTAGTAGAATTTCTTCTGACATTGAACCTTTATACAATCCAGACAATTACAGTTTAGAATTAAAGTACAGGTTACAGACAGCTAATAGGGATGCGAGAGAAAATTTGTTAAAGTCTAAAGAGAAAAGAAAACAGAAATATGATAAAAAGGTAAATAAAATAAAATACAAACCAAATGATATGTTATTAGTAAAAAATGAAACAGGAGGAAAATTAGATACCTTGTATAATGGCCCGTATTTAGTTATTGAAGAGCAGGAACCGAATGTAAAAATTTTGAGAAATAATAAAATTGAAATTATTCATAAAAATAGAACAAAACTTTTTGTAAAAGATAAATAATTAATGTTTATTTCTAAATCATTTCAAATTATTGTATACTATATTTAGATACATACTAATTGTTTTATTACTATTACTTTTACTTATTAAAACTTTTCATATTTACATTATATACTTATACAAAAAAAAAAAAACTTAATTATGTAATTAATTTTTATTTTTTTTTATTTTGCCCCGGTGGTGTAGTGTAGTAACATTTAGTTTATAAGACATGTATTTTCATTATATGTAGGCAGAATAAATCAGAGCGTTGTCCGGAACACTTGTGCGCCTTTTACTGTATCTCCCCGTACCTCACACCTCACCGGGCCCGCGGTAGGACACCAGCAGGTAGAGCGCCAGCAGGCCCGCCAGCGTCAGCAGCGCCGTCGCCCAGGACACCACGAACATTATGGCGACGACACCAGCGATGAGATCAGGTAAGATGATACACTACACTACACACTGACCGGGCCCGCGGTAGGACACCAGCAGGTAGAGCGCCAGCAGGCCCGCTAGCGTCAGCAGCGCCGTCGCCCAGGACACCACGAACATTATGGCGACGACACCAGCGATGAGATCAGGTAAGATGATACACTACACTACACACTGACCGGGCCCGCGGTAGGACACCAGCAGGTAGAGCGCCAGCAGGCCCGCCAGCGTCAGCAGCGCCGTCGCCCAGGACACCACGAACATTATGGCGACGACACCAGCGATGAGATCAGGTAAGATGATACACTACACTACACACTGACCGGGCCCGCGGTAGGACACCAGCAGGTAGAGCGCCAGCAGGCCCGCCAGCGTCAGCAGCGCCGTCGCCCAGGACACCACGAACATTATGGCGACGACACCAGCGATGAGATCAGGTAAGATGATACACTACACTACACACTGACCGGGCCCGCGGTAGGACACCAGCAGGTAGAGCGCCAGCAGGCCCGCCAGCGTCAGCAGCGCCGTCGCCCAGGACACCACGAACATTATGGCGACGACACCAGCGATGAGATCAGGTAAGATGATACACTACACTACACACTGACCGGGCCCGCGGTAGGACACCAGCAGGTAGAGCGCCAGCAGGCCCGCTAGCGTCAGCAGCGCCGTCGCCCAGGACACCACGAACATTATGGCGACGACACCAGCGATGAGATCAGGTAAGATGATACACTACACTACACACTGACCGGGCCCGCGGTAGGACACCAGCAGGTAGAGCGCCAGCAGGCCCGCCAGCGTCAGCAGCGCCGTCGCCCAGGACACCACGAACATTATGGCGACGACACCAGCGATGAGATCAGGTAAGATGATACACTACACTACACACTGACCGGGCCCGCGGTAGGACACCAGCAGGTAGAGCGCCAGCAGGCCCGCCAGCGTCAGCAGCGCCGTCGCCCAGGACACCACGAACATTATGGCGACGCACACCAGAGCGCCCAGCAGGGACAGCCACATGTTGTACAGCTGAAATCAGAACACTTTATTGCATGTAAATACTAAGAGGAGCCAGAGTGCTTGTATAGTGACGCTGACCATCGGTGCAGAGGGCTCGACGCGTAGACGCGTAGATCGCCACAGAATACAGATACAAAAAATACAGAGCTCATGAAATTAACTTATCCAGCAGCGTCTTCGGTGCGACAAAGCCAACCCTGCGGCCACCAACCCGCCTGCCCAGCGTGGTGACTATGGGCAACACATATGAGTTCACGCCATTTTTGGCGTGAACTTGTAGAGGCCCATGTCCAGTAGTGGACTGCGAAAGGCTGCTGTGATGATGAGATTAACTTTCAACGATAATTGACGTCAACAACGTAAGTAGATGAAAAATGGTCAAGTAAATACGCGTTATCAAAGATTAGTTGAAAAGTAGTCATCAGAGGTCTATATCCACCCAAGTAGTTTTAATGGATTCCGATAGATGGCGTTGCGACAATGTATGCACCAGCTCATAAATACACGTCATCAAAGATTACTCAAAAAGTACTTACTCATTTTATCTCGATTATATTTAAATGAGACGACATAACAAGTATCAGCTTTTGGTTTACATAAGAAACATCAAAATCGGTGCATCCAGTAAAAACTTGAGGTATAACTGAGATCAACGTAGTGACGAAAAAACAGTCAAGTGAATACGCGTTATCAAACATTACTCAATAATTGTGTTTGCTCGCAAACGAAAAAAAAAACCGACTTCAATTACATCGACGAGTTATACAACGCAGATCGACGAAAAAATAGTCAAGTAACAACGCATTATCAAAGATTACTCAAAAAGTAGTTATCAGATCTCGATGAAATTTAAATGTGACTACATGATAATCATCGGCTTTCGATTAAATTAAAAATCATTAAAATCGGTACACCTAATAAAAAGTTATTGCGGATTTTCAAGAAGTTCCCTCGATTTCGCTGGGATCCCATCATCAGATCCTGGTTTTCTTATCATGGTACTAAACTAGGGATATCTTCTTTCCAACAAAAAAATAATTATCAAAATCGGTACACCTAGTAAAAAGTTATTACGGATTTTCAAGAGTTTCCCTCGATTTCTCTAGGATCCCATCATCAGATCCTGGTTTCCTTATCATGGTACTAAGCTTGGGATATCTCCTTTTCAACAAAAAAAGAATTATCAAAATCGGTACATCCAGTAGAAAGTTATGCGGTATAATACAACGTAGGTCGACGAAAAAAGCGTCAAGTAAAAACGCATTATTAGATATAGCTCGAAAAGTAGTTGTTAGATCTCAAATAAATTTAAATGGGACCAATTGGCACACACCACCTTTCGATTAAAAGAAAATTTGTCGAAATCGGTCCACCCAGTCAAAAGTTCTGATGTAACATACATAAAAAAAAAAAAAAAAAAAAATACAGTCGAATTGAGAACCTCCTCCTTTTTTGGAAGTCGGTTAAAAAGTATTAATCAGATCTCGATCAAATTTAGATGGACACACACCACCTTTTGGTTAAAAAAAAAATCATCGAAATCTGTTCACAAACTCAAAATTTCTGAGTAAACATACATAAGGAAAAAATACAATCGAATTGAGAACCTCCTCCTTTTTTGGAAGTCGGTTAAAAACCACGCTTGTCATCTATTTGGTAATAAAAATATAACTCACCCTAAAAGTAGGTCTCCAACCAACAGGCCTTGCAAGACTTGCGTGAAAGGTTGCGAAATTAATAAGCGCGTACGCAGCTAAGAAGAAGTTTGATATTAACGGAGCTATTTGGTTCAAGCCGCCTAGAATAAAAAATAAAACATTAATACATTAGGCACATGCTTTAAGGGGCTCCCAGACAAAATCGGCCGTTTTCATGTGCTATAAAGTATACGTTAAAGTTACGTTAAAAATATCAAATAAATATATGTTGTAACTCGGATTCAGCTTATTAATGTGACTGTAAGATAATTGTATAAAATTCTCTAAATAAAGAGAAATAATTGTTTATCTGAACCACCTTTCGCGTACAAAAATCGTATAGGCTTTCTAATTTTACTACTTACAATAGTGAATATTTTTTTTATTAATTAAGAATCCTGTACTTAATATTTCTACAGAAGGGTTTTTTATTAAGTGCAGTATTTTATTAGAAAATCGTAAAAATATAATTTTTGGTTATTTGCCGGGCGACAGGCGGCCCGCGGCAGTCGGCCAGAGGCCTTTGTACGGGGAACTTGTGTCGCTCGTCATCGCACGCTGCTCTTGCTTACGCGCAAATCTATTTACTTTTTTTAATCCAAGATAGGCATCAAAATGTAACAGGTAGACAGACTTACTGTTGAATTTTGCAATTGTATTTACTTCAAATAAAAAAATAATTTAAATTATTAATTTTGAGCTGTGTAAATGTAAAGCTGCTTAGCTTGTGGTCTAAGATCCGAACCTAAAGTCGATCTTCACCGAGCCGATAATAGAATAAAATATAAATTTAGTATATCTATACAAATAAAATTGGAGCGGCTGCTTTTAATATTAAAATAACCGCTTTTTACTAAATTCATATGGATGTATACACGATACATACACAAAAATAGCATTTTGACAATTTTTGTCTGTCTGTATGTCTGTTTGTTCCGCCTAATCTCTGAAACGGCTAGACCGATTCTGACGGAACTTTCACTGGCAGATAGCCGATATAGTAAGGAATAACTTAGGCTACTTTTATTTTAGAAATTTATTTATTTTATAACTGCGAACTGAACAACAAGTAACAACTAGTAATTAATATAATTTTATAGCCTAAATGATCGACACGACAAGAAGAAAATTAAATAATAATTATGGATGATCACAACTTGTACGCAAGCTCTTGGTCTAGAAAACGGATCAATCGCATGTCCTAAGTAGTACAAGCTAGAGCCGGTAGATGGCCGAGTTTAATAACCTTTACGTAATACTGATCAGGTGAAGTGCGGGTGGGTGGGGTGTGGCAAAGTCTAAATGCTCAAGGTCATTGAGAAGGGGGAGCCTCTTAATGGCAATCATAAAACTTATTTTAGAGAAGATGAAAAAATATGAACAACATTTTTTGATGTAGCGATAACAAACGTGTAATGCCTAATATGTAAACGTGTATTGACAGTGAATGTAGAGACGGTCAACGAAACCTTTTCTCTAATCAATCGCAACCCTAAACACCAAGTATTTGGTCAAATTATTCGAATATCAACGATTGGGTACAATATTATTTCTATTTTTTTTTAATTTTTTTTTTTTTTTTTTTGGTAGTTGTTTCATTTTCACTCTCCAACACCTCCAAACTCAAACTTGTTGATATAAAAATTCAGTCCGTCTCTGCCCACTGACTCATTTACAATAAGTTCAAATCACTTAATATACCTTCTATTAAATAAATCTGATTTAGTTCTTGTATGTTTCAATACAAATTAAGGAATAATAAAATACAAAATGTAAACTATAAATGCATTCCTTTTCACAATTGTTTTAAACTAACGTAAATTACTGAAATATTGTTCTCTTAGTGACTAAGTATAATTGATGTAATGTGTGTTTATGTGATGGACTAATTACCATTTAGCCATATTATTAAATATTTTTACTAACATACAGTATATTAATACTCACCCATAAGTATAAAACTGATAGCAATAACGAATGTCAACGCGTAACCACGTACTGGCTCGTTGTTGGCTCCATAGCCTTTGGCGAAGAAATCAAGACAAGGGTAGAGCTTGTCTTGACAGAGAGCCTGGGAACCGATTTTAATATTATTTAAGAAAATTTAAGTACTAGTTTTTCATTTATTTCAATTTATCAATTTCTGTCTCCAATTTCTGTAGATTTTGTCAATTGATAAATTCCAAAAAAATAACTGTAAAATTAGAATGATTACTTATTCGCACATTTTAAGCACACAATACGCCACTGCATCAAATATACATGCAGATAAAACTTTAACAACGCTACCTCTGGTTTAATATTTACTCTAGCTCTTTTTAGCAGTTCTCAAAAGTGCACAACCGGTTTTGTTATTATTAATCCACTATTTTAAGAGTTATTGGTCAAACTGGAACAATTGGAAAAGCCGGTTCATTAAATGGGCCATAAACCTTAAACGGTAAGTTTTACAAATAAAGTTTACAGGAAATAAAATATGCAAAATTTTATTCTCTACAATAATGGTCTCAACAACTTTTGCTTTAAATAGCATAGTTTCCGGGATTTCGGCCAAAAACAATTTTTCAAGATGACGCTTGAAGCTCCACCTTAATTTGACAGCATTTTGTAATTTCATGCTAATTTTAAAAAATTGGCGAGGCTGACCAAGAAAAAAGGGCTCTATTTACTGACTTAATTATACCTGGAAAACTTTTGGAGCTGAAACTAGCGAAGCGAGCGCTGAAGATAGAGTCGCGGCGAAACACCCGCCGTATATCAAGGGACCAAACCCTGACACGAGACGAATTACCTGTACAAATAAAATTGACAAAAAACTGAATCCACAGAAACTTATATCAAGTTGTTAAATCTAGTTTTAATTTACAGAAACTTTCTTAGAAGTTTTACGTATTATTTTTCTAAAATTGTTTGATGGGTGAAGAGGCTGGATTTGGAATATACTGTTGGTTATGTTTTAACCGGCTTTAAAAAAGGAGGAGGTTACTCAATTCGACCGTATACATATATATATTTTTTTATGTATGTTCGGGGATAACTTCGTCGTTTATGAACCGATTTTGATAATTCTTTTTTTGTTGGAAAGGAGATATCCCAAGGTGGGACCATGATAAGGAAACCAGGATCTGATGATGGAATCCCAGAATAATCGAGGCAAACCCTCGAAAATCGTAGTGACAACTAGTGCGTTTGTAAATTTTTTTCGTCTACTTAGGTTGTATTACGTGTCGATGTAATTGAAGTTGGTTCTTTTCGTTTGCGAGCAAACACAATTATTGTATCTTGAAATTTACTTACATAATTCATTATGATTAAAAAATTTAAGACACTTAAAGGTTTAATGCACCAATTCTCATAAATGTTACCCTGGAGATAAAGTTCCTAAATCATGTTTATCTTATACAGGTTCAAGAAACCAAAACCTGTTTGATTTTAAATATAGTCTGGTAGAAAATGTTTTACTTTTCAAAAACAGACCATAAACTTTTGGGTGACCAAAAATTACGCTACATATCAGAAAATACTTATTTGGAACTTTTTAAACTCGACCTTCTGAAGACTGGACCAAACCTTCTGTAGGTCAGTAATTTATCAAATAGTCGGCAAAACAATAAGAAATCAAGCAACTTACGTCATTACTGTGGTGCAGACCATAAGCGCAAGTGCCATTGATCTTGCACTGGTCCATGGTCCATGAGGCAACATCTGCCACATCGCCAGACGCATCTCTGAGTACAGTCCAACCAGCCAGTAAGGCGATCAAGAGGTATGATATCGTCGTCAACAGTATAGCTAGGAGAGTACCCTTTGGAATTGACTTTTGAGGATCCTTAAACAGAATTTTCTTGATTATAGAAGTTTTATATTTAGGCTCATTAAAATTATGAAATTGGGATATATTTGAAGCAAATCCCAATTACAGCCAGAACAAAATACTAGCATAAAAGAGAATGCACCAAACTAATACCTCCATATTAACTTTTCGATCAACCAAAAGAACAAGTATTGTCTCTGCCATGCAAGTACCATTACCATAGAATAGGTAGTTCTACGAAAAAATACCTTCAAATCTCCAGATATATTGGCACCGGCCAATATTCCCGTGGCCGCTGGGAAAAATATTGCGAATACAGAAAAGAAATTATGTTCGACGCCCTCGAAGTATCTGTAGTCCGGTCCGAGGTTGGCTTTTAAAATCGACACTAAGGAAAGAAAAATATATATATATTACTAAGTAATCTTCAATATTCAGAAATATAAGTCACTGAAATTTTAAGTTATTTAATATCCGATTTCTTCAACTGGTACGCTTTATAATTTGAAAGTTCAAAACGAATAGACGTGTCGATAAATTTCATTCATTCTACATATTTCATTTTAATAGGATAGCTTACGGCTTATAATAACTGTAACTAATAATACATAATAGAAATCAAAAAGCTAATAACAAGCTACCATATATTCACATGAGTTCACGCCATTTTTGGGGTAAACTTGTGGAGGCCTATGTCCAGCAGTGGACTGTGATAGGCTGTAATGATGATGATGATGATGATATATTCATGTCCCAAATATGACATGCACACGTAAAATTGTCCAACCTATCGAGTACATTGAATACTAATTATTTTGCTGAGTTACTTAGAAGATAGATAGTCCAAATAAGTCCAAAAGGTTTTGACAATAAAGTAATCAACTAAAAGAATCCCTAAATGATTTGAAGAAATACTTACTGTTATACCCTACGAATCCCTGAGCGACTTCCACGTCAGACTTAGGCCCGATGATGGTTCCAATACAGAAGTCTGCTATAGCAGCTAAAAGTATCACCAACAGTACTATCTGAGCTTTCGCCTCCCACTCTAAGCCCACTATCACGATACCCGTCAAGAGTACTATGGTTATACAGCCATATATGGCTTGGTCCTAAAAAGATGAACAATAAAATTCATATTATTCATTAGATATTGATTAGAATATTGAGTAGACAATTTTAAGACATTTGCTGCCCTTGCACCATTATTCAACCAACTTCAAAAAAGGAGGTTATCAATTTGACTCTATTTTTTATGTGTTAGTTGCCTCATAACTTTTAACTGGGTGGGCCGATTTTATAAAAATTGATAATAAAATGACTCACTTAAGTTTTACTTAGAATTTTCTTTGGTAATACTGTCTTTAGAGATCAACTCTACACACATGATTAACTAATTTATAGGTTGTACAAAAACACAAACTACCCTCAATACATTTCGAATATCTCGACATTAACTTTATTTACCAATCAACCCACAACATAAAATTATAATAACTGGCATTTTTTTATAACTAAAGTAATAAAAAAAATGAAATAAATTCCACTCACCCAACTTTTGCTGACCATGTACGCTGACTCTGGTATAAGAGTGATGAGCGACTCTCCAAAACCGACAACGTACATCGCACAGGCCACTGCATTCGCCATTGAAAATATAAGGCCTATTGAGCCTCCAAACTCTGGCCCGAGAGACCTCGATATCATATAATATGTTCCGCCTGGTGAAAAATGAATTTTTTTTGTACTTTTATGTCGAAAGTTTTTATCAGACATTTATTTTAGTTTCCAATTTTTGGACAAAAATCATTATAAAACATTTGTATACAATAGCTTTCTTCTTTTTCTATAAATCATTATATTTATTTTACCTTCTAGAGAAGTGTATTGAAACATCGGTTAGCAAAAAAAAGTGTGTGTGTGTGTGTGTTCTCTCATAGCAGAAGTGGAACTTCCGAAAAGTTGTCTACGGCGATTTTTTTACCGAGAATATAAAATAATATGTAATGTATCTATGTCATTCTCTCACCGACTTAATCCTATACATGTATTGTTTCACTATCGTGACGCATTCTAATTTCATCAAGTTTCAAATCACAACGATTCTAAAAAAATCACTTCAAAAAGATTCACCAATTTTTTACAACTTCAAATGAAAAGATTACAAAACAAAATTTCAATAAAAATTAATGAAATGTCTAAACCCTATCAACTAAATTCTGCTCTAGGAGAATTATAAGAAACTAGCTATGCCCGCGGCTTCGCCCGCGTAGAAATCAGTGTGTCACAAAGTTTTCCCGGCAAACTTCCAGTGAAACTATTATCAAAATCGGCTTAGCCGTTCCGTAAACCTTTCTCTCAAAGCCCTCTCTCCATTGGTGAAATCGCATGAAACTCCGTTCAGTAGATTTTGAAGAAATCTATCGCATATACTTTTGGGGACTTTGTTTTATAATACACTAACTGTCGCCCGCGACTACGTCCGCGTGATTATGAAGATATGCATTACTATTAAGATGTTTAACGCAAATTATTTTTTTATTTCAGTCACTTGAAATGCTTATCAAACTGAGTAACTTTTTAAAAGGCACAATTTAGTATAATTTAATAGTTATTTTTATAAAACCTCTCTATACACCACATTTTTAGTTTTATTTTCAGGCTGTATATGTTTCATACAAACTATCAACCCTAATTAAACCCTCTTAGCGGTGGAATATCGCAAAATCCGTTCTTAGCGGACGTCAACTAACAATCTACCTCCCTGCCTCATCTTTGTCCATCCTGGATGGATGGACCATCCAGCGGTTATTAAGTTCTCGTCATGAGTGAGTCAGTGACCTTTCTCTTTTATATATATAGATTACGATGCATTATTTGGAAACCTTCTCGCTATCTATAAGAGCATACATTTTAAATTTCAAGTCTTTTACTTCTAAAACATAGGACTTTCATACAAACTTCCAACCCCCCGTTTTGCCCCCTTAGGGGTCGAGTTTCGAAAAATCCGTTCTTAGCGGATCTCTACGCCCTATAAGGAGCCTTCCTGCCAAATTTCAAGTTTGTAGGTGTTATAGTTTCGGAGATTTCGTGATCAGTGGGTCAACCTACCATCCCCCGTTTTAACCCCAAAAAGGGGTTGATTTCTAAAGATACATTATTTGGACGCCTTCTTGCTATCTATAGAGCATACATTTTAAATTTCAAGTCTTTTACTTCTAAAACATAAGACTTTCATACAAACTTCCAACCCCCCGTTTTGCCCCCTTAGGGGTCGAGTTTCATAAAATCCGTTCTTAGCGGATCTCTACGCCCTATAAGGAGCCTTCCTGCCAAATTTCAAGTTTGTAGGTGTTATAGTTTCGGAGATTTCGTGATCAGTGAGTCAACCTACCATCCCCCGTTTTTACCCCAAAAAGGGGTTGATTTTTAAAGATGCATTATTTGGACGTCTTCTCATCATCTATAGAGCATACATTTAAAATTTCAGGTCTCTTACTTCAAAAACATAGGACTTTCATACAAACTTGCAACCCCCGTTTTACCCCCTTAAGGGTCGAGTTTCGTAAAATCCGTTCTTACCGGATGTCTACGCTCTATAAGGAGCCTTCCTGCCAAATTTCAAGTTTGTAGGTGTTATAGTTTCGGAGATTTCGTGATCAGTGAGTCAACCTACCATCCCCCGTTTTAACCCCAAAAAGGGGTTGATTTCTAAAGATGGATTATTTGGACGTCTTCTCATCATCTATAGAGCATACATTTAAAATTTCAGGTCTCTTACTTCAAAAACATAGGATTTTCATACAAACTTGCAACCCCCGTTTTACCCCCTTAGGGGTCGAGTTTCATAAAATCCGTTCTTAGCGGATGTCTACGCTCTATAAGAAGCCTACCTGCCAAATTTCAAGTTTGTAGGTGTTATAGTTTCGGAGATTTCGTGATGAGTGAGTGACCTTTCGCTTTTATATATATTATAGATATATAGACAATCTGCATCTAATATATTTATATGTAGCAATAAATAATAAACTCTACGTTTTGTAAATAAAACAGATTAAATAAAAGCACTCTTACTCACCGCCTTTGATAACGCCATTAGTACTTATCGCGGACATAGACAGCGCCGTGATTGTCGTTACAACTGAAGTCGTCACTATCAAAAGTGATGCCTGCGCTGCCGACAAGAATATTTACAAACATTTTTTCATAGTATTCATTTTCGCATATAGTATATCTTGGGATTCTAATATACTTCATAATTTACTGCTAAAAATATCTGAGATAAATTTATAGACACATAAAAATTTATGTGCTGTGTTTTTCTCGAATCTATAAACTCAGAATGTTTCAAGGCAAAGCGCATTGCAAAAACACTTATGATAGTTGGCAAAAGCGCCTCGATATACCAATGCTTTAAGCAAAAGTGGTTGGATTTACTCGACTAGACGAATGATTTCAATCGTAAAAATATTATTTCACAATATTTCTGACAGTGAATGAAACAAAGTTAAGATGTAAATAGTATAAAACATTTTTTTATTTTTAGAAGAAAAAAAATTATCAAGAATACTTCTGATATTCATCTCGACGATGGACTACACTTACTGTAACAGACAACTTTTTATAATAATTGACAGTTATCTAAGGTATTGACAGTAATCTATAGTGATGACGTCACGAGTCAAATTATTTTCCCCACAAACAGTTGGGGACGAAAACGTGTATTTGTAAAAGGTTCACAAGCTATTAGTTACAGTTGTAGAGGAGTATAAAAAGGAACTTGCTAATTTTAATTACACGTGTCTTAAAAACCCATTTTGAGATAAAAATTTTAAACAAAAAAAATATTGGTGTAGCTTTGAAATTTCATTGGGTAAATTGTTATAGCTCCTTTTCCGAAAACGTAGAGTAACGCTTAAATATTACGTAGTTACGTGATATTTAAGCCTTAAAAAGTACTTTGATCGTCTGTAATCTAGTTTATAGTACTAGAAAAGCTTTAAAAAAAACCAATTTTCTTTTAAACTGCAAAATAAATTATTATCCAATTAAAGTCTAACATCCTCATATAGTAAAACAAAATATATAATGTCTTACCTACTCCCGCTTGCCCAACGACCCAGGACAGTCTCAAGAAGAGCATGACTCCCCAAATATTGAGGAGGCATCTCATGAGGACGCCTTTTATCCATCCGAACTTCATATTCCGCGACGACATCGCTGGCGCTGTCTGATCTTTTTCTAGAGTTTGGCCTGGCTGGAAACGGAAATGTATGTATTTTTACATAGTACATAATATAAAACATTCGTTACATTCGTCCTGGGGGGATTGGGGATTGGGTCGGCAACGCGCTTGCGATGCTTCTGGTGTTGCAGGCGTCTATAAGCTACGGTAATCGCTTACCGCTTATCAGGTGAGCCGTACGCTTGTTTGCCGACCTAGTGAAATAAAAAAAAATGCATATATTAGATCCACACCACAGAACTAAACAAAAAAGCCTATAAACATCCGATTGCTTTTGGGCTCCTACCCAAGCAATGGGACATTTAAGCTTCTTCTCTGTGGTTTGGCCAAATTCATTCTCTTATTAACTGATATCCGCAATTTTATCTGTGTTATTTATTATATGTATTTAGCCATTAAACCAATCAATCGATCAAATATATGTATTTAAACTACGTTATTAAGACTTCTCTAGGTTCGTTGTTGTTCACTAACTTTTACACCGTGTATCAAACTAAAATCAACAAATGAGTAATTTAAATTTCCAGGGTCATGTATACTGTGTGGTTACGGCAGTGAAGAATTTCTTCTCTTCTTATTTTTTCTCTTCCTGTGGGTGTCGGAAGAGGCGACTAGGGGATAAAACAGTTCCACTACCACCCTGGAACTTAAAAAGCCGACCGATGGCGGGATAAACATCCAACTGCTGGCTTTAAAATACACAGGCCGAAGGCAGGTAAAGCCAGCCCTGCGGTCACCAGCCCGCCTGCCCAGCGTGGTGACTATGGGCATACACATTAGTTCACGCCATTTTTGGAACGAACTTGTGGAGGCCTATGTCCAGCAGTGGACTGCGATAGGCTGAAGTGATAATGATGAGGGTCATGACTGTTAAAACCGCATCCAAGTACTTCAAGGCAGATTGGCACCGGTATTGCGACATTTTCGATATTTCAAAAATACAGACAAATAAGCAAAAATTCAAAAAACTATTGTTTTAACTCTATTGCTCTCAAAAGGTATAATTTTATACCATATATAGATACTGTCTATTAAATAGTATTTTTTTTATATCTTAAATACATTGACTCGATTTGTTAGCTATAATGGGAACCCGGTCTACGGCGCGGCCGTTAGACCGGTATGGCGGTGAACTTTCCATGTAGGGATCACTCCATCAGTAGGTCTATGTCAAAAATAAAAAAGTACGCGTAGTTGATAGCGTCATGTCTAGTCATAGTCATTTAAAAACGTTGACGATGCACAAGCTTATTGCACTATAAAATGCAAATTGGTCCATCTCAAGCTATTCATGGCGCACTTAGCTCGATTATTAGCTTGATTTATCTTGTTTGCCGGCTACTAAAGATACATTTACGGCGTCGTTTCATACTATGTTAAAGTACATTATATTATAGGTATTATCGTCAAAGGGTCTTTGAAGAATGATGTGATAACCATACATAATCATACCCGTACATACAGTTGGACGTAAATAACGAATTTCAAATTAAAAAAAAATGCTTTTTTTCTTTGTGGTTTGTATCCTAATTTCGCAAAAGATTTTGTTTTTTAATAAGTAGTCTTAAATCTTCTAACGAAGTTTATGTTGATATGTGCATAATTTTGATCAATTTCACGAACTACAATAGTAATCTCTGTTACGACGCAGGGCTTAACGCGAGCGACTGCAATCGCTGACGTTAGGGATTTTACTAAAAATCAATCTAATAATCTTGTTATAAACGACATCGGTAGTTATGTACTACCGATTTCATAACTAGCCGATCAGTTACGCTTATGAAATGTCGACTTTTAAATTAAAATGTTAATTTTTTTTAATTTTCTTCACAGTGACGATAACAAAAAAAAAATTCAATTTGGTGCAGTCGCTCAAAACATACATATATTATGTCGATTCATTTTTATTCGTATAGATTTAAGATTATTATAGACACATGTTGGAACGTAGAATTTACTGGGTCATACAGTAATTTTTTAAAGTAACATGATCTTCAATAACGTTTCCACATTCTCTTCTACCAAGAGAGGGGGGAAGGGGGGGAGAGGGAGAGAAGGAGAGAGATAGAGCGAGAAAGAGAGAGAGTAGATTTATTAAATTATCTCCACGCCGTATTAGTTTTTGAAAATATTTTTAAAAAAATCTAAATAAAAGAAATTTTTCTTTCAACTTACAATACAAACAGATTGATAGCCTTCATACAGTTAATTTAAAATTAACCAACTGACAAACAAAGGCTGACAAACTGAACAAAAAGGCAAAAATAAATATTTATATAAATAAACATTTATCTATTTAATTTATTATATAATTACCTACAATAGTTATATAAATACACTTGTTTAATCTTATTAAATGTTTTTATTCTATTAACTTTTATCGCATTTTCCTTCCAACTTACAATAAATACGACATAGTACGTAATATACCGTGTCAATTAATAGTAGGAGAACCAATCTAGAAACGAACTTCCAACCATCTGTTTCGTGAAAAGTTTGGAAGGGAAATTCCTAGCCAGGCTATACTATCATTGGCAACCGCTATAAATAACAGACTATAAATAATTCGATATTTACAAGCATATAATCAACTGTGATTATTCGTTCAGGCGATTAGTCATTCTAAACTATGCAATGGTGTATTATAGTAACGCCTACTTACCATGCGCCGACCTCCGACCTTCTTAATAGGGACCTATTAGATTAAAAAATAGTCTTTATCAGGGCTTAACTTGCAGTAATACCGAAGGCGTTCCAGGCCATAATATAATCATACTGAATGTCAAAAACCCTACAAAACATACTTATATACATTTTTATAACATAAACATTTGTATTATATAACGAACAAGGATAGGCATCCAAACCGGAAAGAAATATTTGTAAAAATATCAATCCCGAGCGGGAATCGAATCAGGTGACTACATCCAAAATCTTCATAATTACATCGTGTACACATAACGTACAAGTTGCATTAAATAACTACGTGGACAACATATGCAAGTTTATTTATAATAATATTGTGTAACAATAACTATTATCTATTCACTTCTACATTTATCGTCGAATTAATTTCTTGCCGGAGCGGTTGTAAAACTAATTGACCGTTATTCAAAGGAAAACCAAGTCCACGATAATAAAACTTCTAACAACACTTAGTTATATTCAATTAATAATAATTGTTCCAAATAAAGTAGAATTCGTAAAAGGAAAATACTATTGTATAGATTTCAATTAAGTCTCCTATGGTTACAATGGATATGGTTATGGTTTTAAGCAACGACAAAAAACTGTTACTGAAACATTTTTATAAACACTAAATAATTTTACAAAACAAATAGTAAGCAAAGTATAGTTTCGGTTCCGACATTTAGGCTAAAATCTCTTCTCTTTTCATCTTCTATATCTTTTCAAAAGATATATTGTTATAATAAGAATCGCAGACGAAGTCATGAGTATCGGTTATTAGATTACTTGTATCGGTTCTTTGAAAGTGACATGAGGTTTATAATCCATTCGCTGTGTAGTGAAACTTGGCAATCATATAATGAAAAAAGACTATAGGTAAGGTTACACTACAAGGACTACAGGTTAAGACATTACATTAAAACAAAATACATGATACTTTGAAGATAATTATGTTGTTAAACGGAATATTTTTTTTTTTTTCGCATTTTATTAATTCGACGATATTTTATTTGTTTTTATCAGCAAAGTTTTTAATGACTTATATTTACTAAATTGCTCTCTATTGCACCCAATAAAAAATAGGCATAATTATATTTTAGTTAGATAATAAAAGAACTAAGCACAAAGTCGAGTTTTATCGCTAAACAGTCTTTCCGGACAATATATGTATCAATTAATCAATCAATTTTTGATATGATATTCAAAAATGTTTAAAATTCCTAATTGTGGGTAACACAAAAAAAATAAAATCGTACATATTAAAAATAGCATGGTGTCGTCTCCTGTCAAAGATTTTCATTGTAATATGAAACTTTGAATAGTTACGGGTCTCTGTAAAGAACTCACTATAGACGGCGCCACGGTTCGCTTAAACTGAAAGTAAAAATCATCATATCAAAAATTTCGCTTTAGCGGGTACATCGTTCCATAGCTTAATTGGCTAGAGCGCCGACACGGTCAGTCGGAGACGCGGGTTCGAATCCCGCTGGAGCGGTCAATTTTTGATATGATATTCAAAAATGTTTAGAATTCCTAATTGTGGGTAACACAAAAAAAATAAAATCGTACATAATATATGTATCATTTTTTAAATATATAAATGAATGATGATGATGGTCGGCAAACTAGCGTCGCCTACAACACCAAAAGCAGCACAAGGGCATTGCCGACTCTACCCCCCGACCCTTTTCAGGAACTCTGGCCATCTTAGTCACCACAGAAACACAACATTACTTGAAAGCGGCGATCTTCAACTATATAATATACAAAAACACATACAATAAAAGAATTACGCAGAACGGGCGTTCCCATTACCAATCATTTTTTCCAGAACACCAAGATAATAAATGTAATATATAAAGAGTATATAATGCATAGTAGTAGTTTTATCTACTACTACTCCTATGTACTTAGCCTTGATTAACGCCCCGCACCTCGCGACCCGACCCGTAGATTAATTGAAGAGAAGTCGCAATTACGAACCTTCGCTTCAATTACCTGTGTCTAATTAGTAAATGAGTGTGTCGTAAACAAGAATCAGCATCAACAACATATGATCTTAAGAGACTTTTAACAAAATGTTTACATTTTATACTCTCATAAAGGTGTATACAAATTTTCAACTCATTCCATTCCGAGGTTAAAACTAATTTGACTGGACTATAGCGTCGAAATAAGCAATGATATTCTTGCTCGTATCTCTGATCGTAGCATGGTCAATATCCCGTTTTATACCTTACCAATAGTGGTAAAGACCATGATAGCTTAAAACTTATTTTAATGTTCCTATCAAAAATCGGTTTAGTGACAAAATTCAATTCTTCGTCCAATCAATTTAATGTTGCGATTAATTTACAAATAAACGTGTGCACGTCGTGTCGTACGCATATCGTATCGGACATCGTTAGTAATCTTACGACGTAAAACAGCAGCACTATAAAGTATGGACTTAAATCTTCCATTGTATGCTAAGTTCAGTAGTTATTAAATATATATAGCTTATTGTATCGAGGTTCACATTCTAAAATGGAATAAAAGTTTTGGGCGTGGTTAGAAGACTGCCAAAAATATATATTTACTAGCTGACTCGGCAAACGTTGTCTTGCCGCTAAACACTATTTAAAAATAGGGGTTAGGGGTGAAAATTTTGGATTGTATGAAATATGTAACGCCAAGTTATAATAAAATAAAAAACAAATAATTTATCTAAAAATTAAAAAAAAAATTAGGGCTGGACTACCCTTAACATTTAGGGGGATGAAAAATAGATGTTGTTCGATTCTCAGACATATTCAATATGCACACAAAATTTCATGAGAATCGGTCAAGCCGTTTCGGAGGAGTTTAACTACAAACATCGCGTCACGAGAATTTTATATATTAGATAATCATACCTCTCAACATAATCTCGTTATGAAAATGTTATATCATTAAACGTCTTATAATAAAACTAGGTGACCTCCAGTAAAACAGTATACAGGATATGGCTACTTGTAGAACATCACGAGTTCTGGTATATGTACACACATATTTCAATGGCGTATAAGTACATTTATCGTAGGCCTTGTCGTAGATAGGTTTAACTGAGCTAGGGCACGGCAGGTAATATCCTGCTCAAAACCTGGAGCAGCCCGACTGGGGAAGTAACTCGATATTAAAGAAAATTACAGCTAAATAATACTGCTTTTAAGCAGTGTTGTGTTTCTGTTGTGAGCAAAGGTGAATGAGTTGAAAATTTGTATACACCTTTATGAGAGTATAAAATGTAAACATTGTGTAAAGTCTCTTAAGATCGTATGTTTTTGATCATTTAACTGAGATAGGGCACAGCAGGAAATTTCCTGCTCAAAATATGGACCAGCCCGGCTGGGGAAGTTACTCTACCTCATAGAAAATCACAGCTAAATATTGCTGTGTTCAAGCTGTGTAGTGTTCTTGTTGGTAAATAAGGACCAGAGCTGCTGGGCGGGAATTAGGGATAGGGTCGGAAACACGCTCGCTATGCTTCTGATGTTACACACGTATATAAGCTACGGTAATCGCTTACCATCAGGTGAACCCTACATTTTTTTGCCGAGATAGTTATATAACTAAAAATGTGTAAACGTCCTTAGATCCTGATCAAAGTCAATACTGATAAAATTCAGTTTTTTTTTTTTTTATATCTCGCTTTTTAGCCTCCAATCGTATTTGCTTACCAGCCGTTAAATTTTAAAATATTCACAGTGGAAACAAAAACAGAACGATTAGTTTTTAAATATAGGAACCGGTCTTAATTTTATCGTATCGGACACATTAATACGTGTATGACACGCGCCCATTTAACACGTGTATGGCTTGCATCCGACCTTGATAGCGTTTTGATAACCTGTATAGTGCATTTATAGGAACTCTTATACATACGTCATATTTTCTATATCATAAATTATATTTTACTACTTATTAGTAGCTAGCATAAGATATTTATCATTGTTGTGTACATTTGGTAGCTATGGGAATTGGTCATCAAGTATTGTATAATTCATAGCACTAGGTGGTTAGGGTGTCACTATCGATTCAATTTTTGCTTAATGCGTTTGACAGTTCTTAAGACAGGGCGACGTCTTACGGGCCATTATGTATTATTAGAATTTTTCAACGCATCACATTTTTTTAGTCGTAAAATCATTTTGACTACACCATGTTTCTTGAATGATTTCAATCCGATCTAATTATAACCTATCAAGCCAATAAGAAAACAATCTCAACCTTTGTTTACAACTATCATTCCATTAACGAGCAATTTTACTAAAATAAATATGTAATATACGGAATAGAAGAACACGTGCTACTAAAAATATGGTACGTTATTGATTCAGGTGTGTCCCGCAGATAAATATTTACGAAAGCCAAGACTACGAATGAAGGCTCACTCATACGTCATACACACTTGATTGACACCGAGTGACCATTGAGTGGATAAGGGAGAAAAATAAAAATCGGATGATCTCTTTAATAATAGATCGAGGAGAAGTCTTTTGGTATTTTCGAGTAAAAAGTTGCAGTAAAATCTTTTTGGTTGTATTGTTTGTAACTAGTTTTGATACCATTAAAAGGTGACATTTAAAAAATGAAATTAACTACAAAACAAAAAAAAATGAAAACAGTATAAATAATGAAATTAAAAAAAAAACAGTTTGTCGCGAATTTTTTAATTGTTTTTCTGCCTGCCAAAATGGATAAATCAAAAGTGCAAAAAGCCGCGAAAAAAATTTGTGACTATCTATGTTTTAAGCGTTTTCGTACGTAATGTTGTATTAATATATATTTGTCAAAAAATATATAACTATACCTATAACACGGACATTAAAATTTTCTTATCTTATGAACAACGAACGAATGGTCAGAAACGAACGAATCTGACCGTGTGTGAATGTTAAAAATATTATTTTATTTTTATTTAATTCAAAACGATAAACATAGTAAACATCTCGTTTTTCAGCTCAATAATAGTGTTACTGTTACACCGTATTTTTATATAATTAAAATAATTAGAATTTTTATAGGTATTACAGATGTCGTTATGTGCAATTCACACACGGCAGAAATGAAATTTCTGAAAAGTAGCCTACGAAAGATATTTTTCATCGAGGATATATACTGTACAATGGTTTCTATCAATAATGAATTGTGATGTATTCTATCACAATCTCCTTTAAAATAATTATATTCCTAATTATGGTTAAAAGTGAACATACCACCGATTCGGAATGTAGATTCTGCAGAGAAGAATGGGCAAAAAACTCCGCAGTTACGCTTTTAAAAACACTGTATTTAATTATAAAACTAGCTGTGCCCGCGATTTCGTCCCCGTGGAATTTAACGAAATAGTTATTGTTCAGTTCGCAACTACAAAAAAAAAACTAAAATAAAAGTAGCCTAAGTAACTCCTTACTAAATCAGCTATCTGCCAGTGAACGTCCCGTCAAAATCCGTCCAACTAATATTGACAGACAGATAGACAGAGACAAAATTTGTAAAAAAATTTAGTTTGGTATACGAGTATGTACCGTCTATACATCCATATGCATTTAGTAAAAGCAGTTATTTTAATAATACAAACAGACACTCCAATTTTATTTATTTGTATAGATTAGTAATATCTTTATCATTAAGTATAATCCGGCAACGAATAGTAAGCTATTAAGTTCTTTTTCGTTTCAAAACTCAGCGTTAATCAATCACATTGTACTCAAAAGACACTCAATAATTTATTATAGTAAGCGAGTTTCGTCTGTCATACGATATTAATATTCCTAGTAACGTCAGTTGCTCCATCAGCAGGTATTCATAGGAGACTTTGCTTATCAGAGTCAGAATTTTGTCAGTTACCCCTCTACCTAAATAGGTCATTGAGTAAAAACTAAGTAATTGAATAGCAATTTTAAAACATATATTCGTCTGTGAAATTTTAGCTTTCAAGCGCGGAACCAACTATATAACTTCGCAGCTGTTAGGGTTTAAAAGCTATAGTCAACAACTCAAACCTTTGTCAGATGAATAGGACCTTCCAAACCCAAAAACCAACGTTAATATAGTTTCAAAACTATTAGGTATAAATCAAAAATTAAAATGTTAACTAACCTTCCTTGAAAGCGAGGCGTTGTGAAGCTCATCCAGGGTCGGTCTTGGAGCGGCGTGAAGTGATAGCACATTTCTGTAGTTATCCAGTCGAGGTAAGGCTTCCCTTGTGAAATGTCTGTAAAAAAAATATCAATGTAGATCGAATTGTGTCATCATTTGTAAGGATGTGTAGTAGTAACTAGTAAATTTGTATAGTTAGAAATCAATTAATGGTAAATATACCACTTGAATACAACTAGAACTGTAACGAAATATAAGAATAAAGAAGGGTTGAGCTTTAACTGAGGTAGGGCACAGATGGAAATTTCCTGCTCAAAATATGGAGCAGCCCGACTGGGGTAGTACCTCGACCTTACAGAAGACCACAGCTAAATAATACTGTTTTCAAGCAGTATTGTGTTCCTGATGGTGGTAAAGTGACCAAAGCTCCTGGGGATAATTGGGGAAAGGGTCGGCAACTTGCGATGCTCCTGGTTTTGCAGGCGTCTATTAATCAACGGTAGTCGCTTATCGTCAGGTGAGCCGTACGCTTGTTTGCCGACCTAGTTATATAAAAAATACTACGTCGATCGAATCAACTAATAGTACCTATGCCATATCCTTACTAATATGATAATTAAAAACAAAGTATTTTATGTATATTTTGTCTGACATAGTTATCATTGTTCATTAGTTTATTACAAATTAATATACAATGTGTAGGAAAATCACATGTAACACCGACTGCAAGTGCAAAAAAGTTTTTAATGTTTGTTATTTCTCATTTGTTTCTTGTTTTTAATTAAAGCTTGGTATAGAAATGATTATATATAAGTATATCAAATCATTCATTCATAATGTATGAATAATTAATAATAAATTCAAATAAATTCATTAAATAATTAATCATCCATTAAATATTAAAAAATTAATAAAAATGAATGTCGCTAAGCGCATAACTCGAGAATGCTTCGACCAATTAGGCTAATTTATTTTTTGTATGTTCCGTAAGGCCCACGGACGGTTTTGATACTAAAAAAAATCTAAATAAAAATCGATTAACTTTTGACAGAACGATGTTCGTCCGGGCAGCTAGTTAAAAAATAAAATTATTGTATATGATTTATGTATGATGATTTTCCTTCTCCTAGGTATATGGAGAAAGAGTGGAAGCGGTGGAATGTTACAGGCTGAATCTTGATCTTGTCTATTTAGTTTACTCTTCAGACCTGACCATCAAAAAATTGAAGTTATTTCTTACTGTTACTACTTCACTATTAAATCTCCGTGACTCACTTATTTAAATTACATTTCGAATAATATATAACATTGCCCCAATTCCCCGTCGAAAGTCACCCATTGTGAAAACAAAATATTAAGCGCACACGTCATATGCTAATCCACGCATTTCGTAACCGTGTTTTATATACGTAGCTTGTTAAAGGGATATTTTGTAACTTCTAATGATGAAAGATTTTTTCGGCGGACGTGAATTGAATTCGATTAGATGATTTACGCATTAGTAAACACTTTAAATTACAGAAGTAATGTTCTTCTCCTACAAGGATGATGTGGAAGGTTGGTACATTTTTTAGAGAAAGTAACATGGATATGTCTTTTAATAAATGCACATATAGTAATTGCTCGTCTTGGCAAACGCAATGTGGGACGTCCCCCGGCCTGCTGGACCGACGATCTAAGTAAGATTGCCGGTGTAGGCTGGATGAGGATTGCGGAAAACCGGGATGTCTGGCGCGAACTTGGGAAGGCCTATGTCCAACAGTAGACTGCAATAGGCTGAAATTATACTAATTGCTTCCAGATAGGTGGGTATCGCACCCACAAACTTAGAGCAGAAAGCAGTGACATGGCAAATTGACGCAACAGACCAGCCTTTACTCTTACTGATATTAGTATAACCAAAATTACCTGAAACTTTTGCCATATTTCGTGTCAGTAGCTGTAAGTGGATCATCACTTTCCATACCAGAACCATCAGACTCAGTTCCCTCGTCTTGGTTATCTTCCATCTGCAAATAAAAATGGAATGTTTATTGATATTCTTAAGAGCTGAGAGCATGTAGATAATACATAATTACACAATACAAAACGTAATTTTAATCGAACGTTTTGAGGTTCAACTGAAGTTTGTAATTGGACCGCTGCTTTCAAATATATTTTTTTCTATAACATACGCACACGGTCGGCAATTCCTACGGTAAGCATGCTTGTATAAAGCCGACTGTTGTAAATAAATATATATATATTTTTTTTTAATATTTGTATTACAGTGTACAGTACTTCATTATATCTCATCACATTAACATGTTACCCCAATGAGCATACTGTTATAATATACCAAATAATTATAAATAATATCATAAATAGATATTGATGACAATTGACTAGAATGACCGGACAGATACCATATAAGACGGGTAAGAGGGACCTATGCATTTCTAAGAAATATAAAATTAAATAGCTCTTGATTTAAAAAAAAAAAAAAAACGAGCGTGCTTTAAACTACAAGACTGAAGTAAAACTTCTCCGCAATATGCCTGCACTGTGTCTTAGATATACGAAACTTTACTGGCTGAGAGAGAAAGAGAAAAGAAATAACATAACGCTCTCGTCACGCAATCACCAGCTTACCCCCCAAGTGAAGCGTGCGTACAGAAGTTTTATGAAAAATGTCACAAAAATGTGCTCAGGAGCAATTCTTCCTTAAAGGCTGGATTACTTATTTGGATGTATATGTATAAAAAATAGTGTTGCCCAAATTCAGTCTTGGTCTTGCAGTCTTGGTCTTGTTCTTGCGTTTTTGCAAGACCAAGACCAAGAACAAGACCGCGTATTTTTAGCAAGACCAAGACCAAGACTGACCGTGCAAGACTTGAGCAAGAACAAGACATAGCCTGCAAGACTCTTGCGTCTTGCAGCTAGGACTTAGCGCTATTTCACTGAGTAGTTAGGTGTAACAGTTCGGTGTATAGGTAGGTACGCTTAGGAATTCTATGAGACGCAAAAAACTGTATCAAAGAATATGAAAAACTGGACCTATGCGCATTACGACTAATACCATAAACATAGCGAATAAAAAAATATCTATTAAAATCAAACTGAGTGCATGCATAGTTATGTTTTAACCATCGGCACTTTGATAATGCGGCATCAAAGGTTTTGTACTTACTTCTCAAAGAAATTTGCCGCTTTTCGGAAGTACATGGTTATGATACACGCGCCGGCGGCTTCTTTTGAAATCTAAAACAATCGTTGCCGCCACGCCGAAATCATAACATTTGACACTATTTGATTGCCGCCATAGGGCGTAGGTATACTCATGCAAAATAATTTCGAATTTTAAGAGTACCTACAGGTGTTCCAAAGAATAAATAAGTTTCAGAGTGCTTAGAATGAAAATGAATACATTATACTGATCACGCAAGTAGTATTATGATTAGGATAAAATGGTAAGGATAGGTAGTAGATGTCATATTAATTCATTCTAGTAAGTATATATTATAATATTGATTACTTATATGGTTTTAAACTAATTACTTAGGTACTATTATTGTACATTTAGTCATTATATTTCTTAAGTTTTTACAAGAAAAAATAGCAAAAAGTGTTCAAATATCACCCGTTTAATAATAATACCGTTAATACCCGTTTAACCCGTAATACCCGCATAACCCGTATAACCCGTTTAATAGTAATTTGTTTTTTTACATGTTTTAGCAAATGTAAGCTTATAAATCATAAATGTTTATTAAGAAACAGTTACTTCCATGGAAAACGACATATAGGTCAGTTGATTTTTCGAATTTATTATCAAATCTTCAGTTATTTATTAATCTGCTTGATCTTTACTATGGCTATGTTAATTCAAGCTCACAATGTTCCAATTCTAATACGTTTTTCTAAGATTTAAAGTAAACTTTAATAAATAGTAATAGACTAATAGGTAATTGCAAGACTTGCAAGACTCTTGCTGCAAGACCAAGACCAAGACCAAGACTGGGAGCGCAAGACCAAGACCAAGACCAAGACCAGGTGTATTGGCGCAAGACCAAGACCAAGACTGGCTAAGTCTCGTCTTGTTCTTGCATTTGGGCAACACTAATAAAAAAATATCGATAGAGCGAATTCATAAAACGTTTGTATAATAAAGTCCCAAAAACTATTTTTAAATTGCCAATAATTAGGTTTCAAAAAGGTTTTATGTATGACGTGTTTGAATTTATATTTATTGTATTAATAATTTTTTAAAAAGGGTAACTGTTAAGTTTTTAAGCGATCTATACTAATATTATAATTGTATTTGCTCGCAAACGAAAAAACCGACTTCAATTACATCGACAAGTAATACAACGTAGGTAGACGAAAAAATAGTCAAGTAAATACGCGTTATCAAAGATTACTCAAAAAGTTATTGTAAGATCCAATGAAATTTAAATGTGACCACATGATAAAGATAAGCTTTCGATTAAATTAAAAAACATCAAAATCGGTACACCCATTAAAAAGTTATGCGGTATAATACAACGTAGGTCGACGAAAAAAAGAGTCAAATAAAAACGCATTATTAGATATAACTCGAAAAGTAGTTGTTAGATCTCAAATAAATTTAAGTGGGAGCAAATGACACACACCACCTTTCGATTAAAAAAAATTGTCGAAATCAGTCCACCCAGTCAAAAGTTCTTAAGTAACATACATAAAAAAATACAGTCGAATTGAGAACCTCCTCCTTTTTTGGAAGTCGGTTAATAAAGAGATAAAGTTTCTGGCTTTGTTTGTTTGTAGCGGGTAATCTTCACAAATACTGATCCGATTATGAAAATTCTTTCACAACAGAAAGCTACACAATTCAGAAGTGATACAGGCTATATTTTATTGTTATTGAACAAAAAATCAGTAAAAAATAATAGTATATGTAAATCAAGTCGGAGAAATACGAGCGAGATGAAAACTTTACTAGAATTATATTTGCATTACAAAAATAATTAACGCCCAATGAAGTGGGCACGGGTCAACATCTATTTTTTATTACCCCTAAGTTATAAGGGGGGAGTTAAGGGGGTTAATAACATATATGGCAAAACAACGTTTGCGGGGTCAGCTAGTTACTCTATAAACTGGCAATTCAAAGGCCACTCCACGAAAGTTTAGATTAAGAATTACCAAGGAACTGTTTACGGATCAGTAGCTATAAAACATTTTCATTTTTAAGCTACAAATTACTTTCCATTATCTCCTATATTGCCTGGTGTTGGGTTAAATTTGATCACACTGACTCGTAATTAAAAGGATGGCTAAAAAAAAAACTATTCCATACTACCAACATAAAAAAGCGGATATTGGTGTCCGAACTAAAAAGCGAAAACGCTGAATCATCGCCACACGTACCCATAGTCTTTTTCCAAGCGGAACAGTCGGTACCTTCGATATTCCATAATCAACCTGACGTATATTTACACTTGCCTAGTCACACACAAACCCCATAGGCCGAAGGTTGTTTTTAGCCACGACACGTCGACCATCAATTCACATTCACCAACAATAAATCATTTGAAATAATTTGACAATTATAACGAACGGTATTTATAAGACCGTTGAGTAATCAATTTATACACCAAGCTTTAAAATCGTTTTTATACTACCAATAAGTATTGATAGAGCTTATATTTTGTCTTTCTTTCTGATAGCGAATTTTAGATTCCCCAAAGTACTATAAAACGTTAATCCATTAGCGCAACTGGAGTTATTACAAATTACAACCATCAAAACGATTATAATTTTAGTGGAATATGTTATTCAACTATTTTCTTATAATAATACTAGCTGACCCCGCAAACGTTGTTTTGCCATATATCTTATTAAATCCCTTAATCCCCCTCCCCTAGATAGAAAAATAGATGTTGTTCGATTCTCAGACCTACCCGATATGCACACAAAATTTCATGAGAATCAGTCAAGCCGTTTCGGAAGAGTTTAACAACAAACACCGCGACACGAGAATTTTATATATTACATTAGTATATGTATTTTATGTATTTCGTTTGCAAAAATATTGCTAAAATTTTCCCTTGATTTGTAACGCATTTTTTTGCGTTCACTGATTATACCGTGACTTAATCAACATAAGAAAGTGCAAGTTAATACCTGTATATATGTTATGTTACCTGTATATATATGTATATATATATATATATATATATATATGTTTACCATTTTCATTGTTTGTGGAAAAAATAACCAAGTAAATACGGATTATTAGGGATAAACCAAAATGTACCAGCCAAATCTCGATTAAATTTAAATGGGAACATGTGACAAGCGCCAACTTTCGATTTTTTTTTATGTCACTAGGTCGGCAAACAAGCTTACGGCTCACCTGATGGTAAGCGATTACCGTAGCTTATAGACACTGCTGTGTGGCTACGGCACTAAAGAATTTAGCCACCCCCTCTTCCCGTGGGTGTCGTAAGAGGCGACTAAGGGATAACAAGGTTCCACAACCACCTTGGAACTTAAGAAGCCGACCGATGGCGGGATAACCATCCAACTGCTGGCTTTAAAATACACAGGCCAAAGACGGGCAGCAGCGTCTTCGGTGCGACAAAGCCAGTACTGCGGTCACCAACCCGCCTGCCCAGCGTGGTGACTATGGGCAAAACACATGAGTTCACGTTATTTTTGGCGTAAACTTGTGGAGGCCTATGTCCAGCAGTGGACTGTATAGATTGTAATGATGATGATGATGATAGACACCTGCAATACCAGAAGCATCGCAAGCGCGTTGCCGACCCAATCCCCAATCCCCCCAGGAGCTCTGGTCACCTTACTCACCAAATTACTTACTGTTTGCAAACAGTATTATTTTGCTGTGATCTTCTGTAAGGTCGACTACCCCAGTCGGGCTGCTCCATATTTTGAGCAGGAAATTCCTGCTGTGACCTACCTCGATTAAAAAAAAGAATCATCAAAATCGGTAAACACAATAAAAATTTATGAGGTAACACGCAAAAAAAACAGTCAAATTGAGATTCTCCTTCTTTTTGAAGACGGTTAGTTATTACATTTAAGTACAAAAAGCAAAAATTCGTTACTTTTTTTTCACCTCTCCTTAGAATAAGACCTTGTTGGGCCTCCCCGCCGTGCCTCGGAGATCAAGATAAGACGCCGGTTCCGGTCGTTATCCTTTCCATTAATAAACCCTTGGCAGTTATTCTAATCAAATATGTTATTACGTTTACAAGGAAAAAGTAAGTACACTCGACAATTAGTCTTAACAAAAGCTAGTAATACATCAAGTAACGTTAAGAGACTATTAAGAAGAGAGAATTAGAAATAATATATAGTACATAAAAATGTTACATCGTTAAGTAAAAAGTACAACAAATAAGTACTTAAACTTTACGGCACAGAAAACACAGTAAAATGTTTTGACGAACAATTTGCATGTATAAACTCCATTGTGTAATGAACGGACCACAATTGTCTACACGAATCCATCGATAACGGAAACATGGTGATAATAAACAATCTAACATGAACAGTGAAAAATACTAAAAGACTAACAACAAACTGCATTGCAGAGAGGATAGAACGGAACACATCACATGACGGATGTCATGCCAGATGTCTTATAAAATCTAACGGTACATGCACTCATGACGGTATTTTCTTCCAGACGCTCAAAATAAGATGTCCTAAACTTAATTGGCAAAATGATATACTTGCCAAAAAAAAAATTGACCAAAAATAACATACTGAGTAAAGAAAACTATCCCAAAATCGTTTAGAAGAATAAAGAAGAACGAGGAGATATGACACGATGTATTTGAAGGAAACTTAAATTTTACAACAAAGCAATTATCTCATAATTGGTTCCTTCCTCCGTCTACATGATTTCCCGCGAAGTAATCCTAGGGTCCGGGTCAAGTCGAATTCAATCATTCGAACGGAGACAGCAAGGTCGGGATTGCTTCGTCGGCTATTTTTAGCGTGCTAAATTTAGATATACCCACTTATTCAACAACCAACGGATTCTGAAACTGATATTCATATTGCTCAATTTAGTTTAAGTCAGAACCAACGTATTTGTCATCGTTTGAATCAAGAAACCCATTTTATAAGAAAATTGATCATGACTCGTGTTTAAGTCAATTTTATGTTTGGTTACTTTTATTTGTTTCAATGAACAGAGTTGGTACGTCCAATCAAGTACAAAACAATTATAATAAATCTATATATATTAAAACAGTACTTGAAAACATATAAGAGTCCTGACTCTACCATGTACCAGGTAGACAGGTGACTCAAGCAAAGTAAGTAAATAAATCCGCTTTTCGCGCGGATTTTATTAAGTTGCTTGTATATATAAACTTTATATAGTAAATAAAATAAAACGTGTACAACTTCATTGTCGATTGGTTGCAACTGTGCAAAAATATTTTTAGATCTCGAGTAGTAAAATAATTGGTTGAGTGCCAATCTAAAGGAATGTAACATCCCACTGCTGGGCATAAGCCTCTTTCCCCACATAAGAGAAGTATCAGAACTTAATCCACCACGCTGCTCCAATGCGGGTTGGCGAATATATTCCCTACTACACGTATGCGTAACGATCGCTATAAGGTATACATGATAACAACCAGGACCAACGGCTTAACGTGCTCTCCGAGGCACGGTGGGAACACCCACAAGGACTGACAAACACCCAGACTACGGCAAACATCTGTATGGCCTATATAAATGTTTGTCATGTGCGAGGATCGAACCCGCAACCGTTAGCGCAACAGCCACAAACCAGTGCTGTAACCATTGCACCAACGCGTCATCCATATCATGTCTACAGCAGTACATTCACCATTATCGTTTGCTATTAATATTTATAAAATTTCTTGAGTGGTGTCGGTAGATACTCGTAAAACCGGTACGATCTGGTACTAGGCGATCCACGGTCCCCTACATCTAGATTAAAGGTTAAACATCCAGTTACTAAAGCTAGTCAGTCGTTTAAAACACTTTCAAAACTACTATACTATTTCAATCTATATAAATAAAAATGAATTTCCGTAATGTTTGTAGTCACATAACGTTCGAACGTGATAGTTCAGCTAATTTAATAAACCCACTATGTGATTAAAAAAAAATTATGATATACAACGATGAAAAACGTTTAGAAACTAACATTGACTTTCATGCAGGGCGTAGACTGGGTTTAAAATGATCGATTAATGTAAATGTACAAACAGTTTTTGAAGAGTAACTTTGAGTTTCTTGACGATTTTTTCATTAAAGTCTGCATTCTGAATCTGTGAAATGTTAATATTAACTACAACTAATTAACTAATAATTAGAAACTACTACATACTTTGTAAAACGACGATTCAAAAGTGCTTTAAATGCCTACTTAAATAATCATTAAAAAAATCTGATTTCGATTTTAATACTACAGAGATTATTCAAAAACTCATCGACTGTAGTGTTAAACCATGGTTTATTTCACTTATAATGCCAAAGTTCACGAACAGAGATAATTGCTGAAACGTTACGATATATGGCTTCATCGTAACCATAAAAATATTTCCCTTATATCAATACAAAGAACGACCGTGTAGGTTTTATTACATTCATGACTTTTTGCCTTTTCTTGTGACCTTCAAATTAATAATCAACAATTAAATGGACAACTAAAAAAATTTTAATATTAATATTAAGCTCAATGTTATGATTAATATTAAAGGAACGCTTTTTTATTAATAACATTAAACGTTGTAATCATAGACGTTTCAGTTTTGTATTTTTTTTTTTTTTGAAACGTCATCTAGTATTTTAATATTCAAACTGTCACGAGACTGCATTCTTAAAAGCAACACTAAATATACCGTTCTATTTTTCAAATTTATAAGAGTAGGCTATAAAAAAGATTAAAACAGAGTTCTTGGAAAATAGGTTTTAATGCGACGTAATTAAAATCTATGTAAGAATATATAATACATTATATTCAACATTGTTAATGACAAATATGCGTGGGTTTAGTGGCGCCGTATTTCATGCAAGACGTGACTAAATTGATATTGATTGAAATTTTTTTTAAATAGTAATTGAGGGGATTTTTGCCCATTTTGCCATTTTTGCAGAATTTAATATACTCGTACTTTATAATACAGCTGTGAAATGACGATTTAAAAGTGCCTTTAGAGGCCTCCTTGAATACAAACATTTATTATTTTGGTTTTGATTAATTAAATTTTTTCTAATGCCTTTAGGCTGTTAGCCTCACTTAGTACTAAGACTTATCATTAAAAAAGATCCTTTTTTCAATTCCAAATCCACGTGAGCGAAACTATATATATCTTATATATTAAAAATTACACCCTAACCCTTCATGATTCGTTCCAATGGCGTATTCGTATAGTTAACTCACATTTAACCACTATTTTTTTTTTTCTTTTTCTAAGATAAAATTAATAAAAAATAGCAAAACGCATTACTCAATTACACAAATGCTTTATGCATTATATTTCTGTACGAAGAACTAATTCTTCGTGTTATCTCAAATGTTATCGTGAAACATCACGAACAACAATAAACTCTAAAATAATGTCTCATTGCAAGTATACGTAAAAAATCTAAGTAATTCATTATTTCAAAATTTAATAAATAAATAGAAAGAAAGGGTATTTTTGTTTGTTTGTTTTTTTTTTTTGTGCGTGCTGCGATTATTTTGTAAAAGTTTCAATGGGACTGGCGTGTCCTTGTAGGACAAAAATCCCTTAAATCAATAAAAGAATTTAAAAAAAAAGAAAAAATAACATACACAAGTGGCCGATTGTTCCTAAGATAGAGAACTTTACGTGTTAGAAACACGGATATTCCGTGTTTTAAGTAACAATCGATTTATACATATATATATATATATACTTTAAACACATAATACATATATTATATTAACTTAAAATCCAGCCGCGAAGCCAATCAACTCCTCAAAACTTAGTTTTGGGCTGAATTCCCAACTCTTTATTAGTATGAAAAGTTTTACAAGGATCAACCATAGATGATAACATCATACAATAATACTATATTTTTTTTATTCGACTCGGTCGACAAACAAGCGTATAGTTCACCTGATGGTAACGGTAACCGTAGCCTAAAGACCCTACACCCGATCCTCCCCCGGAGCTCTAGCCTCCTTACTCATTACAGGAATACAGCACCACTTTAGAACATTATTATCTAGCTGTGATCCCTACTTCCTCAGATTTTGAGCAGGATACATCTTAACTTATTTAAGACATGGTGACAAACTCTAAACCCATAAAAAAAAATCTAATTACATTGCTCGAAAACAACACTTGGAAGAACTAGTTGCATAATTAACATTTTTAAATTTAAATAATAATAGTATTATGGAAACATATCTAAATTATGTACATAGAATGACAATGAAGGTTGTGTTAGGCATACTGTTAAATAGCCTTTTTAATGTCACTAATTCGAATAACCCATTAGAATCGAATGGTTTGATTTTTATTCGAATGAATAATTTGCATTACTCATATATACCTACGCCTTCTATAGGCAAGTTCTACCCTAAATACATCAAGTTGCTGATAGAATTTCTCAACGGAAAGTAAAACAGACTATTGCTTCTGACTCATCTCAACTAAAACTACAACTTTACTTAATTATAATATTAAACAATATTATCTCTGTTCAATATTTCTCTATTGTCTGTAAGAGATCATTATTAATGATAAGGCCGCCTTTGCACTTTTTTTATGTATGTTCGAAGATAACTTCGTCATTTATGAACCGATTTTGATAATTCTTTTTTTGTCGGAATGGATTTTTCTGAATTTTTCCCAAGTGTGGTACCATGATAAGTAAACATTACATGTTACATGCTGAATCCACAATCTTTTTACATATTGATAACACAGCGCAGCATCCAGTGGCATCTGGTGATATTATTAAGACGTAAACCGAGGCTATGGGAAGTGTACAGGTAGTTATCCAATTTGACACTATTATGATTTATCGGTAAAGGCGCTTCTGACCTAGACCGATGGACGCATCACAGCGATAAATATATCAACTCGACGTTTAGAATCATTTAGACGCGGGTCATTGTTTATATATATATATATATATCTCCATGTGCTATGAGATACTGTTTTTATATTTATTAGTTTATTATATTATATTATTCTAATGTATATATGTATTGCTTGTAAGTATTAATGTGTAGATATTTGTATCTAAGTTTATTATATAATAATATAACTGCACCACCTACCCGATCTTTGAATAAATAATAATACTCAATCCTATTTCGGGTTGTCTGTAACAAATGGCTAACTAGCCATAAGACCGCCTCTTGTACTACACATTCTTAAGTTGTCTGTAGTATTCAACTGAGGTAGGGCACAGCAGGAATTTCTTGCTCAAAATATGGAGCAGCCCGACTGGGGTGGTACCCACAGTTACAGTGGGGTAGTGACCTTACAGAAGATCACAGCAAAATAATACTATTTTCAAGCAGTATTGTGTTCCTGTTGGTGAGTAAGGTGACCAGAGCTCCTGGGGGGATTGGGGATTGGGTCGGCAGCGCGCTTGCGATGCTTCTGGCGTTGCAGGCGAATATAAGCTACGGTTTTCTCTTACCATCAGGTGAGCCGTATGCTTGTTTGCCGATCTAGTGATATAAAAAAAAAAGTATTATTGTTTTGTATTTGCATATTGTAGTGTACAATAAAAAGTAAATAAATAAATAAATATCCGCTTAAAACATAAAATTGAGCAAAAAAAACCGCATTCTCATTCCATATTCATTATGTTACGAGTTTTAATTTTGAAATATAGAATATTGATAGATAATACTTTATGAAAAAAAAAAAAATCATTTACCCCTTTTCACAGCCTGTTACTCTGCTCTACTCTTTTTAAGTACCCACACAACTTTTACTGCATAACATTTCAAGTACCCGCAGCGTGTAACAAACATTTTTAAACAATGTCATAAGTATATTAATTACTATTAACACTTCACAACTAAAACCCGCATATCATTTATAAATTACTAGCGACCCGCCCCGGCTTCGCACGGTTGCAAAAACAACCAGTATTCCTCTACAATATTATGCATGTATTATATATATATAAACCTTCCTCTTCAATCACTCTATCTATTAAAAAAACCGCATCAAAATCCGTTGCGTAGTTTTAAAGATTTAAGCATACATAGGGACAGAGAAAGCAACTTTGTTTTATACTATGTAGTGATATCATATTAAGCTTATAATGAATACTATTTAGCTATTATACCCCTGTGAATAATTCGCACTAAATAAGTACAATAAATATCACTTTACAAAATTATAAAAATTATTTATAAATGAGTTGATTTGAAATTGAACAAAAAAAATTACCGAACGTCAATCATGTTGACGTTGTTTCAAAATTAAAGCCGTAATATAATTTTAATAATTAATTAATTTACAAAAACAAAAGCAACAATAGTTTTTTGTTATTGTTGATGCCGGTAGAGTTATTGTGAGGTATTGGTAAAAAGGTATTGTGCCTCGAGCGCGAGTTAAGCTCGCTATGTCACTATCGCCGAGTTGCACGAAAAGAAATTAAAATTTAAGTAGTGAGTGAGTGTAAGAATTGTATGAAATTCTTGTGATTAAATTAGTTTAATCTCTACTTAAATTTTAAATTTGTTTCGTGCAACTCAGCGTATATGTACAACTAATAACAGATTGATGATATAAAAAACGATATAAATATAGTAGGACGAAACACTCTGTCAGTGGCCCAAACACACAAAACTATAACACAAACGACCAGACCACAAAAAAACTGAGAAAATAGTTGAGATGAGGATGACGACTAGTTTCCGACTTTTAACACGGTAGTCAAAACAATTTAAGCATTTTATTTATCAAATAGGCTTTTAAAACACTGTCTTATGACTCGCCATTTAACACGGCATAATAATTGAATTGAGAACCTGCTCCTTTTTGAAGTCGGTTAAAAATAATTACATTAATAGAGAAAGAAAAGAGGATCAAAATTATAAAACAAAGTATGTTTACATCTCATGGCTGAAAATATTATCCAGGATATTATTCTGTATATACTATGTTACAGAATATTTCTATTATCTATTTCTGTAATGACCTAACCATATGAATAAGCTTTTCATTTGCAAAGTTTGCTTCAATCTTATCTAATTACATTATTACAATCTATTTGTATTGTACAACAATGACTTAATATCCATTGTTTAATGTAAAACGCTGAATATTATACATAAAATGAATCTTATTAACATACCTGTATGATTAAAATTATTTAACAGCAAATGGGATTAATTACCTGTTCTAACAGTTTATTTTATGAGCTTATCAGTATGATGAGGTCATTATAAGTTCCTATGTATATAGTATGAGAAACAAAAAATCATATATCTTACAGAATTATATTAAGAACTAGCTGTACCAGCGACATCCTCCGCGAGGAATTAAAAAAAATTATTGTTCAGTTCGCAAAGTTCGTTCGAGTTACAAAATAAATAAATTTCTAAAATAAAAGTAGCCTAAGTCACTCCTTATTACATCAGCTATCTGCGAGTGAAAGTCCCGTCAAAATCGATCCAGCCGTTTCAGAGATTAGCCGGAACATACAGACAGACAGACAAAAATTATAAAAAATATTATTTCGGTATGTATCGTGTAATACATATGCATTTAGTAAAAAGCGATTATTTTAATATTCAACAGATAGAACCAGCCAAACAGACACCGCAATTTTATTTATTTGTATAGATTATTAAAATGACATTTTATCATATTTATAAAAACAGAAGGTCAATTATACGCGGGCAAAAAACACTTTACCGCACACGAGTACTAAATGTCCAGATAAATACGAAATAACCAAATATTTTTCTATTAAATACGACAATTTTTGCGCGCAAAAACAATTTTAGTTCCAAAATAATACCTTATTAAGAAGGTATGGTAATATAGCATATAACTAAAAACTAATAAATGTCTAATCTAACCTAAGCATAATCTAAATTTGTTAAAAAAATATCTGTATAAAATTTAAAAGTCTACAATGGGTAGATTTTGAAATCACAATGTTATAAATATTAAAAGGGGTCGTCTTTTAATCTCGTGCTGTTTTTAGCAACTTTAAAACCCCCTGACCCTACCTTATTTGTCATTTGTTTGGATTCGAAATCGTCCGTTCAATGAGAAATATATACACGTGATATATCATTACAGCCTGTGATCTTCCTGATTTTTTCTGAAACCTACCTACCCCCTGTCGTACTTCGTGTGATTAATAGACGAATGCAAAGTTGATTAAAAACAGCGCTTCAGCCTGTAATATCCCGCTACTGGGCATAGGCCTCTTTCTCCGTGTAGGAGAAGGATCGGAGCTTAATTCACCACGCTGCTTCATTGCGGGTTGGCGGATATATTCACTTTTATGAGTAACGATCACTATCAGGTGTACATAATACCAATCGGGACCGCATCTTCACGTGCTCTCCGAGGCACGGTGAGGAGACCCACAAAGACTGCACAAACACCCAGACCACGGCAAAAAATCTGTATGGCCAATACAAATGTTTGTCATGTGCGGGGATCGAACCCACAACCGCCACCACAACAGCCACAAACCAGTGCTGTGACCGTTGCGCCAACGCGGCGCGGTTAGAAACATGCACATGAATATTTAAATTGTATCTTACAAGTCTGACACAATAAATCAAGAGCCCGGAAGCGCTAGACTATCGTCATTTCATAAAAGCTCAAATTTTTTAGCACATGTTCCCAACACTTGTAAAAGCAATGACCAAATATGAAGTTTAACTCATAGTGACTTTGGCATAATATACCAGGTAGCGATGGTAAGTGTATTCTTTTAAAGAAGGAGGAGACAAAATATTAATTTGTCTTTACGTTGACGATTTAATGATTGCGTATACATCAGAAAAGAAGTTACAAAAGGTAAAGAATTTTCTCACAACAAAGTTTGATATGAAAGACTTGGGAAAACCATCTGAATTTTTAGGTATACAAGTTAATATAAAACAGGGAAAAATTAAGATATCGCAAGAAAATTATATTAAGAAAGTTCTTTAAGATGAAGTGAAGTTCTTATAAAATGGAGGACTGTAAACCAGTGAGTACACCCATAGAAGCACGATTAAAATTAGATAAAAAAGAAAAGAAAATAGAAAACTTACCGTATCAGAATTTGATTGGAACATTGATGTTTCTTGCTGTGGCTACCAGGCCAGATATAATGTTTGCTATTAGTTATTTATCACAATTTAATAATTACTATGGTGAAGAACATTTTAAATGTGCGAAACGGGTACTAAGGTATCTAAAAGGAACTTTACAGCTCGGAATAATTTACGAGAAAACTGAATGTCCCATTTATGGATTTGCAGATGCAGATTGTGCATCGTGTACACTTGACAGATGATCCTACACAGGATATTGTTTCAAATTAGCTGGCGGATGCATTAGCTGGGAATCAAGGAAACAAAGAACGGTAGCCTTGTCTACAGCCGAGGCAGAGTACATGGCATTAACAGAAGCCGTAAAGGAGGCTATACATCTAAAAATGTTGTGGAATAGCATTGCCTGTAAGCAACAAAATAGTGTACTAATATATAGCGACAGTTAAGCGGCGATACAGATGTGCAAGAATGAAATTGTGAGCAACAGAACCAAGCATATCGATTTGAGAACGCATTTCATTCGACAGCACGTTAAAGAGAAAAGTGTTTATATTATTTATATGAATACAGAGAGGATGGAAGCTGATATTTTAAATAAAGGGCTGCCATCCCAAAGATTGGAGAATCTGATAAATAGTCTAGGAATGCGTTAGGAGGAGTGAAGGTTTTATATATATTTAGCTGTCTTGAGTACGCCAGTGTTATCTGGAATCCTCGGTACAGTATACACTCTCAACGTATTGAGAGCATTCAGCGTGTTTTCACGAGGCATCTTGCTTTTTACGAAAGCAATTTTTCGCACAGACAAGTGTACGGGGAGCGTTTGGTAAGGTTCCACATGATTTCTCTTCGGAGTAGGCGTGAGGTTTCAGATCTGACTTTCCTGCACAATATATTACATAATAGGGTTACCAATTCTGAAATAACAGAGAGGATAATCATATCGGTTCCCTCTAGGACACACAGAAGTACCCACGCGCACAAGATATTTTACATTCCATGCGTAAAGTCTCACATTGGGAAACAAGCTCCTCTAGTGCGTTTGTGTAACAAATATAATAGTATCAGTAAATCGATTCCAGGCATTGACATTTTTCACGACTCTCTCTCTGTCTTTAGATGTAAGTTACTTAATTATTATAAAATGCATGATTAGTTTAAAAAATATATTTAATTTATTTTAATTTATTTTACAGTAATTTTAATTTTGATTTTAATTTTGATTTTAATTTTAATTTTGATTTTGATTTTAATTTTAATTTTGATTTTGATTTGTCTTTGATTTCGATTTAATTTTGATTTTGATTTTAATTTTAATTTTCCTATTTGGAATTTTTTGATAATTTAATTTGACTATTGTTATTTCCCTATTCTTAATTACTTAATTAATGAATTTGTTCTAATTGAATTAATTAATAATTTGTTTCTAATCGTTATTTTGATTAAATTGTCCAATTGTTTAATTTTATAAATGTATATGATAATAATATGTTTTTTATCTTTATTTTTGATTTTGATTATTTTGGTTGTGATGATGATGATGGGGTGTCACTCTTTTTTTTTGAATATTGTAAGTGTTGAACTATATTAATGTAGATATATTTAAAGTTCAAATATTTTAATTATTTGTGATTTTTTTTGCTTTTAAACATTGTATTCCAAAATGTTATGTACACTTGTAAGTGACATGCATATCAGATACTTTGTTATTATATATTTGTAATTTTAAAATTTTTATATGTATGTTGTAAGTGTGCTTTTGAAAATAAATAAATAAATAAAGTAAATAGAACACATTCCTATGACATATTATTTGACTCTGTAATTTTTCTTAGACTTATGTATGTTGGATACAAAGTAAACACGGCTCAAATATGATATAAATAGTTTTATTTAATATATATTCCAACAGTTGGGAACTTCACACTCCCGTCACCTTTGGCTGTGGGGACAGGGCGTAAAAGCATTTCCCAGTGTCAAAAAAAAAAATTGGTTGTCATGACTTCTAACATTATTTCGAAAAAATTACATTTTATAAATTTACGAAAGTTAGTCCCAGGGAACAGTAGTGGTCCAGGCTGGTTGAGAACTACTGCACTAATACATTTAGAAACTTAAAATTTATCCTTATATATATTATAAGAATGAACACCTATAACTGTTTTCCTTAATTTAACCCTTAGGCAGTCAACAGAAGTTAGTTATTGTCTAAGTTAATTGTCTAAGAGAGGTATATAATTCTTTTACCACCATTTTTATATTAGTTTATTGACATTTTGCACCATCAATTCAAGTTCAAGTTTCAAACTGAATTGAAATATTTACAATATACCAAAAAAAGACTGTGTTTTAGACCACACAATTGAAATAAAACATTTGAAACATTACTCTCTCTCTTTCTATCTTCACTAATTTATATCTCCCTCTCAACTTTTGTTGGCTTGCTTGGGCACACTTTTCGTTACCATCAGCTTACTCCCCAAGCCAAGCATGCGTAAAGATAATTTACTTCAAAAATAACAATAAATTGTTATTTATAAACTTAAGAATCTTAATTAAAGGCTTAACTTAATTATATATTTGATATATGCGGCCAAAACCTTAGTATTTCAATAATTTAATAAGTATATCATTTTATACTTCACACTGGAGTAGGAGTCTGTGGATGTAGCTAATCAAAATGTAATATAACATATTTTGATTAAAATGTAATTTAAATTTAAATGTTTACACTTTCTTAGCTACATTATACACACATATTATTTATGTATTCTTAATATGCAAATATAAAATATACTAATCACTGCAATATTTAGTTTTTCATTAATTTTGATTACATTAGATTATGATGTACAGAATCTCAGGTTAGGATTTTTACATTTTTAGTTTAAATTTCTTTTGCTAAATTACTACAGTTTACTTACATTTTAATTTAAAGTACCACTACTTATATTATACTTTATAAATAGATTTTATTTAATTTTCCTTACCTGAAATCTCGTTGCTGATGGTTGATCTTTGAACCGTGAAGGCTTCTCCATATCTCTGAAACTACTTTTAGTTATCGGCGATTTTGGACGTAGAACTGCACCGTTTGTAGCTGGTTCCAGCAGTCTTTCTCTCTCTGCTTCCTTAGCTTTAAACTGAAGGCCTGCTTCAACGTCTGTATCATTTCTGATTATTTCTGAAGGGTACTGGATGTTACCATTAGTTGCGGCCATAGACTTAGCCGAACTAATCTTTCTGAATCTTCCAATAATGATATCTTCTTCATCATTTACCGGTACATTTACTTGTTCCGTCGCCGAACTGCTATTGTCATTACTAACGTTTACAGGACTTAATTCGATATCTTTTTGCGACGACGCCATTTCGTAACCGAAATTGAAACGGATTTATAACAAAAATATTATAATTTAATTCATAAAACACATTTCAATTACAAAAGCAAGTTTCGAGGTTGTGATTTGTTTCAACGTATTTAAAATTCGGAATGCGCGAAAATTTATTTTCTTGTACTTGATAGTAGACAAAAAAATATATACATTGTCTCAGCAATATTTATACACAGTTACTTTATTGTAAATTATTTTATTGAATAATTTAGAAGAAAACTGAATCATATGCCTCGTTTAAAAAATGAAGAAACATCATCAACGACGTTCAGAATTTGACTGATAACATAGAGTAGAATAAATATTAACTGATAATTTGACAAGCGAAAGCGAACTAACAGAGCTTAGAGAAACGAAGGTCACAAAAATGTTACCACTTTTTTATGTTTATATACTCTTTGGTTAAACGTATGCTTGTATAAATGAGACAATACAAAACATAAGAAAATAGTATTGAAATAGTAATTTCTAACTAAAATTCTTTTAAAGACGATAATATTTTATTAATTTTTTAAACAGAAACTGCTCTTGGAACTCAGTTTTTCTTAACGGTCTTTGCAACAAACTTCTCTTATTATTCATATTTTTTTATTATTTATTCATATCTTCTATTAGAGTACGTATTACTTAGAAAAATAGAATAAAATTTAACTTAAAAAAAACTAGACAGTGTAATATTTTATTTCTAAATATTATTCCACTAAATATGACCAATTACAATAAAACGTCACTTTATATAACCAACACGGTCATATATGTAAGTGAAACTAGGCCCAATTTCAATGGCGAAAGATAAGTACGATAATGTCATAACTATTGGTTCGCGTCAACACTGCTGTACATCAATGCTAAGCTGTGTGCGGTCACTTCTTCTTTTTCTTCTTAAATTTTTCTCTCATATGAAATAATTCTCATCTCCTCTATCCTCCATAGTTTATTGTCATTTTTCTTCATAGTTTTAATCACAGTCTGCAATAAGACCGTGGTATTAATCATGGTAATACAAGCTCAATGGTAATACCGCGGTTTTAAGGGGGGATAAGGTTAATTGGACCTACTTACGCAAAACAGAATCAACCCACACAATGACAGTTTTGAGAAAAAGCCGTTTTTGTCAAAATTTTGTATACAGTAAAATTGTTTGTTACTTTGAATAAAATTTATTTATAATATTGTACCAAATCATTTATTCTATGTATACAAATATAAAATTGAGGAAAATCATTAGCATTTTTAATAATAATAAAAGAAAAACTCGTTGGTTCCTTTTTGCAAAACTATCTGTGTGTGTGTGTTGGTTCTTTGTTAATTTTTCATCATGCCATAAATTTATAGGAAAACAATGAAAAATCCCTCCCATATTTCTTTTAACATATCCTTTTATTATTGAAAAATAAAAACAAATAATTAATCTTAAATTCTAAGAGTTATATGCAAATGTTATAAACTACAAAATTATTTAATTGAATTTCAAAAAATAATCTAAATCCAATTCTAGATTAAAATCCGGTTGACCTGAAAAACATTCAAGATCGTCTTCTATATCATCTTTTCCCATTCGAGTTTTACATAAAAATCATGGGTGTCTTGCGGAATTAAGTGTAGCATACTTTTTAAATCCTTTAACTTAGCGTCAGGGACAGGTTTCATTGTTGGCCAAAGTGACCCCATTATCGATTTTGTTATAAAATATTGTCTTCCGCGAACATTTTTTTTTATATTTACAACCTTAAAATCTTCATTTAAATTAGTTTTCATGTAAATTTTGAACATTTCATCCTATTTAATCATAATTTCTTTTATTTATTATTATTTATTATATTTTTATTTATTATATTTTTTTCTAACTTCAATGATGACAAGAAATCTTCATTTTTCATCCTATGTACATGCATTGGTTTCGTTTTTTTACAAGTTTTCATAACCTGAATATAATCATCCGCTGTATAGAGCTTCTGTTGACGCTTTATGGCACATTCTATCTTTCCAAAATCTGTATCATTGGGGAGGAAGCTACGCCTTGATTCCAGCAATTTTATATTTATCTGGTCTAAAGTTGGATGTTCATTCAACATGGCTTTCAGCATTAAGATCAATTTTATACTGCGGTTCTGACCACCACATGAACCACTCCATAAAATCAGACATTTTACCTTGCCATCAAGCCTTTCCATGATATGTTTGATGAGGCAAGACCCCACCTCTTGAGCATATCAGCCAGCTTTTCCTTCTACCCACACATTACAGTAAGCTTCGTCTTTGCTCCAAGTATGTATCCCTAAATTGTATACCCAAGGTTGTCTTTTGTAAAAGACGATATTTGTAGATATACGGGGTAGAGGTAACGTTTTTTCGAGGTCAAAAGTCAGAGTCTCGACAGTGGGATCATCTTTAGCTAGCTTCATGTCAGTCCTCAGTTGGTTAATTTCGTAAAAAACAATTTGTTGACTTTTGCAGGAGACAATATTTTCCTCTTCCTTTCGGCTTTTCGGTTTTCGCTTCATCGACGTATAAGTCGTATATTTTTGATAAAGTCATGTCTGCTATCAAAAACTTAGCCCCTTCTGTTTTTTGTCGGCGATAATGGGATACATATGTCGGCAACCTTTTCATAAGGTTAATAAAGAACTCCTCGCTTTCAGGAGATGCTCTATTGCAACTGCCATACGAACCACGATTATCTTTAATGAAACTGTGTGTTCGCATCGACGTATTTATTCGTTTCTTCTTCTTCTTCTTCTTCTTTGGCTTTAGCACCCTTGCGGAATTGCCAGTATCAGAGTAGATGCTTCAATGTTCGGTGAGTGTCTGTTGTTCAGTTAGGACATTGACAAGACTGACTTTGCTATATTTATTCGTTTTGCCAACGTTTGTTATGTTTTGTCAAACATATCTCTACAAACTGATACACCATCTAGAAAATATTGGCGAGAGTAAGACTTTTTCTGAGAAACTAGTTTTATTGTCAGTTGCAACGTAATGACGCTTCACAGGTTGTTCTTTTATTAAAGCAGTTAAAAACATATTTTGCGCATTAAAAGATCCTAGGGAATAAAACTTTTAAACTGAGCTAATCTCATGTCTACTGAAACATTTTAATAATAATTTTAAGGAGGATTTATTACACAACACAGATTCAAAGGATTTGACTTCTTAGACGTCGTAAATAAAATTATATCAACAAGGAACAAGTAATGTGAATCTTTGTAAACTATAGGATTACACCTATTTTAATATGCAAACAAGAACCAACCCGCATGGTTCTACTTATTTGATTAAAAAAATAAAAAATCAAAGGACCATGTGGTATGGATCTTGTTAGTTTATTAAACAACTGCTGTTATGTTGGTTGATAACTTTGTCATAGAAATGTTTTATTCTGTAAAAAATTTCAGATCATTTTGATTTTTACAGGGTCGATAGAAGGTTGATTTTTGAAAGCTTCTGTATCATTATCTCGATTATGGCATTTGTGTGGATTGGTTCCCTTTTGCATAAGTAGGTCCAATTCGTACAAAACAAGGCATGTTTTTGTGATTTTTTTGTGACGACGCAGTTAAAATCTCTTTATTAAAACTAATAGTACATTAAAATATAGCATTCGAAGAATATTACATAAAATTTGCACGAAGAAATATTAAAAAATACGGCAAGAACAGCAATTATTCGGACATGTCTCGAAAAAAGTAGAATTGCGGTGCCCCTCATAACTTTGTGCTGGATTATATGAAATAAAAAAATGAAAGTTTATTCGTTAAATAATAGTTTTCCCGAGGTAACGCTGGGAGGGTTTTTCGAAATTTCAATTTTTCACTTTTTTGGAACACTGAAGGGAAAAGTGCGATTTTTACGAAAAAAATCGGCTAATTTGTTATTGTAAAATAAAAATTATTAACAAAATTTGAAAAAACTCTCCAGCAAAGATGTCTCATCAAAGATGTCTAAAGCACTTTTTGCTCCTGTCTACGACGAATCCTGCCTTCTTTAGTATTCTTTTCAGCTTCCTGCTCTGCTCGTTTTATACGTATGGAGTTAGTTGATCGCGCCCAGTCATGAGCGCTTGATCCACTACTGATTCCCATGTCTTGCATAAAGGTTAGTAAAGCAAAAGAACCATCATTGAAGACACTAGCTGCCACATAATGACAGAGGTTCCACTCAAGTGCTTTGGTGAGATTTTCCAAATAAATTGGTTCAAACTCTCATTGTTGTTCTGCGTGAAGCCTCTGACACATCGCTCCAGGCATCTTTGTTCAGATCTTCATAGATAGGCTTGATGGCATCCAAAACATCCTCGGGAAGAGCACTGTACGTGTGTTTGAACGAATTCAATGCATTAGCAGCTGCAGCTTTTTTAGCTGACGCGCTACTTGTTACAATGTCTTCGCTTTTACGTTTTTGTGGAGGTACAATTTTTTTAGGCCGATATAATCTCAAACCTGTTGATGGTCTATCAGATCTTTGAATTTTTTTAGGCATTTTAGTAATGATTAAAAACAAAACTTGAAAACGGAGCTAAAATGATGCGAAAATAAGAACACGTGTGTACGTCTGCTCAATAGAATATTTAATGCCACACTAAATTTTATACTCTACACTGACAAAATATACAGACAGGCGCGTAAACGCGTTTGTACTTGCTTTGAAATTTCTATGAATAAAACTGAGAGAGAGAGCGAGAGGTATAGAGAGCGAAACATCTGCCAGGCAACTCGTGACAAGCGCGCTCGGGTCAGGCAGGTAAAAAAATCCGACAGATAAAGAAATACTTATAACTTCGTCAATTTTGCTTCAATCGAGTTAAAATTTTGACACAATATTGTTTAGATATTATACATTCAGTTAAAAAAAAATATATTAAAAAAAATAATTTTAATACCTTACCCCCTTAAAAGTTGCTCAGTGATGTCAACTTAGGAGTTTTCCCCCCAAATTTAGGGGGAAAAAAGTGGGATGGAGTTTTTTTAGGGCTGTCATGTTTGTAGCGGTATTTTTAGGGATTTTTATAACTTCAAATATTTTTTTCATTTTTTATTTCAAAATAAGCAAAATAAAGGTGTAAAAGAATAGGCCCTGGGATAATCCAATCGAACGAGTAGCGAATCATATTTATTTTTATACATACCGCCTTAGCGACATCTAGTGCGATTGCTTGTTACTAAAAAAGAAGAAATAAAGCGTGAAGTTAAACTGCGTTTAAGTTTACTACAAATACGTTGATTATTATTAGTTATTTTCTTGTTCAATTCGTTCGTTTATCAGCAAGTCTTTCGTTAAAATGTCTAATGTTAGAGAAAAAAGAGTATTGTCAAAAATATACTATTATTTATTTAATATTTAATTATTTATTTTATTAATCATAAAAAAATGGGGGATTCCCTAGTAATTGTGAGGATTTTGGGGGTTTTTGATTGGGGATTTAGGGGCATAAATTTTTGAGAATTGGCAACAATGAAGTGCTTGTCAGTCTGACTCGGTCTGACTGAGTCTGACTGTATTACGGGCGCGTTCCACTCAGCGGCCGCAACGATCGCAACGCTTTTTTTATCGTTCCACGGTCCACCTAAGCAGTCGTCGCGAGCGATCGCTCGACGTTATAGATGACGTCACTATTCACGACCACATTACGCCCACTTCATCCACAAAACATAGGTGGGTTCAAAGTGGGTTAGAGTTGACTTTCATCATAATGTGGCGGGAATTTTAAAAAAACAACTGTCAATTTCAAATTGTAAGTTTTTCTTTCATTCGATTCGGCAAAAATGCAACGACAAATTCCCGCGAATCTATGCTGAATTAATGTTTACTCCAATCAAACCCCACAGCTGCATCACTGCATGTTTTCACCATGCCACCATATTTACATACAGCAGCTTTTAGTGGAACGCACCATATTTTACGGATTCTGCCTATTTTTCTCTAGCGTTATATTTCGGCAGTCGGCTAAAAATACACTTTACGTCATCATGATTTTTTTAACAATTGATACTATTATCACAGAATACATAGTAGAGATTTAGGGAATATAATCGCTTGACAGCACTTATGAATGCTTAGGCTTCATACATACTTTTATCTAAAAATAGTATCGCCCCATTATTTTTTAAGTTATTGTGGTAAATAAAAATGGGTTTCGACGATGGTAAAATAGTTTTAGACAGCCCCAACGGCGCATATTACACGGGTCAGACCGTTCATGGACGTCTTATATTCGACCAAAACAAAGTGAAAAAATTTCGAGGTGAGTAAAAAAAAGTTACCGGCTTTTAATATTATTTAAATTATTACGTAAAATTTTGGTACAATAGTATGACTAGAATATTTTAAAAACTATCGCTTATCGAACTATGTGACTACCTATCTTTATCGACACCCATTAACTATCAACAACATTAATCTAAACTGAAAGACTTAAAACTTGTGTTCTCTATTGTTTTCCTTTTCCTAAAAATTAAGAAAACACCTAAATGTTTGAAACGTTCCAGCTGTTCCTGTGTTAGTCCGTGTAAATTTTATAAACCATAATGAATTGTAATTAAAATTTTTTTGGACAGTCAATATTATACTTTTAAAATTATTTATTAAAAAGTTATAGCAATGTTTACTGTGTGGTTACGGCAGTAAAGAATATAGCCACCCCTTCTCTTCCCATGGGTGTCGTAAGAGGCGACTAAGGGATAACACAGTTCCACTACCACCTTGGAACTTAAAAAGCCAACCTATGGCGTGATGACCATCCAACTGCTGGCTTTGAAATGCACAGGCTGAAGATGGGCAGCAGCATCTTTGCCACAAAGCCACAGCCCTGTGGTCACCAACCCGCCTGCCCAGCGTGGTGACTATGGCAACGCATGAGTTCTCTGTTGGCATATGTCCAGCAGTGGACTGCGATAGGCTGAAGTAATGAATTTTTTAGAACTATAAATTACATGGAATATTTTATTTACTAAGATTTTTTTGACACAAATACTCAATTTAATATTGATTTCTCATACACATAAAGTCAAAATTGAGTATTTAATAATTAACATTAATAATTTTGATTAAAGTAAATGTATAATGGTGCAATATTTCTAGTAACTTAAAACCATTTTAATACAAAAATAAGTTCCCGATTTATGCATGTTTTGAAATCTATATATTGTTTATTTACTATCCAAAAGTCTGTGTAATTTTTAGGTCATATATTGTAGTTATTATTATATAATTATGTTATTTTTTTTAATATGTACGCTTGCTAATAATATAATGCTTGTAATTTTAAAGCTTGTGCAATTTAAAATATAAGGTTTCATGATTGGTTACATTGACGTGTGTTACTGATGACCAAATGTATTATTGAGTGGAAAATTCAAATAATTGTATTCAATATTTTTTATATTTATTCATCAATTTGTCTATTTGTGTAATAAAATTGTAACCCGTTGATGCCTGTAGTTGTGGATACTTAGAAAAAAAAAAATTATAGGAGTAAGGGTAATGAATTCATGTCTATGTTAGACATACTAATAAATTATTTTATCTAATGGCATTATATAAACTTCTGTATGAAATAAAACATGGTTTTCACAGTTATGAAACTGAATATCTAACTTAATATCTGGTGTAGATTTCATTTTGATACACTGTCTAGAATTGAAATATTCATCATTACAGCCTATACAGTCCACTGCTGGACATAGGCCTCCACAAGTTTACGCCAAAAATAACGTGAACTCATGTGTTTTGCCCATAGTCACCACGCTGGGCAGGCGGGTCGGTGACCGCAGTACTGGCTTTGTCGCACCGAAGACGCTGCTGCCCGTCTTCGGCCTGTGTATTTCAAAGCCAGCAGTTGGATGGTTATCCCGCCATCGGTCGGCTTCTTAAGTTCCAAGGTGGTTGTGGAACCTTGTTATCCCTTAGTCGCCTCTTACGACACCCACGGGAAGAGAGGGGGTGGCTAAATTCTTTAGTGCCGTAGCCACACAGCACAATTGAAATATTACTTTTTTATATTAAAATTAATAAAAAGTTGTTTTGTACACACATCTACCTTGTGCATAAAAATTAATAATTTATGAATAAATGTAACAAGAGCTGTTGAATAAATTGGTTTTACCCATACATAGCATTTTTACTTCACGATATTTTCGTTCAATTTTTGTGACTATGTATTTTTAATAACTATTTTAAATTAATTTACGCTGATATTACATTATTTCTGTCATTAAATAATTAAATATATGCCTCACAATCAACTATTTCCACAAGGATATGCTTCCAAAAATTGAACTTGCAACTATTAGGCAAACACTTGGTGCTGATATGCAATTCCTTTCTCATGTTCTTCATTTAATTCTATCTTTTGTTGTAGGTATCTACGCCAAGTTTATCGGTTTTTGTAAAGTCTCCTGGACGACGACAGAAACTCGTCGAGTCGGTGATAGAGATGAAACTTACACAGTGGTGCATGAATCATATGAAGAATACTGTAATATGAAAATTTATCTAGTCGGTGGCGAATCAGGTAGGCAGTTTACAGTTATTTGATTTGTCAATTACTAGAAATAATTCTTACGTAAAATTATATGTAGTTTTGTTTTGTTTAAATATCTTGACAGTTAATATATTATTAAACACATCATTACGGGCGTCTTTGTTTATTATTTTTAACCGACTTCAAAAAAAGGAGGAGGTTACTCAATTCGACCGTGTATATATATATATATATATATTTATAATGTATGTTCGGGGATAACTTCGTCGTTTATGAACCGATTTCGATAATTCTTTTTTTGTTGGAAAGAAGATATCCCCGGTGTGGTACCATGATAAGGAAACCAGGATCTGATGAAGGGATCCCAGAGAAATCGAGGAAAACTCTCGAAAATCTGCATAACTTTTTACTGTGTGTACCGATTTTAATGATTTTTAATTTAATGGAAAGCCAATGTTTATAATGTAGTCACATTTAAATTTCATCGAGATCTAATTACAACTTTTGGAGTAATCTTTGATAATGCGCATTTACTTGACTATTTTTTAATCTACCTACGTTGTATTACTTGTCGATATAATTGAAGTCGGTTTTTTTCGTTTGCCTGCAAACACAATTATTAATTATTAATGACCATTGAATTATTAATGATCACTATTAGGTGTTTGTCAACACACTCACAAACACCCTGATCGGAAACAAATATTTCTACAAATACAAATATCTGCCTGAAACATAATTCAACCTACGGCCACAAGTGTTTACATGACTGCATACACCACTACGATACGAATAAGACTATAACATCCCACTGCTGGGCATAGGCCTCTTTCTATATTTAAGAGAAGGCTCGGAGCTTTATCAACTACGCTGCTCCACTTCAGGCTGGCACATATGTTCCCTACTATGAGTAAAGGCCGCTGTCTGGTGTATATGATAACGAACGGGATTGGTAGCTTACATGTATAATTTTATATAATATATATAGATTGTATTATACAAATATCCAACCCGAGCAGCAATTGAACCCGCAAACTGACGGTGTTCAGTCACGTACATAGTGCACGTACTACTACACCAGAGCGATTGTAATGTCGTTTTTGTCATGCCATCTCAATACGACTATTATTTACATTTTCCAGGAGAACATCATATTCAGCCAGGCCATTATGATTATCCATTCGTTTTTCAAATTCCCGGTAACTGTCCGTCCTCTTATGATGGTGAATATGGTGACATTAGATATGAGATCAAGGTGGTTGTGGACAAAGCATTTCAGTTTGATCAAGAGAAAACAGTCCATCTTCGTGTGATAGCTCCCTTGGATCTTAATCAGAATCCGTATTGCAAGGTTAGTTATCCTTAAGTTTATGTAAACCTTTTATATACTGTTATTTGTGACTCTGGCCAACAACATAATATTTTTTTATTATGTATAGTGTTTCATAAGATGCCCAGTAATCTTAATTACTTGGCATATTAACAAATAATTTAATGAACAATTAAATTGATATTACTGACTGATCCTTCAAACAATGAACCTTGTTAACTATGTACATTATTTTAGTAATGAGTTTTGATATACATGTATATTAGATATTAGACTAGCTTTTGGTGCAGTTATCCCTGCATTCTACGAATATTGTTGCTAGGGTTGCCAGATGGTCGGGATTCCTCGGGATTATCCCGATATTTCGTATGATGTCCAGAGTCCCGAAAAAATACTAAATGTCCCGACAAACAACAGCAAAACAAAAATTTAAAACTATCGCGATAATAAATGTAATGGGAAGTACATGTGGCAGTAATTTATCAAAAAGGAGTTCAAATTACTAATAACTATAATACTTATTAGAATAAGTGATTGTGATAATTAATGATCTCAGAATCTGCCAAAAAATGTTTTTTTTTTGTTTATTGTTTTTGTGATTTTTATTTTTATAATAAAAAGTAATTTTGTTTATTGTTTTTGTGATTTAAATTTTTATAATAAAAAGTGATTTTTTTTATATTTCTTAACATTTATTTGTCCCGTTGGTCCCGACCCTAATCCCAAAATCCCGACTTTTTGAAAATTTGCCCAGATATTTTAGTCTACCCATCTAGTAACCCTAATTGTTGCTGATTCTATTCCAGCTCTGAGTCTGAGTATAATATATTATATGTATTATTATTGTGTTATTATTATTATATTTACTATTATTATATTATTATATGTATTATTATTATTATGTATTTATTTGTAGATATGTATTTATTTATATGTATATAGACAAGTTTCGAGGCAGACACCCAAATATCAAATCTATTAGCTGTGGCATTCAAGATTTCAGGAAACATGGGGCTTTCTTAAATAATAACTACCTATTTTATTTAAAAGTAGAAGTTTTTGGGTTCACAAGATAGCTAATGTAATAAGAAGTTACTTAAGCTACTTTTATTTTAGAAATGTATTTATTTTCAAAAGTTTGCGAACTAAACAATATTTTTTTTTAATTCCACACGGAAGAACTGCGGGCACGGCTAGTAAAGATATAAAAAAGTGATTTTTCTAAGAACCCAAATAATTGAAATGAGTTCCGCATGTGGTTCACAGATGTTACTGCCTACGGTTACATAAATACAACTATCGATAAGATGTATAAAACTATATCAGTCAGCTGTTAACTATAATAAAAACATTAAATTGCTTATCTTGGGAACAGACGACCAAGTGTGTATGTTGAACGTATTTATTTATTATAATAATACATCAAATTAGTTGATGTTGTTCATAGATATTTTGTCATAGGTAATTAAATTTTTGATTGCTTGCTTTCTTAACAAACACGGTCGTAAACAATAAGAATTGTATTATCACTACATAGTATAAAACAAAGTCGCTTTCTCTGTCCCTGCACATGTATGTACGCTTAGATCTTTAAAACTACGCAACGGATTTTGATGCGGTTTTTTTTAATAGATAGATTGATTCAAGAGGAAGGTTTATATGTATAATAACATCCATTAAATAGTGGAGAAATACTGTTATTTTTGAGTTTTCTAATGTTATGTCGTAAATAATTATTTTTTTTTCGCTTAAATTGCAAACGCAGGCTGAACCCTACGAGATTTATCAAAATTATGTACTAAGTATTGTACACATTGAAAAGGTCTACAGAAAACTCCGCGATGGTATATACCTATCTCTTATGGATATCCCACAATAACATTTTTTTGTCATTTACTTTTTACGACAAATAATGGCTAATTTTCGAAGCGATTTTAACCAATACAGCATTAATCCTTATCCAATTAAATACTTTAAATACATTGTTGATTTAACATAGATCTAATTGTCCCTTTACAGCATATGATTTAAATGAATATTTTCGAAGATATTACAGATTTAAAAATCGCGGTACGTAGCGTTTGCGGCGGTTCCGGCCGACTTTTACTCTAAGTTAATGCGTGCGGGCCACGGGCAGTAATGAATAAATCAAAACTACTGGATCGATTTTAATCATTTTTTCAGTGAATGACATAGGCTATAATTATATTTTATACCCGTGCGAAGCCGGAGCGGGTCGCTAGTTAAGTATAAAATAAAACTTCTTTACGCACGCTTGACTTGGCGAGTAAGCTGGTAAATGCATGACGTTTATCATCATCATCATCATCATTCCAGCCTATTGCAGTCCACTGCTGGACATAAACCTCCACAAGTTCGCGCCGAAAATGCGTGAACTCATGTGTGTTGCCCATAGTCACCACGCTGGGCAGGCGGGTTGGTGACCGCAGGGCTGGCTTTGTCGCACCGAAGACACTTCTGCCCGTCTTCGGCCTGTGTATTTCAGAGCCAGCGGTTAGATGGTTATCCCGCCATCGGTCGGCTTCTCAAGTTCCAAGATGGTAGTGGAACCTTGCTATCCCTTAGTCCCTCTTACGACACCCACGGGAAGAGAGGGGGTAGCTATATTCTTTGGTGCCGTAGCCACACAGCACAATGCTTGACGTTAGCGTAACAAAAAGTGCGATCGGGTGAGACGAACGGAGCAAGAGAGAGAGGTGCGAGCACACATTTTCTTTCTCTCTTACTCTCATAGCTAGCTACGTTTCGTATATCTAAGACACCGTGCAAGCCCATTGTGCAGAAGTTTTACTTCAGTCGTGTGGCCTAAAGCACACTCGTTTTTTTTTATTCAACAGGAACCCTTAGAAATGGAACTCCACGATGTACATTGTTGTTGCTGCTTCAGTTCAGGGTCAACAGAAACTGTTGTCAACGCTCCCCTATCCGGTTACTGTCCGGGGCAAAAGATTTCCCTCGAAATAACCAGTGCTAATAAGGGCACTGTGGAAATAGACACCATTAAAATACGTCTCAAAAAGGTAATACACATCAACATAGTTTGAGGTTAATTCACATTGTATGTTCAACCCTTAGAGAGTTGGGTCCATTGTTTTTTTTTTTATACTTTAAGGGTGGCATTGAAGTGTACGTTCTGTCTAATTGTAAGTGGTTATCGTAGCCTATAGACGCCAGCAACCCTCCCCAGGAGTTCTGGACACCTCACTCATCACAGGAACATAACTTTTAGAACAGTATTATCTGGCTATGACCTTGGTGGTGGTAACCTTGTTTGCCGACCTAGTCGCATAAAAAAAAATAATAGGCTTGGATGAAATTGTACACATGTTATCCCAAAAAAAATGTGAACTTTTCATGAATTAGATTTTGCCACCCGAACAAAGTCGCGGGCAACAGCTAGTATGCGAAATATAATTATTTACGCAAGCTAAAATAATGACGTGTTGTACAAACGCAATCGAAGGTCTTATGTTATATATATGTCTCTTAAAACTAAAATATATGCGACAGTTGCCATTATATGTACATACATAATGTACATTAGAAATGTTTAAAAAAAATTGTTTTGGGTGAGTAACACATCATCCATGGTCTCTTCATTTTATTGCCAATGCCCTTTTAGACATACAATGTGATACTTACGTGTATTTTATAAAAGACTGTAAATCAGCTGTCACAAGATTGATTGAAAAAGCTAGGATGTTGTTGGATGATGAAGGTTTTTTTGAAGTAAAATTTCTTTCGCTCTATCGACTTGCAGAATAAGCAAGTGAATGCATGACGAGAGCGTTACGAAAAGTGTGATCGGGCGTGGCGAACGGAAGTTGAGAGGGAGATATAAATGACTGTATATTACTGTGGACGCAACTAAAGAAGTTTTACTTCAATCAGTTTTTTTTTGTAACATTACTAGCTTTGTTTTTCTTTAACAAAATCATTCATTTTAGAAAATAGTATACACTGCAACACACGAACCGGATACAAGACAGGAGAAAGAAATTGTTGCGGAGATCAAGAAAGGCCCCATACCCGGCAACACTACTCGCAACTGGTCGCTCGAGATGGAAGTTCCCGCTCTTAATGTTTATAATTTAACAGGATGCAGCTTCATTTCGTTGACTTATAAACTTGAGGTTTGTTAACATTTTCATAATATTAATAGAATACAGGCAGTCCTCGACTTAAGTCGTTTCGATTTACGTCGTTTCAAGTTACGCCAACAATGTTTTGACACTAATCCTCAAGCATACGTCAAATGTTTCGATTTTCGGCATAGGAGAATTCACTTGTTAACAGAGAAGTTTTAATGTTAATAACAAAATTGGTGCAGACTATCAGTGTTACCAAGACCTGTATGATAGCAAGAAAGAAGCGAAGCGATCTAGAATTGATAGTTTCTTTAAGCCAAAAGTTTAATTTATTATTTCTCATACATATTTTTACACGCTTCAGCCTGTAATATCCCACTACTGGGCATAGGCCTCTTTCCCCATGTAGGAGAAAGATCAGAGCTTAATCCACCACGCTGCCCCAATGCGGGTTGGCGGATTTATTCCCTACTATGAGTAACGATCGCTATCAGGTGTACATGATAACAACCGGGACCGACGGCTTAACGTGCTCTCTGAGACACGGTGGGGAGACCTATAAGGGCTGCACAAACACCCAGATCACGGCAAACACCCGTTTGGTCAATACAAATGTTTGTCATGTGCGGGGATCGAACCCGCGTCCGCCAGCGCAACAGGCACAATCCATAGCCAAATACCAAAAAGAAGTAGCAATTTTATAAGTACATATATATTTATTTTAAGAACTTACTTTTGATAATAAAGTATGTATATCCTTTGTTATAAATAAAGTTTTTTTTTTTTGAGTCCGTGTGGATCCTAACCCTTGATTTTTACATGTAAACTAATAAACATGAAAATATGTCACGACTTACGTCGTTTCGAATTACGTCGCGTTTTTTTGAGAACTTAACATACCGTAAGTACGAAGACTGCCTGTATTCTCAATAATAATTAAAAATGATTAGCTCGTTGGTGCAGTTTGCAGTGCTTTCTGATTTGGGATTTTGGGTTCGGTTTCCGCCTCGAATCTGAGTGTGGTATATCTATTTATTTATATTAGTATTATTTATATGCAGCTATCGAAACAAATATAATATGCAGCCATATCGGCTGGCTGTTGCTTGTAACACAAGCATTAAGTTGCTTACCTTAAGAAAGATGACTATGTGTAGGATGTATATAAAAAAGTGAATATTTTGTACTAAATTAGCAACTTTCCACTAAATACATGTAATGTTTCTACTATATATTTTAACAAACAAACAATCTATCTATATAGGTATGTATGTATGTCTATTTATTGAGTTGTTTCACATAATTTTTATAAAATTAAACTGTACACCTACACCGTCAATATATCATCTCCTTTGCCTAAGGTTGCCTGGAAGAGATTGCTTTTAAGCAATAAGGCCGCCTATTGTACATTTTTTTTTTCTACTAATTACTGTTAATGTTGCTTATTTATTTTATTTCTTGTTCGGTATACAATAAAGTGTAAATAAATAAATAGTATAGTCCATTCTGTTTCCCTAATTGACTTAAAAATATATAAATGGAAATATTCTAAAATCCACTGATATGTAGCGAGAAAATCTAACGAGAAGATGAAACTTCTGAAAATACGTAGAATGGTAGGCCGATTTGTCTCATCGACGATGACCACGGTCTCATAAAAAAGGTCGTAAGAGCCATGCAATACGCGTCGCTTACGCGCTTTGAGGTGTAATCATGTAATGTATTCTAAATCTTTCTCTCCTATACATTTACGTGTTTTCATTTCGAGTTTCAAATCACAATGATTTTAAAGAAGTTTCACTTCAATAAACAAGGCTGATAGAATGAATAAAATGAAGAGATCCTATAGCACATTGTGCCAATTACCAGTAGCATTCCTTGTCGCAGGTTGTCGTTTCCCCTGATGGATGCTGCTACAGCGACTCTCATCAGTCACGTCAAATTATCATTGGAACAATTCCTCTAGTTGGTTTCCAGGATGATGTAGTTAACCCATTACAAGACCAAATGCCTCAGCCGGTTGCACCCATAACTCAACAACCATTGTTTTCTGCCGTGACCAGTCCTTCCCCTCATAATAATGCCCCTTACCCAAATAATTTGCCGTACGAAAATTACCGAAATTCTTCTTATCAAGTTACATCTCCACAGATAAACTCTAACCCACCGTATCCCACTAACGATTCGTTTAAATCGGCTTATGGTACTAATAACCCACCATACCCCCCATCTAACTCATCTTACTCTACAAACGATGTTTCCAAAATGCCTTACCCATCTGCAAACCCACCTTACCCTGTCAATTCCCCTGGTTTTATTAATCCGCCTTACCCAATAAAAGATGCTGCAACCTCGCCTTACCCTTCTGGAAACTCGCCTTACCTTGGTGGAACTCCTAGTACTGGCATAAATTCACCTTACTCCGCAAATGGTGCATCGAAATCGCCGTATCCACCAGCAAGTTCACCTAACCCTAATACCAGTGCAAATCCACCTTACCCCAACGTGACCCCATTCCATGATAACCCCCCTCCATACCCTGGAAGTAGTTCTCCTTTTCCTACCCAAAAGTCCCCGAGCCAAATGGGATCTCTGCCCGCTCTGGTACTGGCAAGTGATGGAAGATTACTGAAGACTGGTAACGTTGGCTTCGTCGTCCATGGCAGCGACACGGGAAATACACCGTACCCAGGGGCCACTACTCCTCTCCTAGCTTCGGTAAATAGACTACTTTAATTTTTAAATATCCTAATGCGCATTTGTGGGATTTTGACTTTTTTTTATGTCACTAGGTCGGCAAACAAGCGTACGGCTCACCTGATGGTAAACGATTGCCGTAGCTTATAGACGCCTGCAACACCAGAAGCATCGCAAGCGCGTTGCCGACCCAATCCCCAATCCCCCCAGGAGCTCTGGTCACCTTACTCACCAACAGGAACACAATACTGCTTGAAAGCAGTATTATTAAGCTGTGATCTTCTGTGAGATCGAGCTACTACCCCAGTCGGGCTGCTCCATATTTTGAGCAGGAAATTCCTGCTGTGCCCTACCAACAAATATTCATATACAACAAATATTCTATAAGTTTTAGGTCACTCATACAAATTCTAATAATGTAGTGTGTTTTAGTTAGTATATTATTACTTTTTGTTATTTTTAGCCAGCCGCAAACCCATACCTCACTGCTTCGGCTCCGGCTCTTGATTCTCCCGATATTGAGAAGTAAGTTTAAAAATGTATACATTTTTTTAATATATATTTAAATGACATTAGGTATTTTTATATACATATGTATCGTTTGCTATGCAAATTTACTTATATAAATATAATCATATTTTTTATATATTATGTTTATATATATTTGATATATATATGTGTGTATATATGTGTGTATATATGTGTGTATATATATATATATATATAATATATATATATATGTGTGTGTGTATGAGTGTGTAATATGTATATGTATGTATATTTACGTATTATATGTATATAGTATGTATGTACACCTCCATGCCGTCTAATTCTTTTGTCATGTCCTTTTCATGCTTAAGGTTGTCTGGAAGAGATCGCTCTTTTAGCGATAAGACCGCCTTTTGTACATGTCTATATGTTCTTTTTCGGTGTAAAATTATTTTTCTCTGATAGTGTACAATAAAGAGTATTTGTATTGTATTGTATTGTAAATAAATAGTAATATTTTTTTGTTGCAGACAATAAAGTTATATATACTGAAGACAATATTAAAGACAATCTTACTTATTACAATAAAAGAACAAATGGTAAAAATGTTACAGTTTTTTTATCTTTGATCACAACACAGCGTGCAATATATATAAAAAGGGATATTATCCCTTTCATGTGATAAAATTAAATGTCAATAAAAAGGTGCCTAAGTCTTATTATATATAGTCCTATTATATTTATTATACTCCTATTTTAAAATTATAAACGTAACTATACTATATAATAAGGGAAATAAAATTAATTTATAACACAAACGGGAATTACAAAATTGTTTTACAACACAAAAAGTCATTAAATGACTATAAATTTGATGCACAAAAGACAAGTCATTGTCATTTATAATTATATTTTTTAATTTTTTGTTTTTTGTTACTTAAAGTGTCAAAATAGTTTTTTTTTTATTTATTAAAAATGTATCAAATGTATGTTGTAATTGTCAAAACAGTGTCTGAGACAAAAGAATAATTATGTAATCAATTTAATTATATTTTGAAAATTAATAATATAACTTTCTTTTTAATTTATATACAATTTTATGAGTCTTTATATTTTATACTTTTTTATGGACTGTTGATATTTACATAGAATTTCATGCCTCCAAATGACAAAATTGTTTATAAATAAATTACAAAAGTTTACGAATATGATTCATAAAAAAATTAGTCTTTAAGTTTCGAATATTTCCAGAATCTTCAAAGGCATTTTACGGTAGGCTAAGATAATGTTAAGAAATTACACTATTGTTATTCAATGTTATTATCATGTAATCATTTTATATAAGAGTTATATATAAGAAAGTAAAAACTTAAATTTCAATGCAAGTACAAAAATGTCATTACGGTCGTTTACTTATTGAGATGTTCAACGGGATATTTGTCATGATTGTTATTGGTCATTTTGAGATTCAAATACTTTACCTATGTTGAAAGCGTTGTCAGAGATTACTACCTGCGGTCATAGCACTTAACTTAATACATCATCATTTCAGCCTATTGCAGTCCACTGCTGGACATAGGCCTCCCCGAGTTTGTGGCATACATCTTCTTAATATACTTTTAGTGAAACACGAAAAGAAGACCGCAATTGTGCTGTGTTAAATTAGACTATTGTTATTTATTTATTTTTTTGTATTATTATAACTCGCTAATTTTAAGGAAAAATGTACTAAAATATTATATAGCCTCGGTAAATGGACTATCCAACAACAAATATAAGTTTTCATTTCGTACAACAGTTCTTTAGATTAGCGCGTTTAAACAAACAAACTCTTGAGCTTTATAATATGAGTGTATAATTATGTGCAATAAAGTATCAAATAAATATAAATCAACGTGACATGTACCTCGTTTTACATCTCTATAATAATTTAAGTATTTTATAATGATCTTATGTTAGTGTTAAAAATGTACCTATGCTGTGCTATTATATTAAGTAGGATAAGTCTGGGAATCTCGCTATTATGCATCGTAATTATACTTAAACGACAAATTTTATATTTTTTATAAAATTTCTGTGTTGAGCTAAGGGGGTAGTTTCACAGAGAAAGCAGTTCAGTTGATGGCAATCTTTTTTATGTTTTGATGATGAGTGCTAACTATTACTGTACTGCTTTTTGTTTAAAATGTAATTTTCAAAGCTACTCCTCCTACACAGAATATTTTTGTGTGTAATGTTATGTTCAAAAAAATACTCGCCTTGGCGGTCTGTTTGAAACTGCCATATTTATACGCTTTTGGGTATCGTAATGTCTTCAATGTGCCTTTCGAAATATATAAAATTATTGTTAAAGGTAGTTTTATTTTACAAATAGATGATTATTTGGAAAGATTAATATTTTAAAGAGAAAGTTTCTGTCTTATTTAACAATAACTTCTCTATTTCACTCTACCAATAAGTAGCGATAATAGCGCCATCTTAACATGTAATAGGGATCGTTCATTAATCACGTGATGTTTTTTAAAAACTTTTTGGACTCCATACTCCTCCATGGAGAGGTTTTTAAAATACCAAGATCACATGTATTTTTTTCCGCTAAGTAAATTGTAATTATATATCTGTATAATCTGATTAGATTTTGAAAAATTAAGCATTGTGATACTTTCTAGACAGTCATTAAGGTTATTGGTTTTTTTTTTTTTTTTTTTTTTTTTTTTTGTTTAAAAATCGCGTGATGTTATTCCGACCCCCCCATCCTTCGAGCCTCACGTGATTAGTGGACGATCCCATAGCAGCTAACCAAAAGTTCCTAATAATAGTTTCACGCCGAAACTGAACACAATTTATTTGACAAAGCTGTTTTCCAATGAATTATTCTTTTCAGTTTTTCTACAGTAAGCGATTTTCATTTTCAGTTCAGTATTAGTTTTTAATAGTGATGTTCCAGATATCCGTATCCGCGGATATCCACGGGAAAAATGAGGTCCGTATCCGTCACTTTTCTTGCGAATCTTTTATGGATCTTTTATTAATTTTCAAATTCAGTTGACATAATAAAATGCTGCATAATAACTTAGATTAGTAGTATAATAAAAAAAATCCATTTAGATTTTTTTTTATGTCACTAGGTCGGCAAACTAGCGTACCCTGATGGTAAGAGATTACCGTAGCTTATAGACGCCTGCAACACCAGAAGCATCGCAAGCGCGTTGCCGACCAAATCCCCATTCCCCCCCAAGAGCTCTGGTTACCTTACTCACCAACAGGAACACAATACTGCTTAAAAAACAGTATTATTTAGCTGTGATCTTTTATTTTTTAAAATTAAAAATTGGACCTTAAATTGCGAACGTATATTCTAGTAAATTACCATACTAATAGTATATAATTATAAGATACTAATCAACTATCTCATGTGATCACTATCACAAATAGAATATATAACATTACTTTTATAAATGTAAGAAAATGAAAACAAATATCTTTTTATTGAAACAACTTTTTCGGATTTTATCGCGGTTTATTAAGTTTTTTAGATGCCCAACGTTTCCTGGACCTGGTTGCAAAATAATTGTGTTTCTTACACTCAAAAAAAACTGTCTTCAATTACAAAAGTAGTTATCAGATCTGGATTAAATTTAAATTGGACCACAAGACTAGCATCAGCTTTCGAATAAAACAAAATTATGAACAATAAACTGCCACTGCCCTCAAGTGGATAATATAGCTCACTACCCTATACAATAGTCCAAATCGAAGTAGTTTCTAATAACGCCATCTATCGGAACCCTATTGTGTTGGGTTCCGATTTATGGCGTTACGACAACGACGCGTACGCAGTTACATAAATACGCGTCATCAAAGATTACTGATTATATCTCGATCAAATTTATAAGCGAACTACAAGACAAGCATCAGCTTACGATTAAAACAAGAATCATCAAAATTACCCAGGTACCAGGTGTACCCAGTGAAAATTTATGCGGTATAATACAAACGTAGATCGACGAAAAAGTCCAGCAAATACGTAGTATTAGATATAACTTGAAGAGTGCTTGTTAGAGCTCAGTTTAATTTAAATGGGACCACATGACACGCATCACCTTTCGTTTAAAAAGTATCATCGAAATCGGTCCATCCAGTCAAAAGTTCTGAGGAGATACATAAAAAATGCCTTTTCATGGTATCAAAATCAGCCAGATACAAACATCACTAACAAAAAGATTTTAATTCAACTTTTTACAAGAAAATACGAAAATGCTTTTTCCCCCACCTACTATTTTGTATATATTAATTTATAATTTATATAAGTTTATTTTACAGAAAGTAGAAACGGCCACCTCTATATCAAGTCAGTTAAGATTACTTTTATCTTAGACAAAGAATAGGTTTCTATAACTAAGACTTTTTATAATTTATATATACTCTTTGATTATCTCTGGTTTCCTATCAAAAATTCAAAACGCATAATCTTTGGTTGCGATGACATAATAATACGCGTTGCTATTTTCACTAGCATTGTTTTGATAAAACCAAATCACGCGAAAAGTTGGTTATTGTTTGTTCGCGGAGAATTATAAGAAAGCTCAACCTTACCTTAATCACCTTAACTATAAGGATTTTGGACATTTGACTGCGTGTCTTTGTAACTACTTAGCTAGTGCTTAGTTACTGCCTGTACTGCATAATTTAAATATCCGTACGTAAGTCTAATGAATTAATTAAAATGGGTTTCGACGAAGGCCAAATAGTTTTAGACAGTCCAAATGGAACATATTTCTCTGGACAGACGATTCGTGGGAAACTTATTTTTCAACAAGACACTGTGAAAACATTTCGAGGTAAAAATTTAAATGCTGGCTTGTAATTTTATTAATATAATTTTGTTTATTTAAATATATAATCTATAGAAGTATTTTTGAAGCCTACTTGCCTTTATTTTTTTTATAATATTAAAATTGAATGTGATAATCACTACTCACTACATAGTATAAAACAAAGTTGCTTTCTCTGTCCCTATGTCCATATGTATGCTTAAATCTTTAAAACTACACAACGGTTTTTGATGCGGTTTTTTTAATAGATAGAGTGATTAAAGAGGAAGGTTTACATGTATAATAACATCCATTAAATAGTGGAGAAATACTGTTATTTTTGAGGTTTCTAATGTGATGTCGTTAACAATTACATTTTTTCCGCTTACATTGCAAACGCAGCCTGAACCCTACGAGATTTATCAAAATAATGTACTAAGTATTGTGCACATTGAAAAGGTCTACAGAAAACTCTACTATGGTATATGTCCATCTCTTATGGATATCCCACAATAACATTTTTTTGTCATTTACTTTTTATGACAAATAATAGCTCCTTTTCATAGCGATTTTAACCAATACAGCGTTAACCATTATCTAATTAAATACCTAAAATATATTGTTGATTTAATAAAGATCTATATGGCCCTGTACAGCGTATGATTTAAATGAATATTTTTGAAGATATTACAGATTTAAAAATTGCGGTATGTAGCGTTTGCGACCGGCTTTTACTCTAAAGTTAACGCGTGCGGGCCACGGGCAGTAATGAATAAATCAAAACTACTGGATCAATTTTTCAGTGAATGACATAGGCTATAATTATATTTAATACCCGTGCAGAGCCGGAGCGGGTTGCTAGTAATTAAATATATTAAATACGTATTCCTATTTTATGAGCTCATCACTCACTCGTTTATTCATTTACTTTTCACTCGTTTATTCATTTACTTTTCACTCGTTTATTCATTTACTTACACACTTATACACACACGCACACGTACACACACATAAAAATTATCGTTTTTTATCATATCATTTTTTTCTTTATTTGATTATTATTTGTCTGATATTGATTAATATTGTAAGCCTTGGTGGATGAGCGGGGTACCCAGTAATACGGGACACCACCCAGTACAGGGTGTTGCGACTTGTTTGTTAAAACCAGGGACTGGCCGGGTACTCGTTGAAAGGGTTCAATCTTCCCGCCGCGCCGATGCCGCGCGCCGTTTTTTTCGTGTCTGAACTGAACGTGTTCACTTTCAGAATAATAATATTATTATTTTTTAATTCAAAAATTGAGTCGGAACTCGGACGAAGCTACGGAAGCAATTATAAACGATATACTCGTAGCAGTGATTTTGTTTCAGTGTACTTTCTATTACCTACTTCATTTTTATATTAAGTATATTAAGTGTTCAGTTTTTTTTTAAGTGTAGAATCTCTGTAAGAAATTCTCTGAAGATGCCACAGCCGAAACGAGATGCTGTACACCGTTATTATCTGTATGATGCATCAAATAACACCAGCAAATGTAATTTATGTGGAAATTCCATAAAGGCAAGGTTTTATACTTGTTAATTTGTCTTGTTAATTTGTTTGATAGTTTTGTTAGATAAAACTTTATAGTATAGGTATAGTAAAGAAAATGATAATATGTTATAATATAATTATTTTAACAAACTTTAATTCCACCGATAAACTGAAACGCAGTTTGGCTGGTTTAAAAAAATTGTACAGTAGGTATTTTTGCCAATAAAGAAGAATTTATTATTTATTATTATTATTATTATCTGTTCAACAAGAAAATTTATTATTTGAATATTGTTGACATTTTTTGAATAATAATAATAATAATAATGTATTTATTTTGCAAGAATATGGTATACAGTTGTCAAATTACATAGTTAGCCAACATATTCTACCGATTTTCGGTGGGCAAATTTTTTTTAAATGTAACATAAATAGTTCATTAATAATAATAACAATCATTGGCGCTTATATATTTTTTGATCACGTGATCAAAGTACTGAGAGCAACTTACCTCTAAAGCGCCAGTGCTCATAGTACAAAAATGGCAGCTATTTATGACGTCATATATTTCTCTACGGTATTGCGGTAGTGTGTGGCAGTGGCACTCCATAAAGGAACGAATTTTTCACACTGAGCACTGAGCAGTTCTCTCAGTGTATATCATTGTCTATATGACGTCAAACCATGGCGGCTCGCGTTTTAGATCACGTGATATACAGATTAAAAATTACGATATAATAAAAGAATAATAAGCTTTTATGACTCAAAATTAGAACATTTAAGTTTATTTCTATATAAATTTTATTATTTATCAAATTCCATAATTTATTTTTCACTACCCTACTCGTAAGTCCCCTATTACCTATTTACGTATTTTGTTCTAGGGTAAGCATACAACCAATTTGAAAAATCATATTTCATCGAAACATGTACAAGAGTACTTATACATAACCAATATAAATAAGGAAAATCGCCAGCAACAACCAAGTACATCTCGTCATTCTTCGACGTCAGACCAAGTTATAAGCAATTGTGTGAAATTAGTAACAGTACATGGGCGACCACTTGCATTGATACAAGACAAAGCATTTCAAGAAATAATTAACATAGCTGTTCCTTCTAATATTCAGAATAAACACATAAATACAAAAGTAATAAAAGGAATGATACCGGAAAAAGCATATCAAATAAAACTAAAAATCGCGTCAGAAATCAGAAATAATTTAGTAAGCCTCAAACTCGATTCAGCTTCGTATCTAGATAAAAATTTCTTAGGCATCAATATACAATATATTAAAGAAAGTCAGATAACAGTTAGAAATTTAGCTGTTTTAGAAATTCTAGAACGACAAACAGGTGATTTCTTAAAAGAAAAAGTTTTAGAGGTGTTGAATGATTTTATGATATCGACAGCTCAAATATATTCAATTACCACTGACAATGGCAGTAATTTTAAAAGGTTGGCAAAATTATTGGCAGCTCATTGTTCTACTGCAATAACAGAAGATATTAATACTGATATGAATAGCGATTGTGAGATCGACGACGAAAATGATGATGACGAAGATAATGATGGCGTTTCATTTGGCACGGATACACCGTTGGAATTAAACGTCGATGCCATTATTAACGTAATTAAAAATGAATCGTTCAAACCACGTAGTATGCTCTGTGCGGCACACACATTGCAACTCGCTGTCAAAGACGCTATTGCTGGCAATTTTCAAGTACAACTTTGTATTGAACTTGCAAGAAAGGCGGTAAAAATTTTACGACGCCCAACCATCAAAATGTTTATAAAATCACAAAATTTAAACAAACCGATAATTGATTGCCCTACTAGATGGTCCTCTACTTACCAAATGTTACTTAGATTGGTTTCACTAAAAGATATATGTGATAGCCAATCTGAATTAGCGGGAATTTACTCAGACGACTTCTGGACACAAATTACAGAAATTCTCACCTGCCTTAAGCCTATGAATGAGGCGACAGAAGCCTTGCAACGAGAACAGCTAACAATTGGCGATTTTTACATAGCATGGCTAAATTGCAAAGCCAAGCTTGAATTGATTCCAAGCATATTTGCAAATGAATTATTAGCGAACATGAAATTACGAGAAAAAACCTTATTAAATGCTGATGTAGTCTTGGAAAGCTTGTACCTAGATGGTCGCTTAAATGTTTTATTATCGGACCAAGATTGCATAAAAGCTCAAAAACTAATATTGGAAACATATAAACAATTACAAAGCGTAACATCGCTTGACACTGACATTCAAGAAGTGACATGCACTAGTCGGCATGATAGTGAAAATTCTACGAGTAGTCACGTCAATGATGTTTTAGAAAAACAATTACAAGAAGCTGAGTCACTTCGTGGGCTGCCCGGAAGAACTTCAATTGATAGTTTTGAAGGAATGCTTCGGAAATTGAGATATGAACCCAGAGTGCCCTTGAATAGTAATATATTAGCTCACTGGTCTAATAAATATGCACATATTAAAAACCCTACCTTGTTAAATGTCGCAAATTGCGTTTTAGCTGCTCCAGCAACGCAAGTATCCGTGGAAAGGCTTTTTTCTTCAGTAAAATTTATACTCAATCCATTAAGAAGCAATATTAGCAGCAGCTTATTACAAGATATAATGTTAATCCGCTCTAATCATGATTTGTTTACTTAATTAATTCTTATAATTTAATATTAGTAACAACATGTTAATTAAATCTTATAGTTTATAATAAGTTTGCATATTAAAATCAGCTGTTATTCGCCATTATTGACAAAATATGTGATTTCATTACTTTATATTCATAAATCAGACTTTTTATACAAGAGGGGGCAAACGGACAGTCGGTTCCTTAAAATCAGGTGATCCGTACGCTTGTTTGCCGACCTAGTAGTATGAAAAAAAAACTTAGTAATTATGTAAAAAAAATATTAATTATTATTTAAATGCTTATGTTTAAGTGTTTCGACATATTTCAATATATTAATGTAGGCGTGTGATCTCATACACGGAGGCAAAAATGAAGCTCTCCTATAAGTAAATTTCCAAAATAATAATTTCTTTTATTCAGTTCGCTATCAAAAACACAGAGAATACATTTTTGATCATTATTTGTCACGTTCTCATACGATTCTTCAACTTTATTCCTCTTTGGATTTCCGTTTTCATCATTATCATTTTTAAAACAAGCTTTTTTATTTTCATTTATTGTCGTCATGGGTACATATTTCCTTTTATTTATAAATATTGTATCTTGTTTTAGTATAGATTGTGATTCGTTTTCTGAGCCATTACAGCTGTATTCGGTGAGATCTGAAAAGAAGTACCTATTTAGTTGGTTATTTTTATTTTTCACATAAATAAATTATCATTAAAAATACTGTAATTATTTTCTTAAGTTTTTATTTGATAATCTCCTCCCAAAAGCACAGCCTGAGTATATAATTTTCGATTTTACCGACATAGTAAAAAAATGAGAACTGACTATTTAAATAAAAAATAACGAGTGCAATTAGAAAGATAATTGTGTTTGCTCGCAAACGAAAAAAAACCGACTTCAATTACATCGACAAGTAATACAACGTAGATCGACGAAAAAATAGTCAAGCAACTACGCGTTATCAAAGATTACTCAAAAAGTAGTTATTAGATCTCGATAAAATTTATATGTAACCACATGATAAACATCAGCTTTCGATTAAATTAAAAATTATCAAAATCGGTACACCCAGTAAAAAGTTATTGCGGATTTTCGAGAGTTTCCCTCGATTTCTCTAGGATCCCATCATCAGATCCTGGTTTCCTTATCACGGTACTAAACTAGGGATATCCCCTTGCCAACAAAAAAAGAATTATCAAAATCGGTACATCTAGTAGAAAGTTATGCGGTATAATACAACGTAGGTCGACGCAAAAAGCGTCAAGTAAAAACGCATTATTAGATATAACTCGAAAAGTAGTTGTTAGATCTCAAATAAATTTAAATGGGACCAATTGGCACACACCACCTTTCGATTAAAACAAAATTTGTCGAAATCGGTCTACCCGGTCAAAAGTTCTGATGTAACATACATAAAAAAAAAAAAAAAAAAAAATACAGTCGAATTGAGAACCTCCTCCTTTTTTGGAAGTCGGTTAAAAAAAGGAAAAGTAATAATCGATCTGGAAATTTGAGAACTTGAACCGTGGTCTTTTCGATCGATCGCGACCGGCCGATTTCCCACCTGAGTTATTACAACTATATTGACAAGTGCGAAATTTACCTTCGTATTCTAACGATATTGTAGCTATTTTTTCACTCTCTAAAAACTGGGATAAAACGATATTTTCTGAAAATTAATCGTAGCTAGACTTAAATAAGTCTATCTAATAAGTCTAATAGTCTAAGATAAATATCTTCCCCAAAATCCCCTGCATACCAAATTTCATTAAAGTCGTGGTAGCCGTTTCCGAGATTCAGATTCTATATATATACAAGAATTGCTCGTTCAATAGTATTAGATATCGTTATTATTAAACATATATAATATAATTAATAAGCATGCACTAATTACGCAGGGTCGCAAGTATATTCTTAGATTGTTACAATTATGCTACAAACTAAATCACAATACACAGAAACATACGTCATATTGTGTAATTTGAATTAGCTACAATAACTTCTTTTAGTCGAATGTTACCGGACCCTACGCTGCTTTATAATAGTAACGAAAAATGACACGGAATATTAAATTCTATATCTAATGATGTAGATACCCTCTCTTTTCTTTGTAATATTTTATACGTACCCAATGCTATTATAAACCATTATAGAAGTGTAGCCCTGATCAAATGATCTAATTAAAGCGCAGTACGATAGTATTAGTATAAAACTGCCAAAAAGTTGCCTTGGCCAAGTTTTATCCAATATTCAATATTTATACTCGATGTGGCTACCCTCTTTTTACCCTCACAAACCAACCCAGTACGAGAATATTAGCATAAAACTGCCAAAGAGTCGCCTTGGCCAAGTTTTACCCAATATTTCACATTGTCATAACATAAAAATACAAAAAATGTAATCAGCGCGGTTCTGTATAGCATAGCGTCATTGTCAGAGTATAGCCCTGACCAAATGATCCATGCAACACTACACAGAATATCATTATCAAGAGTAGCTTGACCGAATGATATTCCGATAAAAACCACCGTTTTTAACGAGTAATTTGTTGGTAATTTTTTTTTTACTATTACCTACAATAATAAAAATTGTTATATTGTTAAATGCGTAATAAAGTTTGTTATATATCAATAATAAATTAAGACTAATGAATAATTATTTAACGTACCTTTGTGAGCAGTAGACGCTTGCCACTTCTGATTTGTATTGGATATACAATATATGATTTAGTAACCAATGACAGTACTAGTGCTCGCTTCAAAATCAGCAACCAGAATGACTCCTCCGTTCCTTCCTCTAGCTTACCAACAAATTATCCCCACTTAACATACCCCCACTGTAATCGATTCCCATTGGTTTAAATGACATTTAATTTAGTTGCCAGATTCTTACACTATTTTTTTTTTTATGTCACTAGGTCGGCAAACAAGCGTACGGTTCACCTGATGGTAAGCGATTACCGTAGCTTATAGACGCCTGCAACACCAGAAGCATCGCAAGCGCGTTGCCGACCCAATCCCCAATCCCCCCAGGAGCTAAAAGTAAATAGTAAAATTAAAAATAATTATAAATTTTAATGAAATAATACAATCTTTTTATCGTAAATTGTAATTAAATTAATAAAAATCACAACATTATTATGTTATTAAAATAAATACGATGTTATGTAATTCAGTCGTAACTTAACATAATAACAATAATTATTTAACAAGAATGACATAATTTTAACATTAAGGTAACTCAGTACTTAATTTAAATAATAATCACTTACCTGCATTAGTATTACTCATCCCTATTAAATCGCTTCTCTGTCGTCGACCGTCGTCGTCAGTCGTCACTTATTGTCTAATTCTTAATAACTAAACAAAACTATTAAGGTGATGAAGCCATGTTCGGGCTTCAGGTGTAAGTATCCCCCTTCTCTACATGCAGCTCAAGTTTATTAGTTAATTCAGGGTAACACAAATAAAAGCTTTTCGTGTAGGTAACCTCCTCATAGGCTTAAGCCGCTGAAGGGGTTAACCCCTTCACGTGGTTACTATATTAAAGGTGTTACCCGTTTCGCTGGGTTTCGAGGTGTAACTCGAACCAAAAGGTTACACTGCGATAAGGGCTACCCCATGTTCGGGTTACCCTGCGAAAAGGCTTAACTCTTAAGCAGTGTTGTCCGGTCCCTGGTTAAAACTTATTATTATCAATAAACTATTTTGAATTTTGAAACTATTTTGAATTTTGAGCCTTTAAGGCTAAGATAATATCTGTAGTAATTTAATAATTAGGTGATGTTGTTGTTGTTGTTGTTGTTCACGGGCTCTTTTCCGCAACTCGATGTCTTGGTGCGCCTTTTTTGCGTGATCGGCTGGTGGGCACTATTCGTGCCAGCCAAGCTCCTTGAGGAAGCCTAGCAGACCCTTCACGTTGCCGCAGACTTCCTGGAGCAACCTCGGTGTCCCAAGGTGTAGTGCCCTATAGTTCGCCACACCACCGCATTCCAGCAGGATATGTGAGGCCGTTTCCTCTGCCTCCAAGCACGCTCTGCACAGGGGGCTGTCTGTAACACCTAGATTGTGTAAGTGCTTATTAAGCAAGGCATGTCCGGTAAGAGCCCCGACCAGTAGTCGGAGCTGGGCTCTTTCATAACCGCGAAGTTTGTGGGACAATCCTGGGTTGATCGTCGGAAGAGCTTCCTTGGTCTGCCTGCAGGTAGTTAGGTTTGTCCAATATTCTTGGTGCATTACCTTGGTGTTGTGTCGCAGCTGGCTGCGCAGCCATCCGAAAGGCAGAGGCAGAATGGGTTCGGGTCCGTGGACCCTCATCTCCGATCCATTCCTCGCCAGTCGGTCGGCCGCGTCGTTACCTCGCGATCCACTGTGTCCCTTTATCCATTGAAGCGTAGTGGCGTTTGTTTCACTTACCTTCGTCAGAGCTCGATGGCACTCGTATATTAGCCCTGATGTCATAATGTCGCTCTGTAGGGCTTGCAAGACCGATCTGCTATCGGAAAGTATACGGATTGGAAAACCCTGTACCTCTCTAGATTTGATCGCTGTTGCTGCCATTATGATTCCCATGCATTCCGCCTGGAAGACGGTGTTGTGGATTCCTAATGGTGATGAGATGTGGATATTCAGGTCTTCTGAGTAGACCCCAGAACCTATACCTGTTGATGTTTTCGACCCGTCTGTGAAGATTCTTAACTCTCTAGGGTTGAGGCCTTCACCTGGGTCTTCGTGTAATTGTATTCTGTATTTTTTGTCGAATACGTACTGTTTGGGTATCCTGTCGGTAACCGCTTCGACGAGCGGTTCCCTGTTTGCCAGTTCGCCAAGTATTCCTGTGTGTGCTACCTTTACGTTCCTCCACAGGTTTAGCTTCCTGAGTCTTACCGCAGCCGCTCCCACCTCCTGTTGGATAAACAGGCGGCAACATAATTAGGCGATATTAGTTGTTCAATCTTTTCGTTTAATTAATATTAATATTAACACATCTCAATTGTGTTAATGATTATAGATTTACATGTATATATGCAATATTATATTTATTTTATAATAATAATAATAATAAATACTCTTTATTGTACACTACAAAGAAATGTTACAAAAAGGGATACATACGAAGAAAGATGTACAAAGGCGGTCTTATCGCTAAGAGCGATTTCTTCCAGACAACCTTAGGGTATAAGGACAGGGCATATAAAATGAGAAGCGGTGGGGAAGTGTACAAATAGTTGATAAAGAATTGGCATGGAGTTTACAAGCTATATGATATAAAAATAAGTAAATATACAACATATAACACATGCAATACATATACACACATAATACATATATATACACATATAATACACATATACAGGGTTACTTGTAAAACACCAGCATCCTCGCAGGACAAGATAGCTTATATTATGTACAACAACATTTGTTCTACGACTTTTGACATAACTCAATACATTAATTTAAAATGATTTTTTAAGTTTTTATTGTACTGTCCTGACATTTGTAAGTCTATGTTTCATTGATTCATTCATTGTCGAAAGGACGACGCGACGCTCGCGCGCGCTTGCACTGCTAATAATAATAATAAATAACACTTACTCTGCCCGATAATTCTAGTTAATAAAATAATTCTAGTTAATAATATAAATTGCTTGGTGGGTTTGTAGGCAGTATCACAATATGTATGTCGCAGTGACTAGGTAAATGTGTATGTACAAAGAGCAACACGGATGTGTATGTAGATTAGCTATCTGAATTCTGAAAATCCAAAATATGTGAAAATTATTAACGTAGCTAATTATTATTCTTTAACGTTTACTAAGTTTAATTAAACCAATTTAATATTCAATATTGGTAGCTAGGTATAATTCACTTTTCATTGTGTAATGCAGGCGTATTTAAAAAGTGGAATTAGCATGTTTACAATAATTAAAATATAAAAAATAATTGACAATAAAATAATATTTACAAAATAAATTCCTATTACCTCTACATCGCGTAGATAGCGTTCAAAATAGTCACCATCACAACCAACACACAGATCACACCTAAAAATCAGCTGTTCACTAACACGTACAAACACTTCCGAATTAGTTTTAATTTTATTGAACGCACAAATTATTTTGTCAATGAGCATGTCACCGCTCGTAATTTCGCGATCACACCATTGTTTTAATGTGTCCCCATAAATAAAAGTCCATTGGTGTAATATCCAATCCATCGACCGGTAACATTGTCTCACGGCTCGGTGTAGGTAAGTTCAGATACCTAGCTGCATATTGCCGACAGGCTTCCGATACATTGTCATCACACCTAGCCAGCATCCTCACCATTTCCGTGTATTCGACATTAGAATAGCGGTACGCCATGGTTATAAAATAACTTTAGTACAGATACAATACATCGATCGATACGAGTAAAAGAAATACGAGTGGCACACAAAATCATATGACGCGGGCGCATCAAAGTCGCCGCGCCGACTGCTTCGGCTAGCGAAATAGTTCAAGTTCAAGGGCGCTAGCGCTGCTCCGGCCCTTCCTTCCCCCCTCGCATTCACACCCGCAAGTAGTAACTGTTTACCTAATATTTGGGATGCGCGTAGAGTTTATAACATTCAAACGGAAAATTAAATTAATATTTTTTTTGTATGAAAATAAAATCTAATAAATTTTCAAAAGTCGTAGAACAAATGTTGTTACTTATGATATTAGCTATCTTGTCCTGCAAGGATGCTGGTGTTTTACAAATAACCCTGTATATATATATATACACATAATTATACATTTATATAAACACTACATATACATTACTTCATACATACACCATATATACTACATACACAAATACTACATAATATATTTATATTTCAGGTATTTATGTCATATTTAATGGATATTGTAAAGTTCACTGGACAACAACAGAAACTCGTAGAGTCAATAACAGAAATGTTACCCACACTAAAAGCCATGACTCTTATGAGGAATATATCAATCAAAAAATTTATCTAGTTGGGTCTGAGTCAGGTATACATATATTTTATCTATTCTAATCTTTTTTTTGTATGACTAGGTTAGCAAACAAGCATACAGTCCACCTGATGGTAAGTAATTACAGTAGCTTATAGACCAACCACACCACTAGCATTGCAAGCTCATGACCGATCCTACCCTTAACCCTCCCCCCAGGAGCTCTGGCCACCTTACTAATCTTAATAAAAATTATAAATAATTAAATGTTATCAAAAGTTAATCATCTTTTTTTAAGTAACATTTATAATATACATTTATAATATATATAATATAACATATAATAGCATCTAAAAGTATAAATTCTATTCCAATATTTTTTAGTTTTGTGCACCATCTACTTCCTATTATTTTTGTAAAATGTAAATACTTTGAGGATATGTTGGTACTGCGGTCACAGCACTGGCTATTGCGCTGGTAGTCGTGGGTTACGTCCCCGCACATGATAAACATTAGGCATACAAATGTATGCCTTGGTCTTAGTGTTTGTGCTATTGTATTTTATGTGTTTACCCCACACGGGAGAAAATCCTAGTGGGGACTGTTGAGTGTCAAGCAATTATATCTTTATATTAGCTGGGCCAGTTTTGAAATATAACAAAAAAGTAATTGTTCAGTTCCCAGAGTTATAAAATAAATAAATTAAAATTAAAAGTAGCCTAAGTTATTCATTACTACATCAGCTATCTGCCAGTGAAACTCGTTAAAATCGGTCCAATCGTTTCTGAGATTAACTGGAACAAAGAGAAGGACAGACAAAAATTGCAAAAAATGTTATTTTGGTATATGTACCATGTATACATCCTTATGCATTTAGTAAAAAGCGGTTATTTTAATATTACAAACAGACACTCCAATTGTATTTATTTGTATAGATATCTATCTTCTGTATGTTACTTACTAGATTTTTATATTGTACTATGTGTTACTACAATCATATATATTAATACGCTAAGGTAGTAAGGCTAAGTGTTTGCCTCCCTTTTTAGAAAAAACCTCACAATTACTCAACATAAATTACATATCATTTTATAGATAATTGCATGCTCTACTGGCATGCACAACTAAAAAAATTAAATTATTTAAAAAGGAAGTTTATGTATGCTTTAAGAAGAAGGAAGGCTATTATTTTCCTCAAATTAACGCGGGTAAAGCCATGGGGCCCAGCTATTTGTTTAGTTATTGACGAAATGTTTTACTGAGATTAGTGACTTGGTATTTTCAGGGGAGCATCACATTCAACCCGGCAACTATGAGTATCCTTTCACATTCAGAGTACCTGATAACTGTCCCTCGTCATTTGAAGGAGACTATGGTCGCATTAGATACAAGATCAAAGCGATTGTAGACAGAGCATTTAAGTTTGATCAAGAAAAGAAGGTCGCCATCCGTGTTTGGGCTCCACTGGATCTAAATATGAATCCTTATTGTAGAGTTAGTGCTTATTTTTTGTCTTATAACATACACACACAGATGTCTGTTCCTACAGTAAGCAACTTAATGCTTGTGTTATAGGTAACAGCCGACTGGTATAGCAAATTTTTTAAGTCTTTTTTTGACAATTATACATAGAAATGATACATATCTATAATATATATAAACGCGAAAGGTCATTCATCACGAAATCTCCGAAACTATAACACCTACAAACTTGAAATTTGGCAGGTAGGCTCCTTATAAGACGTAGGCATCCGCTAAGAACGGATTTTACGAAACTCGACCCCTAAGGGGGTGAAATGGGGGTTGCAAGTTTGTATGAACGTCCTATGATTTTGAAGTAAGAGACTTGAAATTTAAAATGTATGCTCTATAGATGATGAGAAGGTGTTCAAATAATGCATTGTAATCTATAATATATATAAAAGCGAAAGATCACTCACTCATCACGAAATCTTCGAAACTATAACAGCTAAAAACTTGAAATTTGGCAAGTAGGTTCCTTATAGGGCGTAAATATCCGCTAAGAGCTGATTTTATGAAACTCGATCATTAAAGGGATAAAACGGGGTTTGGAAGTTTGTATGAAAGTCCTATATTTTTGAAGTAAGAGACTTGAAATTTAAAATGTATGCTCTATAGATGGTAGAAAGGTGACCAAATAATGTATCTTTAGAAATCAACTCTCTTTTGGAGTCAAAACGGGGGATGGTAGGTTGACACACTCATCACGAAACCTCCGAAACTATAACAGCTACAAACTTGAAATTTGGCAGGTAGGTTAATAGGTGGCATAGTTATGGGGCGTAAACATCCGCTAAGAACTGATTTTACGAAAACCGACTCCTAAGGGGATAAAACGGGGGTCGGAAGTTTGTATGAAAGTCTTATGTTTTTGAAGTAAGAGACTTGAAATTTAAAATATATGCTATAGATGGTGAGCAGGTGTCCAAATAATGCATCGTAATCCATATATATAAAAGAGAAAGGTCACTGACTCACTCATCACGAGAACTCAAAAACCGCTGGATGGTCTATCCATCCAGGTTGGACAAAGATAAAGTTTGGTAGGGATGTAGATTATAGTTAGTAGACGTCCGCTAAGAACGGATTTTACGATATTGCATCGCTAAGGGCGTTTAATTGGGGTTGATAGTTTGTATGAAACATATACAGCCTGAAAATAAAACCAAAAATGTGGTGTATAGAGAGGTTTTATAAAAATAACTATTAAATTATACTAAATTGTGCCTTTTAAAAAGTTACTCAGTTTGATAAGCATTTCAAGTGACTGAAATAAAAAAAATTATTTGCGTTAAACATCTTAATAGTAATACATATCTTCATAACCACGAGGACGTTATCGCGGGCAACAGTTGGTGTATTATAAACAAAGTCCTCAAAAGTGTATGTGATCGATTCGCTCAAAATTTACTGAACGGATTTTCATGCGGTTTCACCATTGTAGAGGGCTCAACCATTGGCAAGAGGAAGGTTTACGGAACGGCTAAGCCGATTTTGATGAGAGTTTCACTGGAAGTTTGCCGGCAAAACTTCGTGACACACTAATTTCAACGCGGGCGAAGCCGCGGGCACAGCTAGTATAAACAAATAAATACAAATATTAACCCAAACTCTGGTGGGAATCAAAATCTTACAACCCGTGAAGCAGAAAACGGGGCCACCAAAAACTGCGCCACCGGCCTAGTTGACTTATTATTATTTACTTTCTTTACTTTCAAAACACGTTATTTTATATAATAGCTAGTTAGCTGACCAGACAAAACCAGAACGTTGCTCTGCTATATAGATAGGTACACCGTTATCACCTAGGGGTATAAAAATTGTTTACAACCAATTCTCAGATCCACCAGATATGCACAATTTTTTTTATAAGAATCGTTCAAGCCATTTTGGAGGAGTTTAATTAACCCCATGACACAGACATGAAACAAGGCAGAAAAATGTTTGCCAGTAATTATTATATTTTTCATAAACAGGAATCAATAGAAATGGATTTTGACTCGAACTACTACTGTTGCTGCTTCAGTTCCGGATCAACAAACACAGTTGTGAATGTACCGGTGTCAGGCTTCTGTCCCGGTCAGAAGATACCCATCGAAGTTACCTGCATGAATAAGGGAACAGTGATAGTTGGTAGCGTTAAATTTCGAATGAAAAAGGTGAGCAATCTATTTCAATAAAAGTAAATCACCAAAATGCATATATATATATGTATGTAGTGTTGTGTATTTGTGTGTGCTGCGGAAGGGGACAGGGTCCCCGACCTCACCCATGAGCTCTGGCTAACTTAACACAGGAAAACAACACTATTAAACAGCAGTGTTTTGTAACTGTGATCTTCTGTACGGTAGGTACCTTACAGAAACGAGGTACTTCTCCAGTTGGGCTGCTCCAGATTTTGAGCAGGATATTTCTGACTCTGCCATTCTGCAACAAATCTACAAAATATATCACAATTTGTTTAATATGATTACTTCACTATACGAGGTTATGTACACGCAGTACATAGGTAACATAGTCTTGTAGTATTTTGATAAAATGCTACATTATGTTATATCTAACAAAAATTTCGTCCTTGACTACATTATCCCTCACACACACATTATGTTGTTGTACACGGGCTATTTTCCGCAACTCGACGTCTTGATGCGCCTTTTTTGCGTGATCGGCTGGTGGGCACTATTCGTGCCAGCCAAGCTCCTTGAGGAAGCCTAGCAGACCCTTCACGTTGCCGACGACTTCCTGGAGCAACCTCGGTGTCCCAAGGTGTAGTGCCCTGTAGTTCGCCACACCACCGCATTCCAGCAGGATATGTGAGGCCGTTTCCTCTGCCTCCAGGCACGCTCTGCACAGGGGGCTGTCTGTAACACCTAGATTGTGTAAGTGCTTGTTAAGCAAGGCATGTCCCGTAAGCGCCCCGACCAGTAGTCGGAGCTGGGCTCTTCCATAACCGCGAAGTTTGCGGGACAATCCTGGGTTGATCGTCGGAAGAGCTTCCTTGGTCTGCCTGCAGGTAGTTAGGTTTGTCCAATATTCTTGGTGCATTACCTTGGTGTTGTGTCGCAGCTGGCTGCGCAGCCATCCGAATGGCAGAGGCAGAATGGGTTCGGGTCCGTGGACCCTCATCTCCGATCCATTCCTCGCCAGTCGGTCGGCCGCGTCATTGCCTCGCGATCCACTGTGTCCCTTTATCCATTGAAGGGTAATGGTGTTTGTTTCACTTACCTTCGTCAGAGCTCGATGGCACTCGTATATTAGCCCTCACACACACATTAATAGTTTATACAAACTAGATCTCTTTTAATAATTATATTAAAATTGTGTGACATTTTAGGACGTACTTTTTATTGCCACAAATAATCCCGGCACTCGGTCAGACTCGGATGTCCTCGTGGAGATTAAGAAAGGCCCCATACCAGCCAACACTACTCGCAACTGGTCGCTCGAGATGGAAGTTCCCGCTCTGGATGTTTATAATCTATCTGCATGCAGCTACATACGTTTAAGTTATAAGCTTGAGGTTTGTGATTACAGTTTACTCACAATTCAGCCTCTAACACCACTGCTATCATAGGCCTTTTTCACCATGTATGAGATGGATCAGAGCTTAATCTATCACGCTATCCCATTGTTTTTCGGAAGATATATTATTAACAATTGTTTAATATCATATTACGAGTGCTGTAAAGGACTCACTATAGACCGCGCCACGGTCGCTTAGACCGAATATAAAATCATCATATCAAAAAATTTCGATCTAGCTGGTACATCGTTCCATAGTTTGATTGGTTAAAGCACCGACACGGTAAGTAGGAGATGCAGGTTCGATCCCCGCTGGAACGGTCGATTTTTGATATGATATTAAAAAATTGTTTAGATTTTCCTAATGATATATTATTCCCTATTATGAGTAACAATCGCTCTGAGGTGTATATGATAGCAACCGGGACTGACACCTTAACGTGCTATAACGTGTACTTAAATACAAAAATAAATTGGTATTTGGACAAATGCAAATGACCATCACAAGCGGGAATCGAACTGGCAAAATGCTTATATTTAGGCACCTACACGGCAAAAGCACCACTACACCAGAGTGGTTGTTAAATAAATAATATTATAGAAATTTTTGCTCATATTTCAGGTTGTGGTATCTCCCAGTGGATGTCACCGTAACTCTGAAGAGTCAAAGCAGATAATACTTGGAACAGTTCCTTTAGTGGGCTACCAGGATACTGTACCTAATCCATTATGGGACCAGATGCCGCAACATATTGAAACAATGTCTCAACAACCTCATAACAGTTCTTACCCCTACCCTAATACTGATACAAATGTACCCCATGCCAATGCTCCTTATCCAGATAATCCACCTCCTTATCCTGGAAATAATCTTCCTTACCCTGGTGGTCAAAATGTTATACCTGATAAAGAAGGATCAGGGAAAGGAACGGTAGGTGTCATTGGCTTTACAATTCCGGGTGGCAATGTGAACAATGCGCCTTTTACAGGGCCCAATTCAGCTCTTACAAGCTCGGTAAGTGTAAAAAATTAAACCCAAATATAAAAAAAAAATTGCTTCTTAGATTTTTTTAGTTTACTGAGTCATGTTCTTTGTTGTAATATTTTAATGTTTTAATTTAGGATCATTAATTTATGATTTTGTTACATATTTTTATTATTTATTATTTTTTTTTAGCCTGTCTCTGGTAATCCCTACAGCGCTGCAAGCGCACCAGTACTTGAAATGGTGGACACTGAAAAAAGTAAGTACATTTATATTCCATATAAATGTTTATTTATTTATTATCTTTAAAAAAAAGAACAAAAATACCAGAAGTAAAATAAATAAGAATCCTCATATTACCAGAAAAGCAGCCATTAAATAATTAATGTTATATATATATATATATGTTGTTTCTTCACGGGCTATTCTCCGCAACTCGACGTCTTTATATATATATATATATATATATATATATATATATATATATATATATATATATATATATATAACTTTTTTTTTTAATAGAATAATGATGTTGTCTTATTACAGAGAAAGAAAAAGAGTGAGATATTCTTAAGCAGTACTTTTTACACAAACATGGATCCGAATAAGAATCAATGGACGAACAAAATTTCAAAGAAACGTTTTTTTAAAGTTCAAACAAGTAATAAGTGTTAGGTTAGTAATTTGTAATCTGAAAATTTCTGAAATAATCACAGATGTTTCACATTGTCTGTATGTGCCTTCTATAATACAGTATGAAATACGAGAGATTTGACTTATTTGAGATACAAGTGTCAAATACAGATACAAGATACATATTTCCATCTTGTATCTAAAATATTTTCTTAAAATTCATACCCACTTCGATATTTACTCTATGTAAACTTAAATACCAGCCAGGTCTAGGAACCAGGCTTAGTAAACGCTTTATTGGAACTATTGTATGTCTGTTCCTATGTAATCTACTTAAATGCAAATTAGGTTAAGTTGATTCAATATTTACTCATTCTAATTATCTCACAAAACTATTGCTAGTATGTGAACTCAATGCATTTATTATTGTGATCTACTGTATATATTTTTATTATACATTGTATGAATAAATAAAAAATTATACTAAGATAGTATTGCATAAAAATCTGGCTTTTTGGCCCATTATTTTGAAACATTTAATAATTGAAATTTAAGCTTATATTACTTAGTCAATATTGTTACTTAATATACCATTATATTATATACAGCAATTTATAAGGTGACATGCATTTTTAGAAGTTTTTAAGCTTGTGATTTAAACACAAACATATTTGTGTACAAGTTAATGTATAGGAAACAAATCTCTTTTGATAAGTGTTAAACATGACATAACTTATATACTTTCTAAAACATATTGTTTTTGTTTATGTTATGGAATTTTACATTTATGGGTTGAAATTTAGAATCGCTTAGCACTAATTTAAGGGCGAAAAGGGGTGAGGGGGATTGGGGAGTCCCCCTCAACCCACCCATACCACTCGAAATAACAGGCAATGCATCATCAAAAGCGAAGAGCTTCCGTAGCGCCACAGATGTCACGGAACGCCGATGAACGGTTTAATTTTGAGGTTATGTCTATGGGATTTCTTTTTTCTTTTCAAGAACAGTGTACCTGTGTAATACACAGGTACACTGGGGGGGTTTAGAGTGACTCCCCCATCCCCCTCACCCCTTTTCACCCTTAAATTCGTGCCAAACGAGTCAAAATCCAACCCCACTTATGTTCAATGGTGCCATGTTATTGTGGAGATTTATGATCTATTTTTTGTATACAATTTTTTATGTCATTCTACATAAGTGCCTCTTATTTTATGAACTTTATTATATTCTTATAAAGATATATAATAATAAGGGAGATGAATATAATTCATCTATAAAATCTATTCTTGTTGTCTATATCTTATTCTTACAAAGGTTTATTGTTGCATTTTACTATGTATAAGGATCATGTTAAATAAAACTTGTACTATTTTTTTATTATTCAATGTTTGTTTGTATTATTTTTTATGTAATACCAACACATGAGGAAATTATTAACATCAGGTCGACACTGAGTCGGGAGGTGCGGGTTCCCTCTGGAACGGTCGATATTTATGATATGATATTTAAAAAAAAAATGTTTATTCTATGTTACCAATAATTTTGTGTCTGTGTATTAAATGTTTTTCGTAAAAAATGCTTTTTATTTAACACAAAACAATACATATAATAAAAAATTTAACCACTTACTACAGTTTTCCATAGATCATTAGGGAGAAGCCTTCTTGTGAAGCTCAAAACAGCGGATAGCAGAACAGTTTGCTCTCGCTCTCAGATCCGATAAGAAGTTGAGAATTTTTATGGACAGCTGTACTCGTCGAGCGCACGCAAGCCTGCGAGTTGAGACTCCGAAGATCCACAGGCAACATTTGTTGCGCCATTGTTTAGAGTGTATCCCGAACTTCGAAGAAGATGAGATTAGTGCAGCGCTCGGACAACTTAAAAACGGGAGGGCCCCGGGGGATGACGGAGTTACGACTGAGCTCCTTAAAGCCGCAGGGCGAGCAAGCCTTGGCAAGACATTTTAACGCCGTCATCCACCGAGGTACCACGCAGGAGGCGTGGTCCGGGAGTATGGTGGTGCTGTTCTTTAAGAGAAGCGATAAGTCTGTTGAAGAATTACAGATCGATCTCACTTCTGAGCCACGTCTATAAGCTGTTTTCAAGGGTTGTTACGAATCTTCTCGCTAGAAGACTCGACGAATTCCAACCACCAGAGCAAGCTAGGTTTCGAAATGGCTACAGCACCGTAGACCACATCCATTTTGTTCGGCAGATTATGCAAAAGACAGAAGAATATAATCAGCCGCTGTGTATGGCATTTGTGGACTACGAGAAAGCCTTCGACTCTGTTTAGACCTGGGCCGTCCTGGACTCTCTGCAGAGATGTCATAACGACTGGCGATATATCGAGGTACTGAGATGTATCTACAACGCGGCGACGATGACCGTTCATAACCAGGACCAGAGAACAAAACCCATTTTCCTGCGGGTTGGGGTAAGACGGGGAGATGTAATATCACCGAAACTGCTCACCACTACGCTGGTCGTATTGTCATTCTGTCGTTAAGACCTTGGATTGGGGGGAACGACGTCAACTTCAACGGCTAATACATCTCTCACCTTCGTTTCGCCGATGATATCGTCATTTTTGCGGAGACGTTGATGATAGATGAGCTAGGCCAAATGTTGGCCGGCCTAAACAAGTCCTTCCGATATGATGTTGTCTCGATATGAACTTGCACCAAAACGATAGTTATGTTTAACAACCAAGTTATACCGAGACCAGTATCGGTCGATGGTACCCTACTCGAATTTGTTCAGGATTATATTTACCTAGGCCATACCATTCAACTAGTCGTAGAGTCTTCACTTCGAATGATGGATGTGTTGTGTAACAAAGACAGAATAGCATTCTGTCTCTTTTTCTATCACATGTACGTAACTCATTTATTTTTTAAAATATCCAATTACAATGAAACGTCACTCAACCGGCGTTCACAGTGCGCACCGCACCACGTGATCGCACACATCGATAGCAGTGATGTACAGCGCCATTGACGTGAACGAAAAGTTATGACACTCATACTAATCTCTCAAGTCTCACCATTGAAATTAAGCTTAATTGCATTACCTGTATATTGGACCGTGGCTCATATTTCCTTTGATATATATGTATATTCATACATACATATATAGGCAGTGAGAGATGCTGGTCAGCCGTGGCCTCTTTTTGGGAGGAGGTCACAGCTTTATTAGGGGGAGGTAGAGGGCCAGCGCGTAGCCGACATCCATGCGGACCCACGCTGCAGGAGACGACCAGGAAAAAGAAGACGCTAATGTGCGCTTCTTCACCCTCCGCAATAGAGTAAGAGCAAAGCACCATCCGTCGCACTCGCCACCGGGCTAATTGAGCATAAGAGCACTCACGGGGCCCGAGCTGATGTGTGTATTTCAAGAACAAATTTTTATTTTATCACAAAAGAAACAGAACTAAAACTACTAGATGAGTGAAGACAGATTATGAAATTAATAAATATATAAAAAAAAACTCAAGAACATCCCATTTACCACCACCATCACTACTTCAGTCTATCGCAGTTCACTGCTCGACACAGGCCTCCACAAGTTCGCGCCCGAAATTTTGGCGCGAACTCATGTGTTTTGCTCATAGTCACCACGTTGGGCAGGCGGGTTGGTTACTGCAGGGCTAGCTTGGTCGCACCGAAGACGCCCGCTGTCCATCTTCAGCCTGTGCATTTCAAAGCCAGCAGTTGGATGGTTATCCCGCCATCGGTCGGTTTTTTAAGTTCCAAGGTGGTAGTGAAACTTTATTATCCCTTAGTCGCCTCTTACGACATCCACGGGAAGAGAGAGGGTGGCTATATTCTTTACTGCCGTAACCACACAGCAGATCCATACCATTTACAATATTTATCAACCCTATCAAAGTTAACGAAACCAAGCAGTTCGTTAGGTGAAAGTGTTTTGTATATAATAATAATAATAAGCGTTTATTTCAGACGTGAACATCCATAGTGTATTAGTGTGTTAGTAACAATATTTACTTATAATCTATGTTAGTTATTGTTAGTTAGATGATAAATTAAAAAAAAAAAAAATCATTTTAGTTGGCCCGTCATTGTTTCTATCCAGTAGTACTTTTGAATAGAACAATCAGGGCGAGCCGTGATTATCCTCAGAATGCTGTTGTTGCTGGCCCTCATGCGCCGCAGCAGAAACGATGCTTTTTTACGCATACCTTTGGTACTTTAATTATATAGATATATGCTTACATTTTACAGAAAGTGCCACCTCTAAATTTATATCAAACAAATGTCAGTTTCGATCTTCTTTGGCATGGAGTAGCCATGCCACAGAACATATATACCCTAAACGGGAGCCATGCGAAGTTTATATCACTCAAAAGTATAGAGATATATATCATTTTGATCTTAGGATATATATCACTCATTTAGCTCTTCAGCTCATTTAGCTCAGTGAAATAATTTTATAATGCAACCAAAATGAAACCTTGTGCTGTCATAAAAAAAATACTTTTTCGCTTGTTCAAAGCAAGACGATTGAGTCTATGACCTTGTGAAATATGAATCGAAAAGATACAGAGCCATAGCTAACTATCTCTCTCTTTCGCATGATAAACGCCATCGTCCGATCGAGATGCTCACTAGCTCAGTCTCGTTTACTCCCGCTCAGTACGTCAGTCTCTCGAAAATGAATCTAAGCCTAGTGAGCTGGAGATATATTTGAAACGCAAGTGAGTTGATGAGAGACTAGCTCACTTGAAAAGATATGTTTCATTTGTATCACTCACTCATGAGTTACCCAAGTCCATAGATTATACACTTATATACTGGTAACCCAAGTCTAGCATGGAGCTTAAGGGGCCTACTCAAAGCACTGCCTGCAGGGCCCTGCTTGCAGTGCCACTGCCGATCGTATTGTATGTATGCATGCAGGGCCGATATTTTAATTGTTCACCCTGTCGCAGGGCCGCAGTGTCGTTCTGCCAGCCCGACACACGATCTCCCCACTCCGTAAACTGCAATCAGGGACATGTGTAGCTCAGTCGGGCCGATTTAGACCACCATTTTGTTTACGTCGGTACATTGCGACGTTTGTCTACTTAATTTGACCTGGGGTTTGTCTTGTCAGTGGTTGTCATTTAGCAATTAATCAGTTAGTTGGTGGTTAGTTGCTTTGGTTTTATTATATTATTTGTTTGGCTCTGTTTTCTTCAAGAAAAATGAGCCAGCGAGAAAAAGACGTGTGGAGGGACGTAATCTAATTGTATAGGGATTTGCCATGTCTTTGGAAAACTAACCACGATCATTATCATAACAAAGATATGCGGTCGCAGGCTATGTCGCTTTTACATGAAAAATATAAAACTTTTTTACACCAGTGCTTCCTTTTTTTCTTTTGAACGCTACAAGTACTCAATACAGTCAAACCCAATGCTATTTTTTGGTGTTTGAATAATGTAGGAGCCATTTATAAAAAGTGACGAATTTAGGCAAGGACAAAGAGAACACAAGCGAACACGACAACGTATGCCGCGTAAATGATTTGCAGTGCTTTGTGGAGCAACATCCTCTGCGGCAGTAACTGCAAGCAGGCCCTGCAGGCAGTGCTTTGAGTAGGCCCCTTTAGAGAACCTACCCCACCCCAGCCTGCAAAATAATGATATTTGTAATCAAAAAAATACTAATTGATAGATTTTGAATTGCTCAATTCAACTACGTTGTCCTTTTAAATTGCTCACCTCAAATTATTTAATTAAAAATCTTTTTTTTTTTTTTAAATCAAATATTTTCAAACTCCTATATCTTTTGATGTATACAATATTTTAAATTGCTCAAGGTGTTAAAAAAACTGCTCAAGTTGCATTTATAATTGCTCAAGTATAGTTTGGAGATCCACTTCCCTTAATTTTTAAATAAATATAAATAGTTTGAACAAATAAAATAATGATATTTGTAAAAAAAAAATGCTAATCGATACATTTTCAATAGCTCAATTCAACTACGTTGTCCTTTTAAATTGCTCACCTCAAATTATTTAATTAAAAATCAAAAAAGTCGTTGAAAAATATTCTTTTATCAATATTTTCAAACTCCTGTATCTTTTGATGTATACAATATTTTAAATTGCTCAACGTGTTAAATAACTGCTCAAGTTACATTTATAATTGCTCAAGTTCAGTTTGGAACTATAAAATCTGGCTTATTAAGAATATCCGCAATTTTTTTGGCTTCCCATCATTGTCTATGCGCATCCGCAGCGCTCACCTTGTCTTATGATATAAAAGTTAAATTTGTTCGAACTTTATATATTTATTTAAAAATTAAGGAAAGTGGAGCTGTTCCAAACTGAACTTGAGCAATTATAAATGTAACTTGAGCAGTTATTTAACACGTTGAGCAATTTAAAATATTGTATACATCAAAAGATACAGGAGTTTGAAAATATTGATAAAAGAATATTTTTCAACGACTTTTTTGATTTTTAATTAAATAATTTGAGGTGAGCAATTTAAAAGGACAACGTAGTTGAATTGAGCTATTGAAAATCTATCGATTAGTATCTTTTTTATTACGAATATCCGCAATTTTTTGGCTTCGCATCATTGTCTATGCGCACGCGCAGCGTACACCTGTCTTATAATATAAACGTTAAATTTGTTTAAACTATTTATATTTATTTAAAAATTAAGGGAAGTGGGTCTGTTCAATACTATACTTGAGCAATTATAAATGCAACTTGAGCAGTTCTTTAACACGTTGAGCAATTTAAAATATTGTATACATCAAAAGATATAGGAGTTTGAAAATATTGATAAAAGAATATTTTTCCACGACTTTTTTGATTTTTAATTAAATAATTTGAGGTGAGCAATTTAAAAGGACAACGTAGTTGAATTGAGCTATTGAAAATGTATCGATTAGCATTTTTTTTTACAAATATCATTATTTTATTTGTTCAAACTATTTATATTTATTTAAAAATTAAGGGAAGTGGATCTGTTCCAAACTATACTTGAGCAATTATAAATGCAACTTGAGCAGTTTTTTAAGACTTTGAACAATTTAAAATATTGTATACATCAAAAGATATAGGAGTTTGAAAATATTTGATTTAAAAAAAAAAAATTGATTTTTAATTAAATAATTTGAGGTGAGCAATTTAAAAGGACAACGTAGTTGAATTGAGCAATTTAAAATCTATCAATTAGTATTTTTTTGATTACAAATATCATTATTTTGCAGGCTGGGGTGAGGTAGGTGCTTAGAGACTAGAGATTGACTAGAGAGAAGAAGAACCATCGCTGTAGAAAATAGTGTCCCGGAAATATCGACGAAATAGCGTTACGCTGCGATCGCTAAATTGTGTCAATAAAAGCGCGGGCTGTTGTGCGCTAATTTGAAATTATATATTATATAAATGTTTAATCCGATCATTTTACTAGACATTCGAAGATGCATAACTTCCCAACAAGCTAGCTAATGTGCAGCTATGAATTAATAACGTATGAGATATTACCTTTAGTAGGTACTTTAAATAACGATTATTGACGCAAATTGTTTTCAGTCTATTTTTCCTCTCAGATGCTAAACCACTTTTACATCCACGCACAATACAATATTCCACCATTTTTTTCTGTTTCTTTTTTTCAAAAATTAAAAAATTACGGAGCACGATTATTTTCTCACCAATGCCGCAAACAAAATTTGTACAATGACCAATGTACATTATTCAATTAACTTCATCTACTTCACTCTACTGTTTGACAGGCGGGCTAATACTCTGTACGTAGCGATCGTTCTCCTCTCCTTCTCCATAGAGTAGAATAAATATTAAATCCTTCTCTCCAAGCTCCATGTTCTTTGGTTATGATGACATAATAATACGCGTTTTGTTTTTAAACTTGTTGATAAAACCTTTGGATAAAACCATTCCACGCTAGCTAGACAAGAATTTAGTACTTCCTGGACTGCACAAATTCCAATATCCATACGTAAACTTTATGAATTAAGTAAATTTAAAATGGGTTTCGACGAAGGCCAAATAATTTTAGATAGTCCAAATGGAACATATTTCTCCGGTCAGACGATTCGTGGGAAACTTATTTTTCAACAAGACACCGTGAAAACATTTCGAGGTAAAAATTTATATGCCGGCTTGTAATTTTAGTCGTATATTTGAAAATTTCTATCTTAAACAAACTACTTTTTTATAGATCAAAGTAAACTACTTATACACACTATATAAAGTGACGATTTTAATGTGCTTGAAACATAGATGCACAGTGCTTCTGAATCATACATAAATATAAATCAAGAAGAAAGAATTTGTTTATTTATATAATTTTGTAGATAAAAGTAAACAGTATTAGAGACTCTTTACTTAAATGCTAGTTTTACTGCAGTAATTCAGATCCTTTTCCTACGTGGGGAAAGATGCCTATACAGGCTGTGAGATGTTGTAGGTTGCATCAATTAATGAATAATTGCTGCAGTAAATGATATTAATAAGATAATGTATTAATTTTATACTGTGTGTGTAGTATTTTACTTCAAGCTATCCATTTTTCCAATATCAAGTAAAGTTCAAAGTTAACATTTTGTCTATATGTTGAAATATTAATAAATTTGTACGTTTATTGACCAGTCATTTATATTTCAGGTATCTACGTTATGTTTAAAGGTTATTGTAAAGTTCACTGGACTACGAGAGAATCTCATAGGGTTAATGGCAGAACTGTTACTCGGACAAAAAGCCATGACTCATATGAGGAATATGTCAATGAAAAAATATATCTAGTTGGGTCTGAATCAGGTATATTTATAGCACATATATTTATTTTTTAATACTAGCCCGTTGGCGCAGTTTGTAGTGACCCTGCTTTCTGCTCCGAGGGTTGTGGGTTCGATTCCCACCCCGAGTCTGGGTGTAATATAAATATTTATTTATATATTTATATATGTATTATTTATAAGTATGTTTATCGAAAAAAAAAAAAAATGTAGCTATATACCAGTCGGCTGTTACCTATAACACAAGCATTAAGTTGCTTACTTTAGGAACAGACGACCGTGTGTGTGTTGTGTAGATATTTATTTATATTTATTTTAATACAACTAGGGTGGCAAACAAGTATACAGCCCACTTGAAGGTAAGTGGTTAAAGTAGCTTTTGGGACACCTGTAACACCAAAAGCATTGTAAGCACGTTGTTAACCCTACCCCTGACCCTCCCCAAAATCTTTGGCCACCTCACTCACCATAAGTACACACAAGTAATGTTACTTGAGATTAATCGAGAGTGAATCTCAAGTTTCCGAATAACTACAATTCTTAATTAAAGTGCATCATGATAAATAAAACTTGGTATCAAAATGATAACAAAGATACACATTACTAAAATTATTTATAAACGGTATTTTTACCGTGTTTCTTATTTTAACTTTGCGGAGCTCGATATCAGAGCCTCGTGAACAAGATGTTCTTAAATAATATTAAAATATATGTATAGAAATAAATATCCCTTATAAAAAAAATTTAGTAATAAAAATAACCATGTTAATTTAAAGTCTTATAAAGATACATAATTACATGCAATGGCAACAGAGTGAAAAAAAATCAAATTATCAGTCAGTGTATCTAGAAATTTGATATCAATAGATTTTATTATAAATTAAATGAAATATTTTTCTTGGTGTATAGTCTGTCTCCTCTGTTTATCTAACATAATACATACTTTTATAGATTTCTATTCTGTATATTAGCCTTTTTGTATTTTACTAAAATGGACATGTTTTTTAATGTTATTACTATACTCCTTTCATTATTGATAAAATGTTATACTGAGATTTGTAATTTGGTATTTTCAGGAGAGCATCACATTCAACCCGGCAATTATGACTATCCTTTTACATTCAGAGTACCTGATAATTGTCCATCGTCATTTGAAGGAGTTTTTGGTCGTATAAGATACAAGGTCAAAGCAGTTGTAGACAGAGCATTTAAGTTTGATCAAGAGAAGAAGGTCGCTATCCGTGTGTGGGTTCCATTGGATCTAAATATGAATCCTGATTGTACAGTTAGTACTTATTTACTTTCTTTAACAATTTATTTACAAAATACTGTATTATTTTATACAACAACTAGCTGTGTCCACAACTTCGTCCGCATGAAATTTAACAAAAAGTTATTGTTCAGTTTGTAGAGTTATAAAATAAATAAATTTCTAAAATAAAAGTAGCCTAAGTTACCCCTTACTACATCAGCTATGTACCAGTGAAAGTCCCGTCAAAATCGGTCCAGCCGTTTCAGAAATTAGCCGGAACCAACAGACAGACAGACAGACAAAAATTGTAAAAAATGTTATTTTGGTATATGTACCGTGTATACATTCATATGTATTGAGTAAAAAGCAGTTATTTTAATATTACAAACTGACACTTCTATTTTATTTATTTGTATAGACTAGCTGATCTATATCTTAAGTTGGACAAAGTTAACGATCAGTTTACATATCTGTACAATTTTCATTAAAATCAGTCCAGCAGTTTTGGAGATTAGCCCACCCAAACATTGTGACATGAGATTTTTATAACTAGATATCGATAAAAATATTTGTTATTTGTATGCCTAAAGAGTATAATTATGTGGTTTTCTTGTTTTTTTATCTAAGCTGTCCTTACCTACTGTCTACTATCCTTACTGTCCTTTTAATCTACAAAAAAATATGCTTTAATAATATTACAATAGAAAAAAAACCAATATACTATATACAGATATATTTAATATAAAGCATGTTTCATACATGTGCAAATATATTATTAGTTATCACTTATTAAGTACACACTTAAATCTTCCCATGAATCAAATAATCTCTTCCATATTAGCAAAGAACTATAAGACATTAATAATTATTATATTTTTGATCACCAGGAATCAATAGAAATTAATTTCGACTCGAACTACTACCGTTGCTGCTTTAGTTCAGGATCAACGAACACAGTTGTGAATGTACCCATGTCAGGATTCTGCCCCGGTCAGAAGATACCAATCGAAGTCACCTGCACAAATAAGGGGACAGTGAAAGTTGGTCATGTTAAATTTCGCATTAAACGGGTGAGCAATCTATTTCAATAAAAATAAATCATCGAAATGCATGTATGAATTATATCACAATTAAATAAGTGCAGGTAAGCTTAGGCGTACTTGAGGGCAGTAGCCCTCAGTAGTGCTGTGTTCCTGTAGTGAGGAAGGGTTGGGGTCGGGATAGGGTCTACCCTTGACCCTACCCATGAGCTTTGGCTCACTTACCATAAACAAAACTACTTAAGAGCAGTGTTTTTAGGTTTGATATTCTGTAAGTTCGAGGTACTTCCACAGTTGGGCTGCTCCAAATTTTGAGTAGGATATTTCATGCTGTGCCATCGCTCAATAAATATAAAAAATATATCACAATTACTTTACTATATTTATTTTTAGATTATGTACACGCTGTACATAGGTAACATTGTCTTGTATCTTATATGACCAAAACCCGATTTTGATGAAATACAGTATCAGGTCTACACCACTCCATCATAGCATACCACTGCGCTCAAGCTGGTACTAAGAAATCATCATCATTTCAGCCTAATGCAGTCCACTGCTGGATATAGGCCTCCATAAGTTCGCGCCAAAAATGGCGTGAACTCATGTGTTTTGCCTATAGTCACCATGCTGGGCAGGGGGGTTTGTGACCACAGGGCTGGCTTTGTCGCATCGAAGACGCTCCTGCCCGACTTCGGCCTGTGTATTTCAAAGCTATTGGATGCCAGTTGGATGGTTATCCTGCCATCGGTCGGCTTTTTAAGTTCCAAGGTGGTAGCGGAACTGTGTTATCCCTTAGTCTATCTAGGTACTAAGAAATACCTCAAGAGAATTATGGTATTTATTAACCGACTTCCAAAAAAGGAGGAGGTTCTCAATTCGACTGTTTTTTTTTTTATGTATGTTACATCAGAACTTTTGACTGGGTGGAGCGATTTCGACAAATTTTCTTTTAATCGAAAGGTGGTGTGTGCCAATTGGTCCCATTTAAATTTATTTGAGATCTAACAACTACTTTTTGAGCTATATCTAATAATGCGTTTTTACTTGACGCTTTTTTCGTCGACCTACGTTGTATTATACCGCATAACTTTCTACTGGATGTACCGATTTTGATAATTCTTTTTTTGTTGGAAAGGAGATATCCCAAGATTAGTACCATGATAAGGAAACCAGGATCTGATGATGGGATCCCAGAGAAATTGATGGAAATTCTTGAAAATCCGCAATAACTTTTTACTGGGTGTACCGATTTTGATAATTCTTTTTTTGTTGGAAAGAAGGATATCCTTAGTTTAGTACCATGATAAGGAAACCAGGATCTGATGATGGGATCCCGGAGAAATCGAGGGAACTTCTTGAAAATCCGCAATAACTTTTTACTGGGTGTACCGATTTTAATAATTTTTAATTTAATCGAAAGCTGATGTTTGTCATGTGGTCACATATAAATTTTATTGAGATCTGATAACTACTTTTTGAGTAATCGTTGATAACGCGCAGTTACTTGACTATTTTTTCGTCGATCTACGTTATATTACTCGTCGATGTAATTGAAGTCGGTTTTTTTTTTGTTTGCGAGCAAACACAATTATTTAAAAAATGTATAATTCTATGTAATTAAACAAATTGCTTTTCGTATCCATTCCATAATATTGTATGATTATTTCATTATAGGAATATAAAACTTTATTTATTATTGTAAACTAAGTATATATTATGTTATATGTAACAATAATTACGTTCTTGATTGCATTACATCTCACACACACGTTAATAGTTTAAACTAGATCTCTTATAATAATTACATTAAAGTTATGTAACATTTTAGCTAGTAGTTTTTATTGCCACACATCATCCCGGCAGACGGTCAGAATCGGATGTCTTAGCGGAGATCAAGAAAGGCCCCATACCAGCCAACACTACTCGCAACTGGTCCCTTGAGATGGAAGTTCCCGCTCTGGATGTTTATAATCTATCTGCAAGCAGCTACATACATTTAAGTTATAAGCTTGAGGTTTGTAAATAAATTTAATTCACAATTCAGGCTGTAACATCCCACTGCTGGGCAAAGGCTTTTCTCAATGTATAAGAAGGATCAGATCTTAATCCATCACACTACTCCACTGCAGGTTTGCAGATATATTACCTTCTATGAGTAACAATCGCTATCAGATGTACATGATAGCAGCCGTGACCAACAGCTTAACATATATAACATATACATAACTTAAACAAGTATTAGTACAAATATCCATCCAAAGTGAGTATCGAACCAGCAAACCGCCGGTGTTTAGGCGCCTACACGGCACAGGCACTATTACATCAGAGTATTTGTCCAATTATATAATTAATAAATAAATGTATGGTTCACCATCATCATTATCACAGGCTATACAGTCCACCGCTGGGCATAGGCCTCCACAAGTCCACGCCAAAAACAACGTGAACTCATGTGTTTTGCCCATAGTCACCACGCTGGGCAGGCGGGTTGGTGACCGCAGTACTGGCTTTGTCGCACCGAAGACGCTGCTGCCCGTCTTCGGCCTGTGTACGAACCAAGTCGTACATTTGCGAATCAGCGATTTTATTAAATAAATTGGTTGTCAATATAATAATTATTCAGTACGTTTCGATCTATCAAGGCGATCGCGCGTGCTCGCACACCGGGTCATTTGATCATCATCAAGGATCAATAAATTAATTAATTAATTAATTTTGATTCGGGTTTATTTCATATTAACAAGAAAAAGTGTGTAGAGTCAAACAAGGACGCTACATCCTTTTATGGTCCTTCGAGCTTTTATGGTCCTTCGAGAAAAAACTGACATTCTGTGGACATTAGATTAAAGACTATTTTTTATCGAAGAATTTTTAGCATATCAATTTAAGTAAACATGGAAGATCTTCTATCAACACAGCAGCAGTTGGTTGGAGCTATTGAGCAGCTCTACAGCAATTTTAAGAAAGACGGGCCGGAACGCAAGACCGGTGATTACATCAGGAGGAGAGTTGAAACGCTAGATAAGTATTGGGAGGAATTTCAAAACAACCACCTTAAATTATGTGGCTATAGTGACAAGTCACATGATTATTTTGTGACCGAGCAATTCGACACAACTAGGGAGCGCTACGAGCATGTTAGGTCCGTCATCGTGAATTATCAACCACGTGACGCCAAACCGGGCACTCCGCTGCTGCGGCCAGCGACTGCACTGGCTGGCGCCGGGCCGCCGCAGCCGCCCACGCGCGCCTCGGCGACGGCAGCGAGGACGGACAGCGCGCACGAGTCTGAAGCACATCAGGTAACTTTCAGGGCACAGGGCGTCAATAGCAGGACCGATGAGTTGCTAAGAAAGCAAGCGAGCAACTTCAGGGCGCTTCAGAGAAAGGTAGCTAGTATTAACTTAGATACGGAGTTAGATAAATGGGAGTTTGACGATTTATTAAAAACGTTACAATCCCGGTGGTCGGCTATAGATACTTTACATCTTGAAATAGATAGTGAACTAGAGGGGAAAAATCAGGAATACGATGCGGCTTTCTATCACTATGAAAGATTGTACGAAGACATGAAAAGGGCTATTAATAGGAAAATGAGGTCTATGTGTCATAGGGAGAAATCAACTCCGCAGATGGAATTGCCTATTTTTAGCGGAAGCTTCCAGCAGTGGACATCGTTCAAGGATCTTTTCACTGAAACTATCCACACAAACGCATCTCTATCATACGCGCAAAAGATGCAGTTTTTAAAGGGTAAGCTCCGAGGAGAAGCCGAGCGTTTAGTTCAACATTTACAAATAAGCTCAGACAATTACGTTACCTGCTGGGAGATACTAAATAATAGATATAACAATAAAAAGCTTATTTTTACGTCACACATCAATACTTTGATGAATATTTCAGTGTCGCAACAACCGTCGTTCGGACATATCAAGAAAATCCACGATACGTCACTGGAGTCGCTAAATGCTATAAAAAACCTGGGTGTAGACATAAGTTCATGGGACCCTTTACTAGTACATATTTTAAGCCAAAAACTAGATGCCGATACTTACAACGAATACATATCATCGTTAAAGCAACCAAAGGAATTACCTATTTTAAAAGATTTTTTAAATTATCTAGAAACGAAATTTACGGCTCTTGAGACTTCACGGAAAAAGCAAGAAAACCCGACAGCGAAGTCTAGTTTCAAAAATACATATTATAATAATTCACCAACAGAAAATCGCTTAAATTACAAGAAACCCACCTACTTTACACAATCAAAGGTTTCAAGTAACAGAGTTCAAAAACCTGCACATACGGCAAAATTACCGTGTCACTTTTGTTCAAATCGCGAACATGGCTTATATTATTGCACAAAGTTTCTAGAGTTGCCTAATCATATGAAACGAAAATTTATTATAGACAAAAATTTATGCAAAAATTGTCTTTATGATCACGAAGGCAAAAATTGTTATTCTGAATCGCGTTGTCGAGAATGCGATGGTAATCATAATACAATTTTGCATGACGTATTTTGCAATAAACTATATACGTCGAAAAATACAGAGTCGATGATTTCGAAATCGGACGTGGGTAATACACATGTTTCGGTAAATTGCAAAGACCCTGAAATCCTGTTGGCAACAGCCATGGTACAGGTTCAAGCTCGGGACGGTACATACCATAACATTCGAGCCTTACTAGATCAGGGGTCTGAGACTACTCTCATATCAGAGAGAATAGCTCACATTTTAGGTTTACCACGCAAACATTGCAAGGGAACTATAACTGGAATAGGTGAAAAGGAGAGCAATTGTAAGGGGATTATTAAAATCAAGTGTAGGTCTAATCAAGAAGACTTTTCTTTCGAAACAGATGCGTATATCATGAGAACTTTAATAAAGAATCTGCCCTCCTACAGCTTTCCTAAACCAGAGTGGCCTGCATTAGAAAATTTGCCTTTAGCGGATCCTTACTTCAATATGAGAAGACCGGTAGACCTTTTACTTGGAGTAGATGTTTTTAGTAACTTACTATTAGACGGAATTTATAAGGCGGGGCCCACTCTACCGATGGCTCAAAAAACGCGTTTAGGTTGGATTTTGAGTGGCTGCGTAAAAAAGAGTTTTAAATGTAACATAATTGTACATAACATCGACGATATCTGTCAATTTTGGCAATCAGAAAATATCTCAGAGCCATCTACTATATCACTTGCTGACCAGCAGGTCATTGATTTTTATAATACAACTACTATACGTCAGTCGGATGGCAAGTATCAAGTGCGCCTCCCCCTTAAAAATGAAATAGAAAATAAATTAGGCCAGTCAAAATCAAAGGCCATGGCACAGTTTAAACAGTTAGAAAGAAAGTTTGTTAAAAATATTAATATAGCACGAGAGTATAAATTATTTATAAACGAATACAAGCAATTAGGTCACATGATACACTCAAATAATTCCGATTCATCCGGTTTTTACCTACCGCACCATTGTGTTATTCGAGATGAATCAACCACAACTAAGTTACGGGTGGTTTTTAATGCTTCCGCGCCTTCCACTTCCGGTTTGAGCTTAAATGACTTGATGGAAAGAGGTCCTAATTTACAACAAGATCTACAGAGTCTTCTTATCAAGTGGAGACAATTTAGATATGGGTTTACTGCGGATATTGAAAAAATGTTTAGAATGGTTTGGTTACATCCAGATGACCAAAACTATCAAAAGATTATTTGGAGAGAATCGCCGTTAGATAAAATGAATATTTTTCAATTAAAGACAGTGACATATGGCACCAAGGCTGCGCCGTTTCTGGCGATGATGACACTTCGACGTTTAGCTCAAAATGAGAGACAGAATTATCAAGAAAGTTCCGCGCTGAAAGTTATTGAATCATCATTTTACATGGACGATTTAGTCTACGGATGTCATTCTATCGAATCAGCAAAGCGTTTAATAAACGACATTATTTCGATTTTAAAGTCAGGGGGGTTTAATTTACGAAAATGGAAGGCCAATAATCAAGATATACTCCCAAATAACTATAATAATACAGAACAAATCAATTATGACTTTAAAAACACCGAGTCATCAAAAACGTTAGGACTTAGTTGGGACCCACAGCAAGATCAATTTACATTTACCTCAAAATTAGACTTCATGACGAAAAACCCTACAAAACGTATTTTACTTTCAAATATATCAAAATTATTTGACCCACTGGGCTGGCTATCTCCAATTTCAACTAAAATAAAACTATTATTTCAACAAGTATGGCAATTGCAATTAAAATGGGATGAACCTTTACCGGAAAATATATTGAAAGAGTGGGAAAGTATGAAAATTGACTTAGAAAATATAAATAAATTTTATATACCTAGGTGGTTAGGAACAATAAAGAATAATGTCATCGAACTCCACGGATTCTCAGATGCGTCAACAAAATGTTACGCCTGCGTTGTTTACTGCAAGGTAATGACACATGAACAGACATCGGTAACTATGATAGCAGGAAAATCAAGATTAGTTCCTGTAAATAATAAACTTACCTTACCGAAACTTGAGTTATGTGGTGCCTTATTACTCATAAAGTTACTGTCAAAAATAAAAAGTTGCCTTGAGACATACCAAATTAATTACTACTGCTGGGTTGATTCTATGGTAGTTTTAGGATGGATTAACGGTGTACCTGAGCGCTGGAAACCATTTGTGGCAAATAGAGTAAAGCAGATTATCGAAGTGGTACCGCCCAACAGCTGGAATTACGTTAAGTCGGAGGAGAACCCCGCAGACTGTGCTAGCCGTGGTTTAACAGCGTTACAATTAAGAGATCATAAATTATGGTGGAACGGGCCGACTTGGTTAAAAACGCATAAAACTAAAGATCAATTTAATACTAAAATAACATTTTTTACATGTCAAGAAGCCAAAAGAACTAAAAAGATCGTAGCAACAGTAATTCATAATCAATATGAAAATATCATAACATCATTACTTTTTAAATTTAGCTCGTTAAGCAAGATTGCGAGAATATTAGCCTGGGTCTATAGATTTATTAATAATAAACGTGAAACCAAGAAATACTTAACGTTAAGTGAAATAAAGCAAGCCAATATAAAAATCATTCAACAGTGTCAGCAAGAATATTTTATTCAAGAATTACGTGACATACAGAAAGGAAATAATGTATCATCAAAAAGCAAGATTTGTATGCTCCACCCTATACTTGATGAAGATAAAATTTTAAGAGTGGGGGGACGTCTAAAACACGCAAATATTAACCTAGATATGAAACACCCCATTATCATACCCAAAAATAGTCGTTTATCAGAATTAATTATCAACCAGTGTCATGAACTCACCTATCACGGTGGCGCCAAGCTTACTTCCGGGTTTATTCGACAAAAGTATTGGTTGGTAGGAGGACTCAAAGCCACGAAAAAGCGTATTTTTCAATGTGTAAAGTGCAGAAAGCACACTCCGAGTCAGCACTATCAAATTATGGGCGATTTACCTACAGCAAGGGTCAATCCATCGCGGCCATTCTATCATACAGGGGTAGATTATACAGGTCACGTGTTTGTTAAGGCCAACAAGGGCCGAGGTATTCTAACCACAAAGGGCTACGTGGCTGTATTCGTCTGTATGGTTACTAAAGCTGTACATTTAGAGTTGGTGTCAGATTTAACAACGTCATCATTTTTAGCTGCTTTGCGCCGCATGACTGCTAGACGAGGGGTGCCGAAAAATATGTACAGTGACCAAGGTACTACGTTTATCGGAGCAAACAAGGTCTTACAAGAAGAATACCAACAAATATTAAGTACCTTCCAAAACACAAAATTCATCGATGAAATCACGCGAATGGGGATCAAGTGGCATTTTAATGCCCCTTCTTGGCCGTCAGCAGGTGGTCTATGGGAAGCTGCGGTCAAGAGTCTCAAATATCATATAAAACGAGTGATAGGCGAACAAAGACTTACATTTGAGGAATACTCAACATTACTCTCTCAGCTCGAAGCTTGTATTAATCAAAGACCTTTATGTGCAATGACCGAAGACCCTGACGACTTAAATTGCCTAACACCATCTCATTTTTTAACTAGTGGTCCTCATTTAGCATTTTACAACACCGAAACTGACTTACGTACTCGTTGGCACCTAACGCAAAGATTGTTCGATGATATCTGGAAAAAATGGCGCTTAGAATATCTTACGCAACTATCAGTCCGCAGCAAGTGGAGGCTACCACAAGAGAATATCAAGGTCAACGACATAGTGCTCATTCAAGACGCTAACTTGCCGGCCGGGAGGTGGCTACTCGGCCGCGTCCTGCAGCTACACCCTGGAAACGACGGTTACGTAAGGGTTGTTACCCTAAAAACAAAAAACGGCCTCATGAAACGCCCGGTCGTTAAATTGTCAATATTACCAGTAAATGAACAAAATTCAAATGTAAAACAAGATGACGTTAAGCAAGTATATCACGTTACCAAAACAAGCAAGAAAAATACCTATAGCTTTTCGAAATTGGTGCTTACAATTTTATTTTTTATAATGACATTTATATCAAGATCAGAAGGCTCGTTTAATATTACGCCGCTTAGAAATAATCAAAGTTTGTACTTCGACAAGATAACAAAAATGTCTCTAATCAAAGACGAGTGGCGCTTAGTCGTCTACTACGACATGAATCCCTACTGGGAGGGGTCATTAACATTAAGCAAGTACTTAGATTATTTACAAAACATTTGCAATAGTGAACAAAAGCATTCACAATGTGCAGCGATCATGTTACAATTACATCACGGTTATGAACAATTAAATCATTATAATAATGTTATGATGAATAAGCATACTGTGCGCACGCGACGAGGAATAATAAACGGAGTAGGTAATTTAGCTAACTCTTTATTCGGAATTTTGGATAGTAATTTCGCTGAAAAATATGAGCAAGACATTCAACTCATCAAGCACAATCAAGAGCATCTCGCCGCACTCTGGAAGAACCAGACCTCTATTGTCGAAGCCGAGTTAAATGTATTGAAACGCACTGAGAACGTTATGAACAAGCAACACAAGCTCATCAACCAACGATTAAATCAAGTAGAACAACAATTATACGCCGTCAAAAAGGAAAGCTTTACAAATAACGACTTTATTCTCTCCGCAATAATAGCCAACAACATATTAACTCATCTCAAGGACATACAGAATATCCTACTAGACACTATGACTAACATTTATAACGGCCAGCTCAGCTTACACCTCCTGACACCTGATCAACTACGCCAAGAACTAAACATTATTTCAGCTAAAATATCGAAAGACTTATCACTACCTTTTGAGAACATAAGTTTACCTAATATTTATCATTTATTAAAGGTAAAAGCTAGAATGTCAACAAACTACCTATTATTTGAAACTAAAATACCTCTAGTTCACCGAGATACCTACGAAATTCATAAAATCATCGCCGTACCACGTTTACTAAATAATAATATTATGATTTATATAAAACCCGTATCTAGTTTCCTAGCTATTAATTTACAGAAAGAGGCTCTGTTGCCTATAACTGAAAGTGAGTTAAAATCGTGTCTGCAAGAAGAGTCAGGCACTCTTTTATGTAAGAGCGGGTCTCCGGTGTACACCCTGAAGGACGATGAAAGTCTTTGTGAAAGGGATGCAGCCACCGGAAGATGCAGAATTTATGAGGAACCGTGCCAATCACAGTGGCATGAATTAAATCAAGTGAATACTTACTTTTATTTTTATTGTAAACAACAGAACGTAAAAATACTATGCGACGATCAAGTTTCATCGTTACCGTTATTGTATTCTGGCTTATTGACAATAAATGACGGATGTATACTGAAGTTCAAGGACTTTACTGTGTATAGTCATAAACAAGAAATGAGTACTTTGCACTTCAAAGCCGAAATTATTGCTCCAAAGTTATCTCCGATAAACTACTTTTTTAATATATCGGTTCCAACCCTCGGCACTACTAACGCAAGCGACAAAGACGACGTCAGCGAGCATTCGAAGCGGCTAATTCAGCTGCAGGAGCAAATCGAAGAGATGAAGCAGACTGTTCCGTTGTATGACAGCATTAGCAGCCACGACATTCATCATTATACGGCAACCTACATCATCGTTGCCGTGGCTACCGTCGGGATAGCTATTTGGGGATCGCGCAAGATCCTCCGCAGGCGGTCGGCGCGCACGGAGCGGCCGACGCTGGCCACCCCGCGGCCGGCGGCAGCTCGGCGGCGGCCGCCCTCCTCCACAACGGTTATTGACCAACAGTGTGTGTGTGGTGCGAGTAATAAGTGCGTTCCGTGCAAACATTCTAATGTAGATAAGAAAAACAAATTTACGTCACCGACCTTCCGCTCGGTTTATGTAATCGGTGACGATAGTGTTAAATTTAATTCTATTTAGATAATTAGTTTTTATTTTCTTACTAACAAGTGTAGGTTAAGAACCAATTGGAATCACCTTGTATCATCATCTCATCACTACTAACTTTTCGGTGTGGGAGCATGTACGAACCAAGTCGTACATTTGCGAATCAGCGATTTTATTAAATAAATTGGTTGTCAATATAATAATTATTCAGTACGTTTCGATCTATCAAGGCGATCGCGCGTGCTCGCACACCGGGTCATTTGATCATCATCAAGGATCAATAAATTAATTAATTAATTAATTTTGATTCGGGTTTATTTCATATTAACAAGAAAAAGTGTGTAGAGTCAAACAAGGACGCTACAGCCTGTGTATTTCAAAGCCAGCAGTTGGATGATTATAACACCACCGGTCGGCTTTTTAAGTTCCAAGGTGGTAGCGGAACCGTGTTATCCCTCAGTCGCCTCTTACGACACCCACGGGAAGAGAGGGAGTGGCCATATTCTTTAGTACCGTAGCCACACAGTACATGTATGGTTAGGATTAATAAATATTAGACTTAATGTGAGATAAGCTTTTTAAGAATTTGAATACTGTTTTTAAAGAGTGAATATCTCACACTCTCTTTTGTCTGTATTGATGTAGGTAGAGGACTAACAATGAAATGTTCTACACTTCACACTTTCTAAAATGTCTCCAAAATTTTATTAAAGTTGGATTCTCGACCGTATCAAACAATTTTTTTTTTTTGGCATTGACTCCATCCTACATGACCTTATTGAAATTATTTGTATCTAACTTACACAGCAAAAATCATACAACAACCAATTTAATTGAATTTTCTCATCTCTCTCAAAAAGATGTCCTTTTGTATAGAAATTATTTGCTCATATTTCAGGTTGTGGTATCTCCCAGTGGATGTCACCGTGACTCTGAAGAGTCAAAGACGATATTACTTGGAACAGTTCCTTTAGTGGGCTACCAGGATACTATACCTAATCCATTACAGGACCAAATGCCTCAACATAGTGACAATGTACCCCATGCCAATGCTCCTTATTCAGATAATCCACCTCCTTATCCTGGAAATAATCTTCCTTACCCTGGTGGTCAAAATGTTATACCCGATAAAGAGGGATCAGGGCAAGGAACAGTAGGTGTAATTGGCTTTACAATTCCGGGTGCCAATGTGAACAATGCGCCTTTTACAGGACCCAATTCAGTTCCTACAGGCTCGGTAAGTATAAAAAATGAAACACAAAATAAAAATAAAAATTTGCATCTGAGATTTTTTAGTTTACTGAGTCATGTTCTTTGTTGTAATATTTTAATGTTTTAATTTAGGATCACTAATTTATGATTTTGTTACATATTTTTATTATTTATTAATATTTTTTTAGCCTGTCTCTGGTAATCCCTACAGCGCTGCAAGCGCACCACTGCTTGAAATGGTGGACACTGAAAAAAGTAAGTACATTTATATTGCATATAAATGTTTATTTATTTATTACCTTTAAAAAAAGGAACAAAAATACCAGAAGGAAATTAAATAAGAATCTGCATATTACCAGTAAAACAACCATAAAATAATTAATGTTTTTCTTAAATAGAATGATGTCTAATTACAGAGAATGAAAAAGAGTGAGATATTCTGAAGTGGTACTTTTTACATGAACATGGATCTGAATAAAAATTAATGGACAAACAAAATTTCAAAGATATATTTTTTTAAAGTTCAAGCAAGTAATTAGCGGTAGGTTAGTAATTTGTAATCTGAAAGATATGTATGATATAATCATCGATGTTTCACGTTGTCTTTATGTGCCTTCTATATAGGGTATGAAATATGAGAGATGTGACTTATTTGAGATACAAGTGTCAACCCACTTAGATATTTACTCTATGTAAGCTTAAATACTGAAGCCAGGTCAGGAACCAGGCTTAGTAAACGCTTTATTGGAACTATTGTATGTCTGTTCCTATGTACTTAAATGCAAATTAGGTTAAGTCGATTCAATATACTACTAGTATACACTTTATCGACAAATAAGATTAGTAGCTCACACGGCTGCATTTCATGCATTTATACTGCTATGCTTATATTACTTTGTCAAAGAATTTTTTAATATTGTTACTTAATATACCAATATAATTTTGATATACTACAATTTATTAGTCGATATGCATTTTTAGATTTTTTAAGCTTTTTGTGGTGCCTTGTGCTTTAAGCGCAATATATATATATATAATATTATATTTGTGTACAAGTAAATGTAAGTATAGGAAACAAATCTCTTTTTAAAAGTGTTAAACATGACATAACATAGTTTCTATAATATATAAACAATATTTTTTATCCAAGAAGAATTTTATTGTTATGGAATATTTTATTGTTATGGAATTTTACACTTGTTTTGTGGTGCCATGTTATTGTGGAGATTTATGATATATTTTTTGTGTACAATTTTTTATGTCATTCTACATAAGTGCCTCTTATTTTATGAACTTTATTATATTCTTATAAAGATATATAATAATAAGGGAGATGAATATAATTCATCTATAAAATCTATTCTTGTTACGATTACCTCAAAGGTTTACTGTCGCATTTTACTATGTTTAAGATCATGTTAAATAAAACTTGTACTAATTTTTTATTATTCAATGTTACTGTAGTAATTTTGTGTTTATTGTATTAAATGTTTTTCGTAAAAAATGCCTTTTTATTTAACACAAAAATACCAAAAACAAAAAGTTTAACCACTTGCTATAGACCATATAACAAAAAAGAATTAGCGAAATCGGTCCAGCCGTTCACGCGTGATGGCGTGACCAAGGGAAAGAGGGATTCATTTACATAAATATAAAAAAACAAACAAACAAAAAATATAGTGTAAAGACAACAGATTAGTACTGCTCGATGAGGCAGAGGTACCCATATATGTATAATAACGACACGTCCCAGATTACAGGAAAATATATGGCAGCATATATCGGCACGGGCGGTTTTGTAGGCAAGGTTGAGGCTACGGGGCGAGAAAACACATCACTAAAATTTTTAACACCTGTGAGAGACCCGGTTTTGGTGGTTGCCAAGTGCACGAGAGTAACGCTGGATGAGGGTTGCTCGAGATGGCAAAATCCATTTATGGGGATCTTGATATCGACGCGGGCCTCGTGGGCTGGCAATTGTCGAAGCTGCAGTGGATAAATGGGGTACTTGGGTGCGGGAAAACGACACACAGTCAAAAACTTCTATGAGAATGTAGAAATAGTAGTTACCACGACGGTCGACGCTGCCAAAGATCTTAGAGTCACAAAATGTAACCGTTTAAACCGTTAAACGGTTATATTTTGTGACTTGTAAAAAGGTTACACTTTGTGTCATCCACCGGGACGATGCTCTTATAAACCATTTTGGAGCTATAGTAACGGCGGCACGGCTTTCGCGGGCAAACAAAGTTGTTCTCATCGGAGATTCAATCAGTTGCCTATTCCTGTATATATGTTACCGGCCAAACCCGATTTCAGGACAAAGTAGTTTTGCCTAGGCTAAACTAGTTCTTCCTATACGTGTTAGGATTAACTAGTATAACCTAGGCAAAACTAGTTTGTCCTTAACCCGATAGGATAAACCAGTTTAGGCTAGTCCAAACTAATTTGTCCTAAGCCCGATAGGATAGACCAGTTTAGGCCAGGCCAAACTAGTTGATCCTGATATAAATACGCACACTTTAGGATAAACTGGTATGGCCTAGTCTAAACAGTCTAAAAAAAATTTCGGGACAGGATGTTAGCCGAAACATCAAAAAAATATGCCAATATCACAAAAGAAATGATAAGCTTGTATTTATATATGTGTTGTGTCTGTCATCAAAATAAAACAAAGAAGAAAAGAGGATTAGTCTCTAAGCCCATTCTTCATTCGGAAATGAATAGTAGGTGCCAGGTAGATCTGATTGATTTTCAGACACAACCAGATGGAAATTTTAAATTTATTATGGTTTACCAAGACCATCTAACAAAATTTGTTCTGCTTCGCGCCCTACAATGTAAGAGGGCGCAGAGGTGGTTTACCATTTGAATGATATATTTCTAACTATAGGAATGCCGTGCATTCTTCAATCTGATAACGGTAGGGAATTTGTAAATAATGTTATAAGTGAGCTTGCCAGACATAGTCAAAGCCAGGGCTCAGTTGAACGTGCCAATCAAGATATTGAGAATATGATAGGGTCTTGGATGAATGACAACGTTTCAACGAAATGGTCAGAAGGTTTGAGATACGTTCAATTCATGAAAAACCGCGCCTACCATTCAGGGATAAAATAATCACCATACAAGGCATTATTTGGAATAGAACCCAGAGTAGGACTTTCGACTTCCCCTTTGCCGCAAGAAATCATAAATGATATTCAAGATGAAGATGATTTAAGGAAGGTAATAAAAGATGATCGTAATGTTAACCTAACAGAAGATAGAAATGATAACGTTGTCGAAGTTAGTAATCGAGAAAAAGTTTCTTCATCTGAAAATGACATTCATAAAGCTAGAACAACTGCAGGAGAAAATCTTGTGAAACACGCTAAGAAAATGAAAGCTACTTCTGACAAGTCTCATCCACCTGCCAACATTGAAGATAATGTGACTGTACCGATTCCAGATGTTGACAAAGGCAAAGGTGATCTCAGAAACATTATTGGAGTTATTCTTCAGAAAAATGACGAATCAATATTGCAGGTTTTATTTTTTTGTTACTTAATTACTTATCTATCTTTCTGAAGCATTAATGATATTTTAAAGTACCTAATATGTTTTTACTTTATTTTTTCAGATCAGAATTCGGCATTTGCAATCAAACTTTTTTAGAGGTAACAGATGTAAACCAAGGCTCTGAAATATCGTTAAGGACTGCAGCTACGAAACATTCAGTTGGATCAGGCCAAGGTTTTGTGAGGTGCAGCTGCTACAAAAACTGTTCCACAAACAGATGCCAGTGCAAGAAGGCACTCATACTCTGCAATTCTAAGTGCCACCAAAGTAAACCATGTAAAAATAAATAACAATTTTAATAATTGAGATATGATTATTGCTTCTATTAAAAAACACTTATTATTTGTTATAGTATGATTGTTTGTATTACCAATTATCCATATTAACGACGAATCATTATGGTTTTAATAAAAATAATTATTTTTTCAATTACAGAGTATTTTATTCACTTTATTCATTTATTTTGACTTTCTTGATATACTATAATGTTTAGACTAGGCCATACCAGTTTATCCTAAAGTGTGCGTATTTATATCAGGATCAACTAGTTTGGCCTGGCCTAAACTGGTCTATCCTATCGGACTTAGGACAAATTAGTTTGGTCTAGCCTAAACTGGTTTATCCAATCGGGTTAAGGACAAACTAGTTATGCCTAGGTTATACTAGTTAATCCTAACACGTATAGGAAGAACTAGTTTAGCCTAGGCAAAACTAGTTTGTCCTGAAATCGGGTTTGGCCGGTAACATATATAATGTACTCTGTGAGTTGCCTTATATAGATAGAGAAAATCTGTTCGAAATACGGTAGATACTGTAGACCGTATCTGACAATCAACATCTCACGTGAGTTGTCCTGCACATACCGGAGTCCCATGGCGTTGTTTAAGCCATCTGCGAGGTATACGTAAATATGTACTCGTCAAACCCCACCATCCACTCTCTCAGAATGATTGGATACAGTGGCACGGTGATACCAAAACTTCATAATTGTATTTGCTCGCAAACGAAAACAACAACTTCAATGACATCGACGAGTAATACAACGTAGGTCGACAAAAGATTTAGACTACATATTATCATGCTATCACCTACCGGGAACGAGCAGGGAACCTTTATCTCCTCAACGCATTCTATAAAAACGACGCATATTTGAATTTTGTTATTGTAATGTTAATAACCATGCTATATAAGCTAGCTTCACACCATAAAAATCACGCAATATAAGTTACTAAGCCGATAAACATAAATGTATATAAGTAGACAAGACAATTTTAAAGCAGCGCCATCTATGAGATTTTTCTGTAGATATGAAATGTAAAGAGAAAACGGGTGAATGAATGTTATTTTAAAGGGTATAATCGTAAGTATTTTTGGTGCTGTATAGCGTTCACGCAGACGACGTCGCGGGCAGCAGCTAGTATAAAATATTTAGCGACATGCACGGAAGACTAAATAAGCAACAATTTCTTAATGTAGTTATTTTTCTTAGTGCAGTGTATTTTAGCTATATTGGTTCCTATTCAGACCCGCCTTTTTTTAATTTTTTTGCGATTGATGTGATGGTTAAACCGTATTTGTGTTAAAAGATTGTATGGGTCTATAGAATTTTTATGGTGTCACTCGGAGATGAATATATTATTTTTCATTTGAAACCAAGATATCCTCGCAATGTAACTCCTAATTAATTAGATTGGTACCTGAAAAACACTGATATTTGTGGAAAAATGTGATAGCGTCCTTAAGACGACTGGGGTCAAGAGTAAGCCTATTAAAAAACGACTTCTTTATAATATTGTTATAGATATTGAGACAAATTATAACACCAAGATAAATAATATTGATTTATTTAAAAACAACTTAGAATAGTATACGATTACAAATTACATCTTAAAAATAACAGCTTATATTTTCTTTGACATAAACATTCCAGTTAACACCAGGTAGGTATTTATAAAAACGAATTTCTATAATATTTTTTACAAAAACATTCAAAAAATATAAAATATGAAATAATATCTTTCTGTACTCTTATATCGTTATATCAGCAAATAAGACATAAGGACTTCAACGTAAAATCGTTATTTATAAAAATAAGCATTAAATGATTATACAATAAAGTAATAACAAGAATAAAGTTTAAATTTAACTTGTTTTAATATAAAAAGCAATATTTATATAAAATAACTAATCATGCATTACAGATTATTATAAAAAACATTATTATAAAAAATTACTTTTAAAAAATATATAAAAAGCACCTCAATCAATCACTAAGCACCAAGAAGTTTAACTTATCTCTTCCAGTATAATTTTAATATTTCGTCTAAAGTTATATCAGGCAAATTTTTAGGGTTGTAATCTATTAAGACCATCAAGTTATTGGCACAGCCCAAGGCACTTTGACGTTGGGATCCTATGATTAATTATTATTTTCCTAAACTATCGGGATACTAATGTGTGTAAGAGTGAACAAGAGTATTGTATATTAATTATTTGTATAGTCAACTAGAAATGCAGTATTTAATGTCATTGAAGCTGTCAACTTATCACATTATAATGTAATAATATTAGTAAAATTTTCAACTTAAATGTATTAGAACTGAAGAGATATTTATGTGCAAAAGTTAGTAAAAGTTAATATAAAATTATAAGTTGATGCAAAAGAACATCTTTATAAAGTATGTAGTTATGGAAGTTATGGCACAGTTTAAAAGGCTCAACAGACTAGACTTGCCGTTGATCAAGATTTGTTGAGTGAAGTAATCTAGTTAACTTCTAAAGTTAATTATTAAGTAGATGAGATTAATTGGACGTTTGTAGTTCTGAATTATTAAGTTTATAGAAATTATTGATGTAAGTACAAAACATACATTAAAACGAATGGTAACAATACCTTAGAATTTGTAAAAATAAAAACATCTATAAAATCCTTTAAAAAATTAAAATATTTGCACAAATATTTTATGAGAAGTGTGACTTAACAATTTATTCATCAGTGATTTAAACAATTTATAAACATCGTCAGTCATTAGATTCCAATTTTTTTATTCGCTTTACATGTTCTTCATATAGTATATAATGTTATTTGTGCAAGCAAAAATCAAAATTGGTTAGTTTTCTGAATTGTGCTCCCCAAACTTAACTAAATTATCTTTACATCTAAAGTGGAGGTATTACTGTTAGTACAGATGCCAAATTCTTAACGAGAATAAAGAAAAATAAGTGCTTATTAGAAATATATATTTCCAAGTTAAGAAGGTGTGGCGGGAGGGGCTGAAGGGGCGGGCGAGCTTCTGGTCATTGAGTACGGAGGTGGAGGACTCTGGGGTACAGATGGGTAGGGGCTTTGGATCTGGGAGAAGCCATATGATACATTTGTACCCTGGGGTAATAGAGAGAAACCTGGCATCGGCATCGAAACATTTTGATTCGCTTGAGAACTAAGATTAGACTCGAACGATCCTGCAAGGTTACTCTTAGAGCCATGAGTACTGTTGTTTGGGTAAGGATAGCCAGATACCGGGCCGGGCGATACTTGTAAGTTTTGCACATTTGGAGCAACGAATGATTGGTTATATGACTGGTTGGGGTCCGGTTTGGGTATAGGTCCGTTTGGAAGTTTATCAGCCATGGGATGGGTTTGTTTCACGTCTAAGTCACTGTCTATGGGCACCAGTCCCATACACATTTCTGCTTCATCGCACATATCATCATTACATCCCGATACGCTTACTATAACCTGAAATCAAAATTAAAGTATTAATTTTGCTATACGGTTTTACAATTAGACATTTATCAGATGTTTTACACAACTAAGAACCCATTATGTGCCTCAAATACTGTTTCTATATGACTAATGTTGGGGTGTAGGGCAGGGAGTGAGTAGGCTTAAGGGTGCGGCGATAAGCTGGCTTGCCCCTGTCAAGTCTGTCATACGCGTCCACGTCGCCCTCAGCTCGCCGACGTACGGGCTTGGGGGCGAACCCATTCCTGGGGCGTCAGCTCCTCTGGAGTGGGTCGCACAGCCTGGAAATGCAGCAGTCATAACGGGCGCCGCAACTACCATCTACCCCGGACTGCTGTAGCCAAGTATGACAGGCCATCTGCCGGGTATAGTAGGTGACCCGGTAGATCAACTACAATTGCCTACCTGCGTGTGTCCTGCGCAGTTGATCGCCGTACGCAGGGATGAAGGAGTCCTGGGGGGCTGAGTCGAACGGGGTCTGGGTTCGTTACCGCGGGAGACAACACGCCCTCTTTGGTCCGGATTTCAGGCTAAACGGTAGCCCCGTAGCTAGCCACTGCGGGGAAATGGACATGCGTAACTGCACGGATGAGCCGGGTGCTTTACGCTGGCGAGATGGGGTGGGGTCCTCTGGGAGGACGCGGAGACCGGCCATGCTGACGGGGCAAGGGTGTTCGGAACCACTGGGGGCCGTGGGATCGCGGTCACCAGCCTGGCCCGATGTCGCGTTTGGAATCCAACCTACCACATCTATATCTACTGCGTAGCCCCGGTGTCGATACGGCATCCCCAACGTTGCGGGCTCCATGGAGGGTAGGGAGCGCAGTGGATGAAATTTCTTTCTTATTAAACATGGACAACAATAGATCCAAACCCTCACAGGGACCTGAAGGGAAACCGGATGGTACCTCACTGGTGGCGGGTACCGCGAATGCGGGGCCGTCTACCAAACACCCATTACGGGTCCAACAAACACAACAGGGGTGCGGCACCATGAAGTTGGGACAGCCCTCTTTCACTAGCGGAGGCAAGGCAGCGAAGTCGACCTTGACCTCAGTAAACACACACACACGCGGGGGTGGTGCCGCCAAGGTGGCGCCACCACACACAAAGCGCAGGTCCGTGGGTGGCCGAGGGGAAACCGGGAAACCGGAGGAACCGAGGCCGTCCACGTCGACGGCGCCTTCAACAGGCGCTATCCTCGACGCCGACAGGGCACTGGGGCAACCCGGAGCCCGGTCGGCAGGAGAGGTGGCTGCCCTAAAACGCTTTGACGAGGCGTGGACCCTGGTCGACCGCCGACAAGCCAAGGGGAAACCCGGCAAGTCGGCGGGACGCGCAGGGGGTACAGGGTCCTCCCAACCAGGGAGTGAACCTAAGCCCCGGCGCATGAACAGGAAGCTACGCCAACGTCAGAGGAGGCGTGCATCGGAGGCGGGAGCCCCCAAGCGCGATATAACAACCCAAGCCGAAGAACCCAAAACCAAGGGGTCCGTCAAGTTCGCGAAGGGCGCGGCAGGTGGCCAGGGTAACCAGGCAACCGGTCGCGCCCAACGCGGCAAGGCGCAGGCGAAGGGTAAAGCGGGCAATGGATGTGCATCCCAGGTACCGGCTAAAAGGGCTCGCCTCGACGACTCTCAGTCGCCGAGGGGTGGTCCCAAAAAGCCGAGGCTGGCTGATGGTACCCATGTCCCCTACTCAGCGGCAGTGCAGTCGGACTTACTGGTTGCGGTGACAACTGTGACCGGAGAGCACCTGACTGCACAGGCCGCACAAGAAGTACAGGTCCTTCTACAAGAGCGCCTTCTCAAGGATCTTGTAGAAGCAACCGATGATGAACCGGTGAACCCTGTTTTTCAGGGTAAACCGATATACGCCGACGGAGCTCTGAAACTGTGGTGTGAGAACCGCGAAACCGTGGGGTACCTCACACGTATAGTTTCGGAGCTCGCCCTGCCCACGGGCACCAAATTAATGGTCAAACGGCAGTGCGACCTTGTCAGGCTGGTCCGCTGCGGCGTCCTCCTTCCGGGTGAACAACCGGACATCTGGAAGGTGGGACGCGCGCTGCGGCTCCAGAATGTGTGGGCCAAGATAGACAGCTGGATCCTCCATAAGGTTGACAGACAGGACGGTAATACGTTCCTGATCTTCAGCGCTCCTGAGGACGTGGTGCAGACCCTGGTGGAACGTGAGCGCCGACTCTGCTATTTGCTGGGGTCGGTGTACGTGAAGTTCCAGGGTCCTAAAGGTAAATTTACCGAGCACCTGCCAACGGAGCATGACGACCTCATGGAGGATCAAAACAGCGGAGAACAGGCGAAGGGTGAAGGGTCGGGAGCAATCCCGGCTATCCCCGAGCCACCCCCTGTGAGGCGGTCGAGCCCCAAACCCCAGACCGAAGAGGCAGTGGTCGTGGAGGAGCTGCTTCTGGAGTCGGAGGAGGGGGCTTGTCTGGCAAGCCTGGACAACCTGGCCATAGGGGAGACAGTGATGGAGGAGGCAGGGATGCTGTCTGACGATGGCTTACCCAGCTCACCCATCCTGTAAAGTCCTCCAAGCAAACCTCCACCATAGCATGACAGCAACGGCCCAAATGCGAAAATGGTTGGAGGTTAACACAACAGCCATTGCACTGATCCAGGAGCCGTGGGTCAGGAATGGCACTGTGTGCGGACTCCGGAACTCTGGAGGTAAGCTAATTACACATACAGGCTCGGAAAACAGCAGGGCCTGTATTTACATCACCAACAATATACAGGCGCAAACATTAACGAGATTCTGTTCTAGAGATGTGTGCGCCATACAGCTGCATTGTACGCAAGACCACAGCCTGCCGGAGATGGTGATCGCGTCGGCCTACATGCCGGAGGCTGATGCGCCACCGCCGCACGACATGGCACGGCTGATAACATACTGCGAAGAGGCCAGGCTGCAACTAATTATAGGCACTGACTCCAACGCACATCACACCCTATGGGGAATGAAAACAACAAACGAAAGAGGTAAGCTCTTAGTTGAATATCTGATGACGACAAACCTACAGATCATGAATGTGGGCTCTGAACCCACTTTCGTGAACAGACGTAGCAGGACAATCATCGACCTAACTCTTGCCACAGAAGCGGCCTCCGAGACCATCTCCAACTGGCACGTATCCGATGAGGCATCGTGCTCAGATCACAGATGGATACGCTTCGATGTGCAGGTAAATACAGTTCCAGCAACCCCTAGGCGTAACCCACGCAAAACTGACCGCGTGCACTACGCTGAGAGACTGGAGCAGCTGCTCAGTGAGCAGGCATGCCCAGACCGGCTTGTGGGAACAGAACATATAGAACAGCAGGTAGATACGTTGACTAGCAACATTATAGACTCCTACCAAACTGCATGTCCCTTATCATTGCCACCGGAGAATAAAGTAATCTGGTGGGGGCCTGAACTGGAAAGACTCAGGAAAAAGGTAAGGCGACTTCTAAACAGAGCAATGAATACATGCGCCGATCTGGACTGGGATAGGTATAAGAAAGCCAAGTCCAGATACAAGAAACGACTAAGGTACAGAAGCACCGACTCGTGGCGCAAATTCTGCAGCAGCGTGGAAACCTGCGAACAGGCCAATAGGGTAAGGAAGGTCCTAGTAAACCAATCTAGCCAGCTGAAGGGCTCCCTAAGAAAGCCTGACAACACCTTCACGAGCACGCCGGAAGAAGCAGAGTGCATCCTGGTTCAGACACATTTCCCAGGGTGCCACATCATGCAGTCGGTGGACTGGCCCGAGGAGGACGTAGCCCCAACAGAGGAGCATTGGGAATATGCACTCAAGGTAGTAAGCCCATCAAAAGTCAGATGGGCTATCAACAGCTTTGACTCCTTCAAATCCCCAGGGTTGGACGGGGTCTTCCCGGCACTTCTAAAGTGGGGAAGTAACCGACTGATCCAGAGGCTTACCACTGTTTTGGCGGCCTGTTTAGCTCACAGCTACGTGCCGAGGCAGTGGAGGGAGGTAAAGGTAATCTTCATCCCCAAACCGGGAAAAAGTGACTACTCTGAACCCAAATCCCACAGACCTATAAGTCTTACATCTTTTCTGCTGAAGACTCTGGAAAGGTTGTGCGAACGGGATCTGAGAGAAAACGCCCTAGCTACAGTACGCCTACATCCAAACCAACACGCGTACAGCCAAGGTAAATCAACAGAGTCAGCTCTACATGCAGTGGTCAGTAAAATAGAAGAGGCCATTGAAAACAAGGCTATGTGTCTTAGCACCTTCATCGACATAGAAGGAGCCTTTGACAAGACTAACTTCAACAGCATCTCGTCGGCCCTAGTTAAGCACGGGGTACACCCGACGATGATTGACTGGATAGGTAACATGCTCAGAAAAAGAGTCATCAAACTTACATCAACTGAGGCACAACATGCACTGGTAGCCAGAGGATTTCCACAAGGAGGGGTGCTTTCCCCACTACTGTGGAACCTAGTGGTAAACGACCTTATAACCAGACTGAACCAGCACAACTACTTCACGATCGGGTACGCTGATGATATCGCTATTCTAATCAGCGGCAGAGTCAGCAGTACCGTGTGCAATGTCACACAGCAGGCGCTACGAATTGTGGAGAGATGGTGCATAGATAACGAACTCACCGTCAATCCTGGAAAGACGGAACAGGTAATGTTCACTAACAAACGGCAATTGGGGAGCTACAAACCCCCTAGACTGTTCGGTACGGAGCTACAGTTCAGCTCGGAGGTAAAGTATCTAGGAATTATTCTAGATAGCAAACTGAACTGGAGCAAGCATCTCAACAGCAAAATTGACAAGGCTACAATAGCCTTCTGGCAGTGCCGCAGAATGATAGGTAAGAAATGGGGTCTATCCCCAAAAGTCACTCTGTGGCTGTACCAGTCCGTCATCAGGCCAATTATCAGCTACGGTGCTGTGGTTTGGTGGCCGAGAACCAGACTAATCACCGGTGAAGCAAAATTACAACGACTTCAAAGGCTAGCTTGCATGGCGACTACGGGCTGCATGAGGACTACTCCGACAGCCGCCCTGGAAGCCCTACTGAACCTGCCGCCGCTGCACCTGTTTATCCAACAGGAGGCGGGAGCGGCTGCGGTAAGACTCAGGAAGCTAAACCTTTGGAGGAACGTAAAGGTAGCACATACAGGAATACTTGGCGAACTGGCAAACAGGGAACCGCTCGTCGAAGCGGTTACCGACAGGATACCCAAACAGTACGTATTCGACAAAAAATACAGAATACAATTACACGAAGACCCAGGTGAAGGCCTCAACCCTAGAGAGTTAAGAATCTTCACAGACGGGTCGAAAACATCAACAGGTACAGGTTCTGGGGTCTACTCAGAAGACCTGAATATCCACATCTCATCGCCATTAGGAATCCACAACACCGTCTTCTAGGCGGAATGTATGGGAATCATAATGGCAGCAACAGCGATCAAGTCTAGAGAGGTACAGGGTTTTCCAATCCGTATACTTTCCGATAGCAGATCGGTCCTGCAAGCCCTACAGAGCGACATTATGACATCAGGGCTAATATACGAGTGCCATCGAGCTCTGACGAAGGTAAGTGAAACAAACACCATTACCCTTCAATGGATAAAGGGACACAGTGGATCGCGAGGCAATGACGCGGGCGACCGACTGGCGAGGAATGGATCGGAGATGAGGGTCCACGGACCCGAACCCATTCTGCCTCTGCCATTGGGATGGCTGCGCAGCCAGCTGCGACACAACACCAAGGTAATGCACCAAGAATATTGGACAAACCTAACTACCTGCAGGCAGACCAAGGAAGCTCTTCCGACGATCAACCCAGGATTGTCCCGCAAACTTCGCGGTTATGTAAGAGCCCAGCTCCGACTACTGGTCGGGGCGCTTACGGGACATGCCTTGCTTAACAAGCACTTACACAATCTAGGTGTTACAGACAGCCCCCTGTGCAGAGCGTGCCTGGAGGCAGAGGAAACGGCCTCACATATCCTGCTGGAATGCGGTGGTGTGGCGAACTACAGGGCACTACACCTTGGGACACCGAGGTTGCTCCAGGAAGTCGTCGGCAACGTGAAGGGTCTGCTAGGCTTCCTCAAGGAGCTTGGCTGGCACGAATAGTGCCCACCAGCCGATCACGCAAAAAAGGCGCATCAAGACGTCGAGTTGCGGAAAATAGCCCGTGTACAACAACAACAACAACATGACTAATGTTTTGTGAATAGCTAGAAATAGCACGCAGTATACGTGGTTTTAATTGACGCATCTCTCTTCTTACTTGTTATAATGTTACCCAGTATATTACAAATTTAAAATACTAGACAGTAACAAAAAAGTTTTGGAGTTAATCAATAACTTGTAACTTTTTTTTCTGTTGCTAATGGTTTAAAAAAAATAAAAAGTTTAAGGTTAAAATCACCTTGAAGAAGTATCCAACATCAATGATACCGCAGTTGTCCAGGTTCAGTGCTATAAATTTGGGTATTTCGAAGTCAAAATTGTACTCGCGTTCTGTTTTGCTAAGAATCGATCCCGTCACCATCGAAGCTACAATCTCTTCTGGTGGCACCACCGCTGACATCGGTTGCTGGCTCAAATAGCGCATTCTCTGTAAATATTGGGTTTTATATTTTTTTGCATAAAAAATATTCCGTTAAGGTTATTCTTGGGAGACAAAATTTGTAAATTTGAAACGTGCAATCTTAAAAGAGATCTTGCGATTTTTTAAATATCTATTGTAAAATTATTGTAGTTATTATATTGTACTTTTTAGTATTGTAATATCTATTGTAGTGTTCGCGCCCTATAAGTAAATATTTCAAGGCCAAGTATAGTTGTTCGATAGCTGTATATCTGGGAGACCTCGACGCAGGCGCCGCCGTGCGGGGCGCGCACGGTCAGTCGCAGCTGTACACCTAGCTACACGAGTGCTCACCCTCGCCAGCTGGAACTGTATCTGCGAGACCTCGACGCTGGCGGTGTTGTGCGCGCGCACGGCGAGCGGCACGCGCGCGCCGGGGCAGGCGCCGCCGTGCGGGGCGCGCACGGTCAGTCGCAGCTGTACACCTTGCTACACGAGTGCTCACCCTCGCCAGCTGGAACTGTATCTGCGAGACCTCGACGCTGGCGGTGTTGTGCGCGCGCACGGTCAGTCGCAGCTGTACACCTAGCTACACGAGTGCTCACCCTCGCCAGCTGGAACTGTATCTGCGAGACCTCGACGCTGGCGGTGTTGTGCGCGCGCACGGCGAGCGGCACGCGCGCGCCGGGGCAGGCGCCGCCGTGCGGGGCGCGCACGGTCAGTCGCAGCTGTACACCTAGCTACACGAGTGCTCACCCTCGCCAGCTGGAACTGTATCTGCGAGACCTCGACGCTGGCGGTGTTGTGCGCGCGCACGGTCAGTCGCAGCTGTACACCTAGCTACACGAGTGCTCACCCTCGCCAGCTGGAACTGTATCTGCGAGACCTCGACGCTGGCGGTGTTGTGCGCGCGCACGGCGAGCGGCACGCGCGCGCCGGGGCAGGCGCCGCCGTGCGGGGCGCGCACGGTCAGTCGCAGCTGTACACCTAGCTACACGAGTGCTCACCCTCGCCAGCTGGAACTGTATCTGCGAGACCTCGACGCTGGCGGTGTTGTGCGCGCGCACGGTCAGTCGCAGCTGTACACCTAGCTACACGAGTGCTCACCCTCGCCAGCTGGAACTGTATCTGCGAGACCTCGACGCTGGCGGTGTTGTGCGCGCGCACGGCGAGCGGCACGCGCGCGCCGGGGCAGGCGCCGCCGTGCGGGGCGCGCACGGTCAGTCGCAGCTGTACACCTAGCTACACGAGTGCTCACCCTCGCCAGCTGGAACTGTATCTGCGAGACCTCGACGCTGGCGGTGTTGTGCGCGCGCACGGTCAGTCGCAGCTGTACACCTAGCTACACGAGTGCTCACCCTCGCCAGCTGGAACTGTATCTGCGAGACCTCGACGCTGGCGGTGTTGTGCGCGCGCACGGCGAGCGGCACGCGCGCGCCGGGGCAGGCGCCGCCGTGCGGGGCGCGCACGGTCAGTCGCAGCTGTACACCTAGCTACACGAGTGCTCACCCTCGCCAGCTGGAACTGTATCTGCGAGACCTCGACGCTGGCGGTGTTGTGCGCGCGCACGGTCAGTCGCAGCTGTACACCTAGCTACACGAGTGCTCACCCTCGCCAGCTGGAACTGTATCTGCGAGACCTCGACGCTGGCGGTGTTGTGCGCGCGCACGGCGAGCGGCACGCGCGCGCCGGGGCAGGCGCCGCCGTGCGGGGCGCGCACGGTCAGTCGCAGCTGTACACCTAGCTACACGAGTGCTCACCCTCGCCAGCTGGAACTGTATCTGCGAGACCTCGACGCTGGCGGTGTTGTGCGCGCGCACGGCGAGCGGCACGCGCGCGCCGGGGCAGGCGCCGCCGTGCGGGGCGCGCACGGTCAGGCGCAGCGGCCGCGACGCGCACGCGCAGTTGCAGCTGTACACCTCCTCGAACTCCAGCTCTATCGGTCGCTAGGTTACAAAAATTGAATATTAATGTTAGTATCCGACCGAAACAGATATTTCAGCTGTAGCCGAAACCGAAATTTCGACCTTGGTGGAGTTGGACTGGCCGAAACGAAAACTAACGTGACCAATATGACCAACAGGGTACACTGAAGTCTAGTGTATTTCAAAAATCAATTTCACATAAATACAAAAACAACATTCATTTTCATATCATAAATTATTTGTTTTCAATATTCTTAATATAATAATTATTTACTTCTTGTGATCTTAGCCAGCGGCACGTTGGACGGTTGAGTTAGTCGAAAGACACAATATTAAACTAGATTTTTTGGCCGAAACTGGCCAAAACCGAATCCTAAATTTCACTTACAAGACACTTTTAGGACAACCGACAAAGGAAAATTTGCATTTAATATTTATACATAGATATTATATTATATAATGTTATAATACCTTAATTTCCTCAGTATTCAGATCCAAAGGTGCAATAACTTCAATTTCCCTTACAATTTTCTCTTCATCACCAGTCTGATGCACCATATAAGCTATTATATTGTATGTCACACTACCTTTGTCACCTTTGAATGATGACGGACATGTAAATGGAATTTGATATTGAAATGGAAAAGAGTGACTTCCTGGCGGTAGCACTGATACACCTATAACAAAATTGTTAATAATAATAAAAAAACTCTTGCTTAATTGTTGTTGGATCAAAAATTGGATTTTAGTTGAGTGTTGCTTGGGATGGCCTGAATCGTGAGGAGGGTCCTCAGTCTTAACTGGCCTACACCTCAACCGGCCTCCAGATGATTACTATTTTTTTATATTTTTAAATATTTGTTTTTTTTTAATGTGTAAGACAGGATATACATGCAATAAATAATAAGGAAATGCTTCATAATGGACATTCTCCATTGGAGTGAAAATGCTGTAATAGACACAACAAAAATGATTATGACAAGTATTCATGTAACCATGTAGCAACCAGTTATCAGTACTGTGACTATTGCATCTACCATCAAAACGAAAAATATTAAATCAAGGCTGCCTTGTAGTATCAACCATGTAATTTCCGATCCAGTTGCAATGTCGGGATAAAAAGTAGCGTATAAAGTATGTGTTATTCTTAATCTTCAGCTATTTATGTATTTACAACAATCAGTTTAGAAGTTTTTGCAGTAAAGAATACATCCCTACCAAATTGTTTGCATTTAGGTATAATATAACTAGCATGTGGTATAAATAATTTGCAAATGTTGATACATTGCAATTAAGATAACCAAAACGACATATAAAATATCAATGTGCGATATATACTTTATCAAAAAACATATGACCATCAAAAATTTTAATATACATCACTATTGAGAAGCTTGTTTTTTTTTCATTATTTTTAAATAGTAACTACACAATTATTGGTCATATCAACTCAATATAAAAATGTAACTACGATATAAGTGCTACTGGATCTACATATTGATAGTTGAAAATTATCACAGTAGGTTATAGCAGGGGTGTCAAACCCAATTTTGCACAGGGCCATATATTAAATTTAGAATGTGTAGGCAGGCAAGATTCAAATTAAAAAAAAATTTGTGTGCGCATTTTAAAACTTCTGTAGAGGAAAAAAAATCAATCTAAATCATGATTCTTCTTTCTGTGATACATTGCGATCGCGGGCCTTATCATTGATCTCCCTGGTTTATAAAAAATGTTGTTATATAATTTCATCAGCTATGGATTTAAAACAAAACTTAGTTTCTAAATTCATTTCTAATAAAATTAAACTATCATAATGGTTATTACTGATGAAAGAATAAAAATATAAAAGTAAAACAAATGTAAGTAAGTTGTATTAACACTAATTACAAGTCTAATTCGACTATTCTAGGACTCTTATAATTGGAGCTGGCGATAAATATAAAAATTTGTTTCTAGTATTGTATATATGTCATTGTATTAAAAACAAATTATTGGTAAAGACAAATAATAGAGTCACCTAAGTTCCAAATTTTCTCTTTTACAGGACAGAAGACATTAATTATCGAGTTATTGGCACATATACTGGCTGTATTAAAAGCAGATTCAAACAAAACTATGGAATATTTCATAAGAAACATGATTATTAAGTTAGTATATAAGAAAGCATACCACTTCCACCAACAAGGCATTGTGAAATGTTGAAGTACTCCTCGTGTCCCACATAATTTATATCTTTAGTCCGTCTCACACCTGAATATATTTCAACCTCCTGCTCAGTCCAAGATACATTTGCTTCACCTTTGTAAGCTATATTTAGACCTAAAAGAAACAAAAAAAAGAATCAAGGCCACTTATCCCTTAAGAAAAAATATAGTAACTAGTCTTTTTACTTTTAATAATACGAGATATGTACTTACTCAAAAATGACAAGGAATTGTTTACCCTAAAATTAACATTTCCTTTTATTGGCTGCCCTGAGTAATACACAGCATTCGGTTCGTCTAACGTTATTGTACCATATTGGAATCCCAAATAATTTGTATCCATTTTTATAACTTGGTTTTCGGAGCAGACTAAGAAAGTATTCAACTTTCGCTTCGGAGATTATTCAGATATACTAGTAGTAGTTCTTTAATATTAGTTTTCTATCAAAACAAACTATATGAATAACTACACTTTTATTTAAATTTTAGGCACTTGAAAATATGTGTCTCAAATATGATTTAATGAGTTGCCGGTAATCAAGAGAATGGATATTGTTTAAACTTTGATATTACAAATTGGCGTATAATTAAAAAATCAACAATTAATTCAACCATAAAAACAAAAACCAAAATTGTTTTGTAACAGAGATTATTGATTATAATACAAATAAAAACGGCAACTATTAAGAAATCAATTAATTAAATTTCCAATCCAATGTCAACTAACTTATAACTTGACATTATGATCAAAGATTATGAATTTATGATTAATGATTATGACATAATACCGTAGAGCGTAGAGCCGTAGACTTGTTGGAACGGGAACACAGATTAGTACCTATACAATTATGTAGCTGGCTAAACGGGAAGTACCTAGGTACGTGTTGCACATACTGGATAAGTGGATTCTGCATACTTATAAATTATAATCATCATCATATATCACTGTATCTTATTTATTATTATTACGGACACTGTACAATTTTTTTTATGATTTTTGTTCTCGTATGTATGTTATTGTCGATTTAGATATGTACTGTTGTTAAACAATTAGGATAGAGTAATAGACCTTCTTAATTCTTTTACTATCATTAAATAAATTGCTCGATTATTTACAAATAGCTGTTAGTATCGCTTTTTATAGGCCAACAAAAATTTATAATTTATACAATATTTACAGTTTGTCTAATAATAGTAATTGCGATTAATATTATTTATATTTTATAAAGGACAAGGTTTGTATAAAAATTATATGATAATTGTATTTGCTCGCAAACGAAAAAAAGACCGACTTCAGTTACATCGACAAGTAATACAACGTAGAACGCGTTATCGCGTTATCAAAGATTACTCAAAAAGTAGTTATCAGATCTCAATCAAATTTAAATGTGACCACTTGATAAACATCAGCTTTCAGTAAAAAGTTACGCGGATTTTCGAGTTTCCCTTGATTTCTCTGGGATCCCATCATCAAATCCTGGTTTCCTTATCATAGTTCCAAACTAGGGATATCTCCTTTTCAAAAAAAAAAAAGAATTATCAAAATTGATACATCCAGTAAAAAGTTATGTAGTAAAATATAACTTAGGTCGACGAAAAAAGCGTCAAGTAAAAACGTTATATTAGATATAACTCGAAAAGTAGTTGTTAGACTTCAAATAAATTTAAATGGGACCAAATGACACATACCACCTTTCAATTAAAAATTTTTTTGTCGGAATCGGTCCACCCAGTCAAAAGTTCTGACGTCACATACATAAAAAAAATATAGTCGAATTGAGAACCTCCTCCTTTTTTGGAAGTCGGTTAAAAAAAGAATAGCGTTTATGAAATTTACCAGGTAAACTATTAAACTAGTATTAGATATAACGTTCGCGAAATTTCTTATCTCATCTGGTTTTATCGTTTATTTTTGTACTAGTGTAGCAGTATTACTTCACTTGGGGGAATCGCCCACTTGTTATTAACGAAGTATACATAATCAAAGACTAGGCTGATTTTTGGAGTGGCGTTGTATGCACGCTGACCTCAAAGACGCTGACCGTCAGCGCTGATAGCAGAAATGGATGAAACTATGAACTAAAAATTCCTAGAAAGCGTTTCTAAATAATGCTTAGCTGTCAGCGCTAACCACCGAATAAGGTACATATTAGTCGTACCGCATAAAATAAGAAAAGTTAGTTACATTCAATTGCATTCAAGTGATAGCTGAGATAGTGATGTTTTGTGGCCAAAGAGTATAGGAACTGATGTCATGTTTAATGTGTACAAAAGTTATCATTTGAATATATGTAAATACCTTTGCCATATTTATAAACTTTAATATAAGATCAATTACAAGAGACTCGTTTTAGCAGATTTTCTAATTATTTCATTCATCCTGTACATCCCTCTCCTAGGCATAGATCTCTTTCTCAATGTAAGAGAAAATTCGGAGCTCAACACACGTTCAAACAATGTTATTAGTTATTCTATTTAGAGGAAGCGAGTCGGCGCAATTCAACTTGTTTTGTAATAGTTGATATACAATAAAAAAAATCAAAAGGCTGGGACTGCGAGTATTTTTTAATAAAAATAATACCTATTTATTACTTATTCTTTATTGGATTTTCACAATAGTGAAACAGTTAGTTTTTTTATTATTATTATTTTTGTTTACATATAAAATAATGAGTTCCCTGGTTCTTGTGATAGGCAAGACCTATTACATTTCCCCAAACATTTTACCTATTAAGTGAATATTTTGTTTTCTTTTGAAATCTAAAACCCAGTCGCAAACGAACAGTATTACGAATTGTAGGTAGGTACCTACTATATATATATAAAAATTGAAATCTCAATTGATATTATAAAGAGAAAAGATTTATTTTCACCATCCTTTTATTAGCTTGGGTTGTATGAATGTATGTAATGGAATCTTTGAGCATAATTTTCACCAATTTCCAGAAGTTTGATTAATTTGAAACTTTGCACACGTATCAAAGACCGATGACAATGCAATAATTCAATAACAGTTTCCCAATATCCTTATTAGGACCGCCAGAATTAATAAATTCTTTCCTGGATCTTCTGTAAGGTGTGGCGACATCTATCGCGCGACATACGAACTACGTAACTAAGAACTGACGTGTCCTACATAGCGATATCAAAGTTATCAGAGCGATTGAGTATATATACAAGAACCCGACAACAACCGTCGGGGCGTTGGCCCACCAGACAAAACACCTGTCTGGTCGCAGGATCCTTCCTTTTCGATGGTGCATGAGGAACTTTACACCTTGTTACTCATATCCCCCAAACTGGTGACCCCGGCGTGATTACACCCTGTTCCTCACGCTCTCCAAACTGGTTACCCCGACGTGATCACACCCTGTTCCTCACGCTCTCCAAAGAATTATTAATAAATAATAAACGCTTCACACTCAACGGATCCCTCAGTAGGATTTTCTCCTGTGTTGGGGGTCCGGAAACACATACAATACACAAAAACACAACGTCCAGACCACGACTAACATCTATATGGTCGGATACAAATGTCTGTCGTGAGCGGAAATTGAACCCGCGACCGCCAGCGCAACAGCTAGTGCTATTACCGCTGCGCTAACGCAAAGAGAATAATTCAATTCAGAGTTAAAGCGTGGGGTGCTTGATAGGTATATTAAATGACTTAAATAACTTAATTTTTATTATAATTTTATTTTGAAGTAATTATGATTGATTGTTCGATCTTCTACTACTTTAATATAATGTAATATAAACTCTTTGTAATTAAAAATTATTTTCTACTTTTTAGTACGATTAGCTATAAAAGCGTGGCTTTTTAGTTTTTCTAACTATAATTCATTATTTATAATGTTCAGTGAACGCCACATCAACCGACTCAAAAATCATCGGAACCATATCTGTTAACGAAAGCGTACCCAATTTATCTGTATCTAGATGTTTTCATTTTGTTTTAAGTTCAAATTATAAGTGGTATCCACGATGATATATCAAACGTATTCTCACCTCAAAGGGTATCCAAGCTATAGTGTTGACGTCAAAATGTTGAGAACCTACGTCATTGAACTCGCCTAGCGAGTTTAGAGCATTGCAGAATTTTTTTTTTCTTTCAAATATAAAAATTTTCTTTACACCCAGGCCACCATGTAAATACTAAAATAATATAATATTCAGTTTACACTCTAATTAAGAATAGAATATAAGGAAGCGTTTTAAAAATATTACTGAAACACACTGAACTCGCGACGCGAATCGCCAGCACAGGAATAAAATCAACGTAAGCTCGCAGGGCGAGTCTGTGTCACTGGGCACTGGTTGGCACTAGTTGGCGGCGTTTTAGCAAATATAACACTCCATTCTTATCTACATCTTATACTAGCTGACCCCGCAAACGTTCTCGTGTCACAATGTTAGTTACATTACTCCTCCAAAACGGCTGAACCGATTTTCATGAATTTTTTTTGTGCTTATCAGTTAGGTCTGAGAATCGGCCAACATCTATTTTTCATACCCCTTAGTTTATGAGTACAAGGAGGGAGGGGGGGTTAAGGGGGGTAAATAATATATACATGGCACAACAACGTTTGCTGAGTCAGCTACTATAAAAATCTTGTGTCACGATGTTGGTCCAATTAAATCTCCAAAACTACTGCACCTATTTTATTCAAATTTTGCACAGATATGTAAATTTGTCCAACTTCAAATATAGGCTATATTTATAATATTCATGAAAATGAAAAAATAAATAATAATAACACGGTACGAAGTTTACTAGGTCGTCTAGTTTTATTATAAAATCTTCAAGTATAAATTATACAATTAAATGCATTTACAGTTACTCTTATTCTATAATATATTTGTTGTTTACAATGGACAACCATAAATATTAAAGCTTTTGTCTTCAGATACCGATATTATTTGATCGTTTTCTGGATTAAATTTCACTCCCCAAACCTAAAAAAAATAGACACTTTTAATCTATAATAAATATATGATATTGACTAACATCTAATCTAACATTTAATCTACTCTAATATGATAAATAAAATTTTATTTTATTTATTTATTACTAAGTTCGTTCATTTACAGATGAACATATCAAGCTTTAGATTTTTAGAACATCTACGTAATTTGTACATTTTATATCGGTCACCAACCCGCCTGCCCAGCGTGGTGACTATGGCAAAACAAATGAGTGAACTTGTGGAGGCCTATGTCCAGCAGTGGACTGTGATAGGCTGAAATGATGATATATTTTATATATGACTAGGCCACTAAATAACCCCACCGGATCCCACCAACAACCCTCCTCAGAAGCTCTAGCCACCTTGAGTTGTCCTCCAGTGTTTGTCTTATGTTATTCCAGATTTTGAGCAGGATTTATATACTGCTGTGCCCCACCTCAGTAAAGGTAGTTTTATTTCCCATTTATAATTACGCTTCAGCCTGTAATATCCCACTACTGGGCATAGGCCTCTTTCCCCATGTAGGAGAAGGATCAGAGATTAATCCACCACACTGCTCCAATGCGGGTTGGCCGATATATTCCCTACTATGAGTAACGATCGCTATCGGGTGTACATGATAACAACCAGGACCGACGGCTTAACGTGCTCTCCAAGGCACGGTGGGGAGACCCACAAAGACTGCACAAACACCCAGACCACGGCAAACACCTGTATGGCCAATACAAATGTTTTGTCGTGTGCGTAGATCGAACCCGCAACCGCCAGCGCAACAGGTACAATCCACGGCTGTAACCGTTGCGCGAATGCGGCGTCATTTATAATTAGTAGGATAAATTAATGAAATAATAGTCTACCTGATCTGTATGGTCTTTAAAAACATGCTGGCATTGCATGCTATCCAGCTCCCAAACTCTTACAGTCCTATCTGAGCTACCTGAGACAAATCTCTTGCCGTCTGGTGAGAATGCAACGGAAAGCACCCATGACGCATGACCGGATAATGTACCAGATAAGTTTGCGTGAGCCCTTAAACATTGAAATTAATTATATAAATTTTTATCATAGATTTGAAAGTTTATTTAAGGTTGAAATATGTAAATAAGTAGGTTAATGCATTATTTTTTTATCGAAGTCAAGGCATATGATATACTTATAAGAATGACAAATTTTTATTTCAAGAAGGTTAAAAAGTAATTTCGATATAGATTATTATTTTATTTAGGTTATAATTGAAATAATTGATTACAATCCGCATTCTATGGTAATGATACCTACGGTCACCAACCGGCGTACCCAGCGTGGTGACTATGGGCAAAACACACGAGTTCGTGCCATTGAATTTAGGGAGGGCTATATCTAGCAGTGGACTGTGATAGGCTGAAGTGAAGTGATGATACCTACTGATGAACACGAAGTAGCCTCATTACTTAAATCACTACGTAATTACTGTTCATTAGGCTGCGATAGAATATCCAGTAATTTATTGAAGAGTATCTTTCGTACCACCACTAACACACCTGTATATGTAACCTTGCTCTCTCCACTGGCCTATTCCCCAATCATCATATCATCATCATTTCAGCCTATTGCAGTCCACTGCTGGACATAGGCCTCCACAAGTTCGCGCCGAAAAATGGCGCAAACTCATGTGTGTTGCCCAATGTTTATAAGAAAGCTATAATTCACGCAACATACAAGAGTGGGACGAAAGCCGTGTCAACAACTACAGACCCGTAGCGGTGTTTCTTGCCCTTTCTAAAATACTGGAGCGACTCATGAACAAGAGATATGTTAAATACCTCAAAAATAATAAACTTATATCACCCACGCAATTTGGTTTCCACGTCATCCATAACGTCAACGTCAGACGCAGTCCATGAATTGACTAACTTTGTAGTCACAAAAATAGAAGGTCGGCAGAAATTTTTGGAAATATTTCTGGATGTTGCGGAAGCATTCGACACGCTTTCTGTACCGACTTTAATATAAAAGATGGAAAGATTACTTGAGTGAGCAGCGCACTCAGAGAATAAAGATAGGTGATTTTGTCAGTGAGAAGCGTACGCTTAATTATGGTATACCTCAAGGCGATGTTATTGGTCCGACCCTATTCCTCATATACATAAACGATCTGGCTACGCTCTCTCATATTCAGAGAAAGGTCATAAAATTTGTTAATGACACTCATTCTATTTAGCGCTATAACATGATATGAAGTATACGAACATTCACAACTGGGCTTAAATACTGTGTACAAGTGGCTTCAGTACTGACGCTTAACACAAGTAAAGACCATGACTATTTCTCTAAAAGTCATCACTCGTGTATTGAGCTGGGAAGGCGTGCATGTGTCTGTGAACCTCTAACTGAAATTGACACTGATAAGTATCTAGGAGTTACGATGGATCAACTAAGATTCCGTACACACAGACACTCTCAGTAACAGATTAAGCAAGTTGGTATTCGTCTTTAATACCTTGAGGCATAAAGTTGACAGCAGTTTGGTAAGATTGGCGTACTTCTCTCTTACACACGCTTAGATAAATGATTGTATCGGCTCTTGGGGTAGTGAACCAAAAGCCACGCTGAAAGTATTGTCTTTTAGACCGTTTTACTACCCCACAGAACAATTATATAAGGAGTACGAGGTTTTAATCTAGTAGATCGACATTGGACACACCTTAGTACTAACATATCAAAATGCTTTTTTGCTATTACCGGGCAAATTCCTGTACGATAAAATTAATACCAAATTACAATTGTACAAACTCATAAAAGGCCAAATGCAAAACAAAAAACAATTTGACTACAAACGCTAAATTACGAGCACACTGAGCAAATAATTAGAAACTAAACTTCTATTGCTAGTTCTTGTTATTAAAATAACCAAAGCATAGACACCTTCACCTTTTCTTCACTCCCTCTTCCCACACACTCATACTCGGCATTATCCAATTTCCCACATACACTCTAACAGACACACTTCCACATGGTCAAATTTACTACTACATACATACTGCTTTCTTCTTTTTTCTTCCTTTTACTACACGTTTTAACACTTCAACACAATATGTGAATGGAAAAAAATACCGTGTTAAGAAATTCGCCGGGTATGCTAGTATAATAATAAAAATAACCTACACATCATAAAGCTTCATATGCCCATCATCAGAGGCCGTCAATAATAATTGTGAGTCAGGTGAAAAACACAAACTCCTGATGGGCATAGCATGACCTTCCAGAGTATGCATAAGCTTGCCTTGAGCCACGTCGAATATATTGATAATACCATCCAACGCACCACTTGCTATGTATTTTCCATCTGGACTCTAAAATTAATCAATAAGAAATTATTAAAATATAATAAAAAAATGTTTAGTAAATTAAAATTATAAATAAATAAATAAACACTTCACACTCAACGGCCCCCAGTAGGATTTTCTCCTGTGTCGTGGGTCCGGAATCACACACAATACACAAGCACAAACGCCCAGACCACGACAAACATCTATATGGCCGATACAAATGTCTGTCGTGAGCGGCAAACACGCGACCGCCAGCGCAACAACCAGTACTATGACTGCTGTGCCAACAACATCAGAAAGAAATAAAAATTTATTTACAAAAAAGAAAGTAAGAGAAATCACCATATACGTCAATAGCAAGCTTAAAAAAAATCCTAAGATTTTTTATAATAAACAGCATTGTTTAATAAATTAATATAAAACAAAACAGTAAAAATATTAATAAATAAAATATTCAAATAAAAAAAAAGAGTCAGAGACTTCATTAAACACCATCCACCTGTATATAGTTATAACTGTAACTGCTTAACATCAGGCGAGCCATGTTTGTTTGCCCATCTAGTTTTATAAAAAAAAAAAACCAGTAAAGTTATGAGGTAGCATTCTCTCTTTCACACTCTTTTTTTTTAAGTTGGTTACAAAGGACTTAAAAATTAACTTCTTTATCTTCATAAACACTCTAAAATTAATTTAATTTATAAATTAACTCATTTTCTGCAACAACAATAAATAAACTCACATATGCTACGCTAAGTGTAAACTTTCCTCTTGTATCTAAAGTCAGTTCATGTTTGCCAGTTTCAACTCCGAATATCAACACTTTGCCATGATTACTGCCTGAGATTAAATGTTTGCCATCAGGAGAAAAATCTAAAGTCCATACATCCAGACCACCTGTCTCAATTGTTTTTAACTTTTCACCAGATGCAATGTCCCACAGAGTCAGTGTTGAGTCTTGGGAGCTACTGGCCAATGCTGAAATTTATTATACAGCTTAATAATAATATAGAATATCTTATATATAAAATTCTTGTGTCACAATGTTAGTTACAATACTCCCTCGAAACGGCTGACCGATTTTTATGAAATTTTGTGTGCATATCGGATAGGTGTGAGAATCAGGCAACATCTATTTTTCATACCCCTAAGTTATATGGGAGAGGGTTTAAAGGTGTTAATAACATATATGGCAAAACAATGTTTGCGGGGTCGGCTAGTATATATATATTTTATTTTATTTTAAGATTTGCTTACTTTTTCCATCTGGGCTTACTACAACAGATATAATGCCAAGGGAATGTCCTTCTAGTTGATGTTTAAGTTCTAGCTGTCCATTCTCTAAGCGCCATATTTTAACTATGTCGTCTAGACCACCTGTTATTAAGTAGTTTTCTGGGGGTTCTTGTGAGTGATTTGAATCTCTGTAAAGATCAGAAAGAAGTATTTAAATAATTGTTTATTGTCATTTAATGTATGTTAACATCATTTGTATAATTGTTTCTCAATTTCTAAATTCGGTTTCTTTAAAAGCACGTGCTTTTCATTAATTCAGATCAAAGTGAAGTTTTTCGTAGAATAATTGAATATGAATATAAAATTACCGCAAGTAAAAAAACAGACGAAATATCAATGCTTCATAAGTAATAATACTATTTATAATTTATGTCAAATTGACACTGTCACATCATTGTGCTGTGTGGCTACGGCACTAAAGAATTTAGCCACCCCCTCTCTTCCCGTGGGTGTCGTAAGAGGCGACTAAGGGATAACAAGGTTCCACAATCACCTTGGAACTTAAGAAGCCGACCGATGGCGGGATAACCATCCAACTGCTGGCTTTGAAATACACAGGCCGAAGACGGGCAGCAGCGTCTTCGGTGCGACAAAGCCAGTACTGCGGTCACCAACCCGCCTGCCCAGCGTGGTGACTATGGGCAAAACACATGAGTTCACGTTATTTTTGGCGTAAACTTGTGGAGGCCTATGTCCAGCAGTGGACTGTATAGGCTGTAATGATGACACAAAAAGTTCATATTACGAATTATTAAACTGAATACTGTTTATTATGAAGTAAAAGTTCGGGCACCGGTGTTCGTGAATTACAACATTTTTGGTTATAACACACCTTGAGTTTTCCATATTTTCGGAATTTTCAGTCACTTCTTTTCTCTTTTCGTGATTAATTTGACTCCAACTACAACACCATATGGCCTCATCATGTGCATTGTCTTTTTTCTGCTGTAAATAATACTGTAAAAGAAATAAATTATGGAATAAAAAATACGCAAATTACGTTCCATTAAACTTTTTACTAAAAAGTACATTAGTTTTACCAATGTCGTTATGGACATCTTAGTAAATATAACTTTATTTCTCTAAGAAATAGTTAATAACGGTCAGATCTAAGCTGCAAATTTTTAAGTTAAATGGAATCAGTTCAGTTCTTTGCTTAATGGCTTTTAGTTGTGTCAGTTTGACACATATCATTTCGCCAATGTCACGTGGGATGGAGAACACACGACGGAGATTGTTATTATTTCGGTGGATTTGAGAATACAATTTAGTAAAATTTTGAAAATACACGAAAATAGTATGTATTTATTCACAATACTCTCAAAATGTACAAAAATATAAAAATATTTATAAGTATATAACATTGTACTAAATATATATATATATATACATTGTAATATTTACAATTTAATTTTATTATATTTAATATATTTACATAAAAACGAACACAGAGGACTAAACACAAACATTAATAAAGATTCAACATTTATAGGGCGGGGAACTTCAGGAGGGAGTACGTCATACAACGGATGAAGGAGTTTGGGGCAATTAAACAGGATATGGGATGGGGATCCTTCATCTAAACCGCATTCACAGAGTGAATGGTCCCGTACTCTAATTTTTGCGAGATGTCTGGGTGTGCACGCGTGACCTAAACGCAACCTGCAAATGGTCGAAGTGACCCAGCGATCGGCGTGTCTAAAACGGAAAAACCATGGTCGTCTAGGGATTTCTGGTTGCAGGCTCGCATAGTATTTACCTTTTACCATTTTGGATGATATCCAAGATGATGTCCACGAATTGGCCAACCGAGTATTCGCTGCAACACCAAGATCATAACAGAAATTTTTATAGTGAGCATGGGAGCCGATTTGGATGGCAGATTTGGCACATGAATCCGCAGTCTCGTTGCCGGGAATATCAGAGTGACTGGGAATCCAAACAAGAGTGATCTGCAATCCTTTCTGATGACATAAAAACAAAACTTCCCTGATCTTTAAAATAATGACAAATCTTTTTCTGCTACGAAACGGGTTTTCCTTAATTGCTAATAGGCAACTTAAGGAGTCAGTCAAAATTACGGTTTGTCTTAAATCATGGGAGTGGGCATATAAAATAGCTTCCAAAATAGCGACTGCTTCACCGGTGAAGACCGATGATTCAGGCGGGCACTTAAACTGTAAAATAATTTTGAATTTTGGGATCCAGCAGGCTGCGCCAACGCAGCTATCTGCGGACAGTTTAGACGCATCGGTATAAATAAGTAGATGATCGGACCAATTTTGATGAACTACATAATTAAAGAGAGACTTAGTGTTCGGGGAACCTTTGATAAGACCAAGGTTCGTAACAATGACAGGACGATATACAAGGGCTTTATAGGGAATAGAAAAAAGAGGATTTATAGGCAGTTGAATATATGGATTTGGAAGTTTAGTAAAGTACAGGAAGCTATTCAAAAGACATGATTCGGGTTTGTTGGGATTGTGAATTTGTGATAGTTCGCTTAAACGACTCCAAAGAGGATGTGAAGATAGCTGTAACATTTTGCTGACAAACCGATCACAAAGGAATTGTCTCCTTATTTGCAACGGAGGGTCAACGCATTCAACCTGCAGAGCATTCGTAGGTGTAGATTTCATAGCACCCAGAATGATTCTAAGGCATTTGTATTGTATTTTATTTAGTTTTTCTGAAGTTGATTTAATAATAGGGTCTAAAACGAATAAACCATAGTCCATATGGCTACGAACTATGGCATTGTAGAGGAGTTTTTGAGAATATGGGTGAGCTCCCCACCAAACGCCTGAAACTGCCCGAAGGGCATTGATACCTTTTTCACATTTTTTAAGAATATGCTCTGTATGAGAAAGTCCATTAAGTCGGTTATCGAGAATAACTCCCAGAAATTTAGCCTTATCTACGAGGTCAATGCGCTGACCTCCATAATGAAAATCGAAGACAGGGACGATTCTTTTTCTAGAGAAAGCAACTGCCTGGCTTTTGCTTATCGATAAAGATAAGCCATGGTCAGACAGCCACTGGCCTAGATAATGCAAAGCAGAGTTAACCCTAAATGTGATATCATCGACTGAATTGGGTCGTCAAGGCGCTCTGCCGTTCATTTAGTTTGTTTGACAACTAGGTTTGACAATTACAACTTAAGTGACATTACATTGTTGTTGTTGTTTTAAAATTTATCCCCAATAGGGAAAGGCAAAGGACTATAATCCATACAGCCTAGTTTGAATTTGTAAGTTTCGTTCTGATATATGACATTTCATTGAAATTGTGACATTCCTGACATTACAGATTGTATGTTACAATATAAATATCATAATTTTATTTATACAAAATATTTTACATATTTACAATTCACAACTTAAGAACTAAATATTTACAGATAGTTTTGGTATAAATTATGTCCGCGCAAAGAGTTGAATTGAGCTATTGAAAATCTATCGATTAGTATTTTTTTTATCACGAATATCCGTAATTTTTTTGCTTCCCATCATTGTCTATGCGCATTCGCAGCGCTCATCTGTCTTATGATATCAACGTTAAATTTGTTCGAACTATATATATTTATTTAAAAATTAAGGAAAGTGGTGCTGTTCCAATCTGTACTTGAGCAATTATAAATGCAACTATAAGTATTGTGTGAATTGTTGAAGAAACTTTTCTGCTTATTTTCAGCGCTACCGTGTGAAGATTATTTTCTGCTATTAATATTATGAAAACTTAATGACGAATCAAAATATCGACCGTAAGGTCATGGGGACACGGTAGTCGTGATTACGACCATAGTCGAGGCGGCCAAAGACCTAAAAGAAAAACTGGTGCACTGCTATGGCAACAAAGCCAAGCAAAAGGTGCGTACTATGGCCTCCGTTCTGGTAAATGGCTTCCATGAAGTTTCAAAAATCAACCGCCTAATGGTGAATGAAGCCCTCATGAACCATTTCGGAGCCATAGTAATGGCCGCCCGACTATCGGGAGCTGAGAAGGTAGTCCTCATCGGAGACATAAACCAACTGCCGTACATCGACAGGGATAACCTGTTCGAAATGCGGTATTATAGACCAACTCTGTTAACGACTATTTCGTGTGAGTTGTCGTGCACGCATCGTAATCCCAAAGACGTCGCCTTTGCCATCAGTGAGGTTTACAAGACCATGCACAGATCAAGCATAAAGATCCGATCTTTGCGAGTGGAGAGCCTCATAGGCGCGCGCATTCCTATAGGAAGGGACCGAACCCTAGGGTAGGGATACGGATCCGGTGAGGGATCGCGCTTTTTAACCATGCGCCTCATGCGCAGGGCCAGACCTATGAGGACGTCATCGTCCTCCAGACAAATACAAGGAGCCTCAAGATCCACGACAGCGTTTCGCACGCTGTAGTCGCGGTGACTAGACACACCGACACCTGTGTCTATTACACCGACGAACGTGACGACGCAATAGGTCGCTTTGTGGCGAAGGCAGCGGAAGCGTCTAAAAAAGACATTCTCGAGCACATCCTCAGGATGGCGATTCACTACAGGGATGCCGCCGTCATTGAGGGTGTGCTCGAAATGTTAAAACGTGTTGAAGTGTGAAGACAACACCACAACAGAATTAGTATATTATAATAAATTTTAGCACACTTATTTGTAAGAGTAAATTGTATTTTAATGTAGGGGCAAAAAATAATAACAATTTACTTGTGGCTACCTACCACATCGAACTATTATTACGTTAGTAATAGTAATTCAATGAGGCTACAAGATAACTTACCTGATACCAATACCTTTAGCATTTAACCTTACCGATACCTTTACCTTAAAAATACCTTCACCATTCATAACCTCAAACCATTACCATTACCAAGAAGCATTGACGTGTCCGTGAAACAGAAAGTACATAGCTCTGAAAAGAGCTGTTTTAATGTTCGTGAAACAAGATTGTTAGCTCTGAAAAGAACTGTTGGAAAATAGCACAGCACACCATGCAAGCGGATGCACCAGCAATCACATGCACAGATCTTCACAGAAGTCTTCAAGCTAACTTGCACGTATTCTTCATGTATATCTTCACGAAGTACAATCACGCCGCTGCCGAGTGAAGTACACATCAGAGATCCGTTCGCCGCGCCGATCGCCGCCGAAAAGAGCGAGCCGCGGGAACGTATGTTCTATTTATAGATATCGCTCTGCGCTACCGTGCCTCCGACTCGCGACGAAGCGCATGAGTAATCGACAGCGGCACGCGCGGAGAAAGAGAGCCACGCGCGAGAAAGAGACGCAAGGCTTCGACAATAAACATCTGCGATTGGTCTTATAACTTATCGACTATTGTTATACTTACTTTTTTATTGTTTATCATTTTATACAAATATTACCATTTTTTTTGTTTAAATATAGAAAACGAGTCTGCCGCCACATCCCGACCTAGTCGGACGTCTAAGCAGGCACAGTTCGCCGCGCGCTCACTAGCGCCCCCCCGGTCCCCGCCGACCGCCCGCTGTGCGATCACACGCACGCCCCCGGTCCCCGCTGACCGCCCGCTGCGCGTTCACACGCGCGCCCCCGGTCCCCGCCGACCGCCCGCTGTGCGTTCACACGCACCCTACCGGCCTCCGCCGACCGCTCGCGTCCGCTTCTAGCGTGACCGCGAGCCCAACCGGCGACTTCCCAGTCGCCCCCGCTTCGCTCTTGGAGAGAGCAACTCGCCGAGCTACAGTGCAGTGCTACGGACTATTGGACTTTCACCAGTGCAGTGCTACGGACATTGGACTTTCGAACTATCGTTAGGTCAGTGTAGAGCAGTGTTCGTGTGATAGGTCAATAGACTGTCGGACTTGCAGTGTAGTGTACTCGGACAATATAAGTGCAAAGGACTATAATAGTATCTTCGCGCGCGAGGATCCGCTTCTCCCGGAGCTGATCAACACACTCGGAGGTACAGGTTAGTCTTAGGCACACATCTCGGCCACCTAAGGGCAGAGACATTAGGGTACACAAGTAGGTACTCACTCGCCCCTGCCTCACGGCAGGGGAGATACAAAATTTTTGTTTTTATTTTAGTAGTTCCCCGCGTCCACTATGGATGCCAATAGAACCATTGAAAAATTCATGCTGCTCCTGCAGCATAAATACCCTGAAGTTTACGCCGATCTCGTCAACGAACTCACTCCTCCCTCCCAAGTCAGCACAGCGGGTTCGATTCCCGATTGCCCGGCCTCCCCCGAGAGGGAAGAGGATCGCCGCGGTGAAGTTTTTATGGAGACCGCGCATTCCGACCTTGAATGCAGCGATGCATCATCAAAGTCACCCCTCTCGGACTCTTCGGACTCCGAAGGGTTCGAGCCGGTCCGCTGCCAGCGCAAAAAACGAAAGGCTAAAGTAGCCAAAGAGCCCCTGCCGTCCAAACGTAGTGCTACCACAGCACGCAGCGTCCCCCCCGTATCCCCCTCACCCACCGCTCCCGCAGTTCTCCCCGCTACGCTCCCCGCCACTTCGGCGAGTGATGCGCTGCCCGCGCCTTCAGCGCCCCCGTCAGGCCGTGCTATTAAAAAACCGCCGCCTATTTACGTCCAAGACAAAGCGTCCTGGAACTCTATCTCCAAAAAAATGGAGGCCAAGAACATCTGCCCTGAGTTGGCAAAATCCACATACAATGGAATCCGAGTGACCGTCAAGGACTCGGAAACCCACCGTCGCCTCACGGCTCTCCTTAGACAGGAGAAAATCGCATTCCACACCTACGCGTTAGAAGACGAACTTCAACTACGCGTAGTTATCCGCGGGTTGCCCGCCGAACTAAACACTGATGACATCAAGGCCGACCTTTTGGCTCAAAAATTTCCTGTGCACAGAGTCTCGAGGATGTATCATCCCCGAACCAAAGCACCATATCCCATGGTGCTCGCGGTCCTTGATCTTTCTCCCGAAGGGAAAGCTATCTTCAATGTTAAAACGGTTTGTCGCCTCTCCGGGCTCACTGTTGAGGTTCCCAAAAACCGCGGCGAACCTGGGCAATGCCATCGCTGCCAAATCTACGGACATTCCGCCCGTAACTGCTACGCACATCCTAGGTGCGTTAAGTGCCTGGGTGACCATGGCACCGCAGACTGCCCCCGTAAGGTCCCCGACCCTGAAGTCCCTCCTAGCTGCGTGCTTTGTAAGCAGGACGGACATCCCGCAAATTACCGCGGTTGTCCTCAGGCACCGCGCAAGCGTCGCCCGAGGGAAACGCGCGGTAGAGCGACCTCTCAAAAGAGGAAGCCGACCCCTGAAACCACCACAGAGGTCACGCCGGCCCCACAGGAGGCTCCTAAGCCCCAACAGTCTGGCATCAAAACCCAGCAGGTGGTTTCGAAAGCCCCCCCGACCCAGAACAAGGCCCCTCAGGCCGCAAGCGTAGCCCCTAAGGCTAACGCTTGGAACAAGCCTTTATCTTACGTAAGGGCTATCCCCACACAGTCGGTAGTCGAACCGACTCCCATAAAAGACGAGGTCAAACGGATGAAGGCCTACTTAGCCGAAGTCCGCACACAATTAGACCGCATGGCAGCGGTACTAGAGTCCTTCGACGTTTAAAATTAATATGACGGATAGAGCTAGGGTAAAACCACGTTCGCTCAGTGTCATTACTTTCAATGCAAACGGCCTTGGACCACAACTCGACTTAGTGTGTCAATTTTTGAGGGAACACCCGGTCGACGTCATGCTAGTGCAAGAGACTTTTCTCAAACCGGGTCATAGAGCACCTTACGTGCCTAATTATAATTTTGTTCGAAACGACAGAGTCACCGCACTCGGCGGCACTCTTATCTATTACAAAAAGTCGTTGCACTGCGTGCCGTTAGACCCTCCGCCGCTTAGCGAAATCGAAGCATCATTGTGTCGACTCAGTATGACGGGCCACCAGGCCATCACCATCGCGTCAGTTTATTTATCTCCCTCTAAGAGATTGCTCGAGAGCGAAATTAGGTCGCTACTCTCAACAGGTAGCGCGGTCCTTCTGGCCGGTGACCTAAATAGTAAACACCCCCGCTGGAACTCCCGCACGAGAAATAGCAGAGGAACAGAACTAGACAGACTGACGTCACTCCCCACTCTAGACATAGATGTCCTAGCGCCCATGACACCCACTCGCTATCCAGTTAGGGGAACAAATGACTCACCAGACGTGCTCGACATAGCTATCGTCAAGGGCGTAACACTCCAGTTACGCTCTATCGAGACACTATCAGAGCTAGACTCAGACCATCGCCCCGTCCTAATCCAGCTAGGACCAGATACGGATCTCCACCAACCCGTCAAAACAGTCATAGACTGGAAAAAGCTCGAATCAGAGCTTAGCTCCCTAGATTCAGGCCACCTTGAAGGCATACCCGACACAATCGATTCGGTAGACGTAGCTAAAGCGGCCGCGTCAAAATTAACTTCCTTTATT